>NC_055994.1:132560684-132872684 GCF_018446385.1 Zingiber officinale
GTTAACGAACCTCCGGATGAACCAAGGCGAGAAGGTAGCGCAACTCCAAGCGAGAATCAAGGAGCTGATAACGCAACTAACGAACCTTGGAGAAGAGGTAATCAACCGGGATTCTATCCAATACGCGCTCAATGCCTTCCCGAGAACTCCAGAGTGGGCCTCCTTAGTAGATGTATATTACATTTCTAAGGACCTTGAGGTAAGTACTTTAGAACAATTATTTTCCACTTTTGAACTTCATGAATCTCGAGTTTCAGAACCCAACGGAGTAGAGAAGACAAGTCAGAACATTGCCTTAAAGGCAAAGATGAACAGTTCTGACTCCGAAACCTCAGTCGACGAATCCGAAGCGACACTACTGGTAAGACGCTTCAATAAGTTTTTCAGTACTAATAAATTTAAATCGCAGAGGCATCATCGAAAGCAGAGGACGGTTCGCTGCTACAACTGCAACGAAGAAGGGCACATCAAAGATGACTGCCCAAAGCTAAAGAGAAAGGAGAAAGAAAGGGTAAAGTCAAAATACAAGAAGCCAGAACCCTCCAAACACAAGAACCTAAAGGCCACGTGGGATGATTCATCATCCTCCAAATCAGAAGTCGAAGAATTCTCGGGACTAGCACTGATGGCCAACCATCAGCTAGAAGAAACGTCCAGCTCAGAGATGAGCATCAACGAAGGGGGAGGAACGTCAGGAGAAAGCTGTAGTGAAGGGGGAGCGTCACCAGATCAGGTAAGTAAGGTACGCAATCTAACCCCGAATCAATCTTTTAGATTTATTAAAGCTCTTTCTAGAGAATTAGATAAATTAGAAAAAGAAAATGAAAAATTTGAGATCAGAAAATGAAAATTTAAAATTAGAAATTGAAAAATTGAAAAATGATGCATGCTTAAAGAAATTTCCAAAGTCAAAAATTAGAATTTATGATAAATTAAATTAGTATATAAGGAAGTATTAAGGTCAACTTAGAAAAATACCAAGAAACTATGTACCCCTAGATTTTTGAATAATCCTATAGGAAGGAACCTCTATTGGGTTCCAAAATCTGTGCTTAATTAATTTTTCAAAAATAAAAGCTTACAGTGAGAAAATTAAACATTGAAATTCTTTATGGAAGCTTTGTCTAAGGAAGTGGTTGTTGCTCTAATAACCAAGAAGGTCTAGTGCCTCGCCACGACCTGGAAGCTAAAATATTGAAAGAAAATGTTTAATTAACTTTCTGAAAAAGCATTAAACAAGAATTAAATAATGCTTTGAAAGTTTATCAAATATTTATTAAAATAAATAAAAATTCCTTAAAAAATTTTTCTTGAAAATTCTAACTTAGAAATTATTTTTTTATTTTTAGAATTTTTTTTTCTAGAAAAATCCTAAATAACTTCATTTGACTTAGAAATTTTTCAGTTTAGACTTAGAAATTTGTTTTATAATATTCTAAAAAGTTCATTCTTGCTTAGAATTTTTTTTTCATTCAATTTAACTTGTAATTTTTTTTTCAAAAATTCATTTTTACTTAGGAAATTTTTTAAAGATTTAATCTTACTTGAAAATATTTTACTTAAGACCTCATTTTTACTGTGATCAAAAGGGGAGAGAAAAGTACAAGTTTAGGGGGAGTTAGGAAAATTGAAATTTAATATTTTTTTTAAAAAAATGTGTTGCAATTTTTATTTATTGCAAATCTATGCTTATAAATGTTAGTTTAGTAATTTCCTTTAAAATTACTATTTATGTCTATTTTAACCCTAACTTGAACTTGGGTTGATGCACATCAAAAATGGGGAGATTGTTGGACCCCGTGGTAGTTTTGATGTGATCAACCAAGTTGGTTAGGTCCTGTTGTGTTTGATCCCTGTGTCTGAGTGTTCAAGAGCTTAGGAGCACAGGAAGTCGAGCGGAAGATGCAGCTAGCCAGAATGACGGCACAGGAAGGGAGCCGACGGGCTTGGTGCGTCCGAAGGATGAGAGAGCTGCGGAAGAGTACTCCGGTGGGCGTGAAGAGCGTGCGCGGCGTTCGAGGGACGTTAAGCCGGGATGGAAGGCTGCTCGAGGAGAAGACCGGGAATTGGGTTCGGGTGAGCCCTATTCCGGTTGGCCGCAATCACCCAGAAGAACGGAGCATCGGAAGCTGGAGAAACCAAGCTGGAACTTGAGCTGCCAGCTTGGAGACGCCTCCAGCAGGCTTGGAGGTGCCTCCAGCTTGAAGGCGCCTTCAACAGGTCACATTTGACCGTTTGCGTTGCGGATAAAGTTTTATCCGCTGACCGAGCTGGAGGCACCTTGAACCTTTTTGGAGGCGCCTTGGACCCTCGGGATAGACTTTCCAGGAGCTATAAAAAGGCCCCTGAAGCTAGGAATTCAACATCAACTCAAGCAATCAATCTGTAAGCAATTCCTAGCAGTAGTTCTGAGCAATTAGAGTGTAAAAGGCTTCTCCGCTTTTAGAGAAGGAGAATTTTCTTAGTGCACTTTTCACTGCCCTAGATTAACAACCTCCTTGGTTGTAACCAGGTTAAATTTCTGTTTCTGTTTTTATTTTCTGTCTTTATTATTTTACTACTGCATTTATTCTGAGTTGAAATCCGAGGAGGGTAGTTTCATTTTTGTTTACAGCAATTCACTCCCCTCTTGCCGGTCTTGCTGCGCCAATAGAACCCATAATAACCTAATTTTAGACTCAAAAAATGTCGGTTAAAGCCTTTTTAAAGGCTTCAAATAATTTTAATCTTATATTATTTTTGATTTTGTAGTAGTTATGTGATCATAGTTGCTACTACGCTCCCTAGGTTTAGGATTTAGATGGAAAATATAGGAGAGAGATAATAATGAGAGCGATGTAGTGGATAGTAGTTGGGTCATTTTACAAAACAGTGGGGCACCTTTTGATGAAAAATAAAAGTGATGCGTCATCTCGATGATTTTAAAAATATGTAGCGCCCTTTTGATTTTTGAAAAAAAAAACAAGAAAAAAATGAAGTGTTATAATAGATAATTGATTTGATTTTATCTGATTTGATTTTATCTTATTGTTGATGATATATCATTGTATTCTTTCATTTCTATACCACTTAACCTATCCTTTAAATAGAGGTGTTTGATAGAACGATTAAACAAGACAATTCTCTCTTCTTCTACTATTAAATTATAACACGCTATCAGCATGAGCACTCTTTGAGCCATGAACTCATAAATATTTTGTCTTAGTCTTTATATTGATGCTATCGAAATATCATTGTAGGATCGATACACGCTAGAGGGGATGTGAATAGTGTTGGATTGATCACATGTGAGGAGGGGTGAATCACGTAGTTTTCAAAAACTCGTTTTGTCAGTTTTAAAATCACAAGTATGCACAGCGGAAAGTACGTATGAAATCGAAATTAAAAAGACATGAGAAAGACATAAGCGGTTTACTTGGTTTAGAGCTTTCGACGACTCCTACTCTAAGACCCAGGTCTCGCAGACCTATCAATGGATAATCCACTAAAGGCCTCTTACGGTACCTCCGGAAGAGTAAATCGAGTACAAAGAAAGTTTGAACAAGTGCAACACACTGCACTTGTCCTTTTGTAATAACCAAGTATACAAATGAAATGTTACTAACACTTTTAGAAATAGAAGTAGGAGCACTCGTGTGTCGGTGTCGGTCTACTAACCACGATCGGAAGTTCTCGGAGCAGTTGTCGGGCATAGCAGCTTTACAGCAGAGTCGTAGCAGAAGCCTGGGGTAGTAGGAAGCTCGAAAGGATACGTGGTATCTCGTAATCAGTGTTATTTGAATGCCTTCTCGAGACTGCCTTATATAAGGCATAGAAAGCGCCTTCCATAGCCGTTGAAGGCGCCTCCAATGGGTTAAACTTGATCCCAAACAGTCTAGCACATATCTGTGATGAGGTCAAAATTTCACCCTGCAGAAGGCTCCTTCTATAACCATGGAAGACACCTTGTATGAACAGTACGAAGGCACCTTCACTGTTTGAAGGCGCCTTCAGACACTGTTCATCCAAAGGCAAATATGCTCCTTTGTCCTGTAAAATAACATTAGTCCAAATAACCTGTAAAATAAATATTAGGACAATAATAATTAATAATAAAGAGTAGTAATTAGTTCCTGTTCTTCTAGGACCAGGAACTAGTCAAAGTCTCAGTTTAGGGATCCTAAATGTACCTAAATTGGGCTGACGCCTACTGTCCCTCAACCAGGATGAGTCCTCACAAGGTTACTCTTCTCTAGTGAGTTATCTTAACTTACCAACTTGTCAGACATCCGGTCAGCCTGTCAACCTGTCTGGACTTCATACTAGCTATCCAGTCGACTCGTTGACCAAACTGGATTTCTTGTCATATATACGGTCAACCCGTCGACCTATCTGGACTTCGTACCAACTATCCGATCGGTCCGTTGACCTAGCTAGATTTCTTGTCAGATATCCAGTCTTCTCCTGCACACTTAATTAAGTGGTTAGATCACAACAAAACATAACTTAATTTACTTGTCATTCATCAAAACCTGAGTTAGACCGTTAGTGCAAACTGCACCAACAAATAGCGCTCATAGCTATTTCACCTTTCTTTTTAGAAAGCATAGAATGAAACACAGTGGAAGATAAAAACATAATCGTAAACATAAGTAGGATTTACATGGTTCGGAGCCTGTGATGACTCCTACTCCAAGGCTCGCAGTCGTTGATCACTTTCGTTGGACAATCACTATAAGCTCGAGAAATCTTTACAAAGATAGCAATTACAAGTATTGAAATTAACAACAAAGTTTACTGACAACAAAGGATTAGCAGTTGTTCGTCGATTGTTGGAGCAACGTTTGGACGTCGTCGAATCATATCGGAGCAGCACACAAGAGAGTAGAAGTTGTTCAGTTTTGGTGATTCGAAGTGCTGGTCGAGGCTCCTTTTTATAGTAAAGTCGAGTCTGATCCAGATCTACTAATCTCGGGATTGGGTTTGACTCGAAGCTTATCAGTCTACCGATCCAGTTGTTCGATCAACCGAACCTGCTGAACCCGCCTGACTTTCTGTCCAGCTGCTAATTAGGATGAGTCTTCATTCGATTGACCAATCCTATCGTTCGGTCGACCGATCCCACTTTCCTCACTGGCTTATCTAGTTCGATCAACTCGATCTGATTGAGTTAGCACCTATCCACCGTTCGGTTGACTGAACCCGAGGTTCAGTGGATCGATCCCTTGGTTGAAACTTAGCCGGAAGCTGATCTGATCTCCGGGGTTCGGTCAACTAATCAATGCCGCAAACTTCAACCTGTAAAATATTAGTTTCCTATAAAATCAAGTTAGAGAAATAGGCAAATAGTATATAATATAACTTTGACAGTCTTCGGACTATTCGATTCTGACTTTTGGATTTCTCGGAACCCCTAGGAAGAACCGACACCTACTGTTCCTTCTTAACACTACAACAAAAACATTAAAAGACAACGGTTAAAAACCGTTGTCGTAAGCCTTTAAAACCGTTGTAATTGGCAGTGTTGTTAAAAGTGGGGGGCTACGACAACGATTTTAAACCGTTGTCTTTGACTGAAAAGACAACAATTTTGCAACGGTTTAAAACCGTTGTCTTTGAATGAAAAGACAACGGTTTAAAACCGTTGTTGTTTAGAGTATTTTTTTTAATAACATTGCCCGTTACAATCATTTTTGGGGCTACGACAACGGTTTTTAACCGTTGTCTTTGATGGTGATAGACAACAACAACTATTTTAAACTGTTGTCTTTTAAATTATTATCTTTTAATACCAATATATTATATTTCAATATAAATATATAATAAAGAATCATAATCACAAAAGAAAGAATATTCCTCACATCAATATCATTCAAAATGTTACTTATACAAGAATTACAATCACAAAAGAAGAAACATGTCTCATGTTTAAATAAAATTTATCTCAATACAAATCAACAAATAAGTTCCATTTATAACTAATGAACAATAGCCAAGTAATGAACAAGTCCCATCACAATCTTCAACTTGTAGGATTTCATTGAACTCTTTTTTCTCATTTGCTGATTCTTTTTCAATCAGTATATAAGAATTGGCAGCCGCTGTTATAGCCTTGCATATAGCAAAATGAATAAAGCTCAATGGAGTGAATAGCTTCATGTAGCTGAAACAAAAAAATTGGGACAAGCATAGCTTAATGAAGATGATGTAAGAATTAGCAACAAGTTAATTCCAATAAACTGACCAGTCCTGCCCCAACATGATCACGAATGAAAGCTGCATCACTGTATCGCTCTTCCTCTATAGCTCTCTGTGGCAACAAGAGTGCTTAGAATATAAATTAAATACAATAAGTGCATAAGACAAGTTTCATACATTCATAATAGTCAATGCTGCTCCAACAATATCCTTTTTTGTAGCACCAGTTATGGCCAACTTCAACTTTGCAGCTTCTCCATAATCCTCTCTTAAAATAGCCTCATTCAATTGTGACTGAAATAAGGCCATCACATAGCATGAAACTATCAGCAAAACTAAATCCACAGTGGCATGAACAAAATTGTACATTAGAACATAATAAACTTGACTCTAACAAGAGGAAATCAAGTTTGGTATATTCAGTTAAGCTTCAACTTCTAATTTAGTGGTGTTGTTTGTGCTACTCTCTTTGGGCATAACAAGCCAGAGTGACCATGGTCCAAAACTTTGAACAAGACTGATTTTACCAGCCAGTTGATGGCCTATACCATGTGAATCATTTTCATATAACCTTTACAAACCTATAATAAGATCTGAACTAACATTGACATAAACCAAATTGTGCTAACTATACCAATTTTATGGATCAGTATAACTGTTAGAACCAGCTGATATCATTTCAATCGTCACAAGGACTCTTTGAGGGTTTTTTTACACTGTTTAAGTTATTTTATACTTCTAAACCCAAACATTTCTTATCTGATTCCCTCGCTCTTTACAATATTCCACTCAAATGGCTGATTCTCTTAATTGATTAATCACAAGTGGATGCACAAGACGACTGACAATGAATTAACCATGTAATTAAACATAAAAGTAAAACAATTTTCTTTATAAATAAATATTAACCGACCCAACTCCACCACCAATCTGAAAATTTAAAAAACAAAAGTCTATCTATATATCTTACCGGAAGAATAGGGTGATTGTTGATGTATATGAAGCTAACTCTTTGTTGGTGCTGAAATGAGTGAATGGAGAGATCGGCATCGGAGAGCATTTAAAGAGAATTGGTAGATGAGATCATGTTAGTGCAAGTGTATGAAAACAGTGGGGTAGTAGCTAAATTTTAACTTAATATGGAGAATGATACTTGTTAATAATAGAAAGAAAATTAAAATACCTGTTAGTGCAAGTCTAGCCAATGATTTTTCCAAACTCAACTCCTAATACATAATACTCAGACGGAGGAAAGACTCATAACCTCTTTTAATTTTTATTTTTGTAGTTTTAAGAAGCAAAATTTTTACTAGTAGGATATAATGCAACATTAATTTTTCAACAAATAATGACAACATTTTATTCTCCAATCTCACAGCCAAAGTCAGCAATTTTATCTGGAACAATAACAGTACAAATGAAGGGAATAGAGAAATAAAATTAAAATACCTACACACTGCATCAAGATTGAACTAGATAGTCGATGTGCGAGCAGCATCCAGGCAACGTCACATTCCTGCACGTTCAATCATCGTCTGTTCAAATTGAACTTACCAAACGCGAGATAGCAAGTTTCCGATTTACCCTACACATGCAGATAGTTCAAGGAAACAATATTAATGAAGAATATTGTGAGTCCTCAATTTACTAACATATGACAAATAGACAATATTAAGAAAATAATAGAATTTCTTGTCATTTACTTGATTTAGTTTAGGAAGTTGAGAGTAATTGGACTCAGGATAAGGAAATTAATAATGGTTAATGGTGGCAACTTTATAATTTTACTGGCCATATCCTATATAGCAAGTGTGTGCACCTTTGAGGATGATACTATTCCATGTAGTCTTGATTGTCAGTTGTCACACTATTTTGCAATGTTAGTGCTTGACAACACTAGTAACAAGGATCAACATGCGCATAAGAATTTCTGCTTCAAATAAGACCAACATGTTCCATATAAGTCTATTTTAACTGTTATGTTCAACTAATGCATTTAATTAATTATGAAAAAAATAGATAAAGAAATATAGATTGTTGAGTGAATTTACTTGTAATTGTCAAATCCTGGACAACATTTGATGTTACTTGGAACGTTGGTGGCACGCTAGGAAACTTTGTCAATAGAACCTACAAAATATAAACATATATTAGAAGATAAAAACATCCAAAACAAGGTCATTATCCCCTCAACTAGAAATAACAATGTTTGATAACCACATAATGAAGAGAAAATCATGTTGATTTTTTCCCATTTATTATCAATAAAATGCTATGTAAATGTCAAATGCATTATTTCCTCTCCTACCAAATAGCATCCATACATTAGAAACCTAAATTCTTCACGAATGAATTTACTCGGCAGACATTAAAGCAAACACCATATCAAATTCATATACTAATAATGATTACTTTGATGTCTTCAAATGAGCACCCTTTTAGAAAAAATCCACATTTTTAAGATTGACAAAAAGTTGCACAACAAATACTTTCTATGAAGCTGGATCAAATAGCTCATTTGGCATGAACAATTCATATACCAAATTGTGAGTAAAGTTGGATGAAATAGATTTAAAAAATAAAATAAAATCAAGCTAAGAGAGTAAAGTTGTGAGTATGTTCAGGAAAAAGTGTGAATTCAGATATACTATGTAACCAGTAAATACACAGATGAAAGCAGAGTCAAAGTGAACGAAGATACCAAATTGCAATAAATAGTCAAGATAACTAGTTATTTTTGAAGTCTAGTTATAATTCACATAATATGGAGAAATTAAGAAGAGCAATGGTCTGATATATGTCAGTGTTTACAGATAGCAACATAGAAAAATAATTTGTATAAACTAGAATCTAACACATCCTGAAATACTATAAACCAATAGGTATGATTCTTCAGTTCATATAACATACTAAATACACACCCATATGTATGAAGGAAAAGTCTGCTATTCTCTTCTCAATTGTTCGGATGATTTTGTCTTATCCTCTTCTAAGAAACATGCCAGCACTTGTACGCACCCTGGAAGATATTGTTACACTTTAAGATGATTAACTAGCAGCCAGGTGATAAAAGAGACAGGGAAATGAAATATAAACCTGCTATCTTTACTCCAACCGGTCACACTATCTACAACTGTTGACTTCTGCATGTGAGGCTTTGCTAATTCAATAAGGTACTCACACTCTTTCTGGGACTGATTAGCACATATAAAATAGCTATTATCACTTATCAAAGACATGAATAACATTAAAAACCATGCAAACGATATAACATGTGTAGGTGACTAGGCAACACTTGAGAGAAAATAAAGGTCATAGGAACAAATAACAGGATGATAACAATTAAGGAAGTTAACATTTTTTTATAAAAAAAAAAGGAAGCTAAGATTTGTCTCTTGAACCCATGTTATCATATCTTAATGGCGGATGGAGCAATAAGTGTACACAACAACTTTATTATGCTATGTAGGATTTCATTGAACTCCTCTTTCTCACTTGTTGATTCAATGAATATAACTTATCAAACAACTACACTTCAACCTGCAAAGAACAAGAAGGAATCCAACTACAGTGCACCTAAA
Organism: Zingiber officinale; assembly: GCF_018446385.1. Taxonomy (NCBI): domain Eukaryota; kingdom Viridiplantae; phylum Streptophyta; class Magnoliopsida; order Zingiberales; family Zingiberaceae; genus Zingiber; species Zingiber officinale. The sequence continues at coordinate 132,570,443 of NC_055994.1, forward strand.
GAAAGAACAACTGGTTTTTGAGCACAGTAATGTAGAGATCACAAGAGTACCCAATAGAATTCAATAAACAATGAATTCATAGAGACAGAACACAAATTGCTTGGATGAATTTACACATACCTTCACAATCTAACCTCTGCAGCAGTGGATTTAGCTTTACAGATACACAATCAAAACAAAGAAGAAGCTTACTTCAGAAGTAGTTGCATGTCCAGACCAGGGTAACTGATTTCGATGGCAGGGGAATGTCCAAGAGTGGAAAAGATGTTGAGGCAATCGACGAAGAGCCCCAAGATCATGCCGAACCTTTGTCGTCCTTCTGTTGCATACTAGTATGCAAGAAACAACTGCCGAGAAACAAAGCCACCATTTTAATCCCAGTAAACATCAAAGTTTACACCAAAAGATGCAGATTTTAATTTGTTTTTCATCGATTAGGGTACCTCACGCTTCAAGTACACCCTGGCCAGAAGGCAACCAAACTCCTCCACAATGATGACAAGTTCATGTTCGGAGATCTCGACCACAACATCCTCATGAGGAAGCAAGTAAGATGAAACCCTAACGAGTAAGCAGAGGAAAGAGGCAAAGGGGGACATGAACCTGATGACGCTTCCACCAAGAGCGTCGACCATGCCCTAGACGCAGTCAAGCTAGCAAACAAGGTCAGGCAAGTTCCCGTCACTGGCACATGTTTCAGTGAACGAACTCATCACCTTCCTCCAACTCCTCTCTACTTAACAATTCGTAGAGAGGGGTTCGCCATAGAGGGGTTGAATGAAGATGCTTAGGGTTTCGACAGCAGGAGCGTGAAGAGATCATATGGGGAGAGGGAAATAAAAATGGATAAGGGTTCAGGAAGGCTAAGGGGGAAAACACGACGCCAAAAGTTTTTCGAAGAGAGGGAAAAACAGCGAAAAAATAAAGTCAAAGACAACGGTTTTAATAAACTGTTGTCGTAGCCCCTAGAAAAGCGCTTAAAGACAACGGTTTTAGATAACCGTTGTAAAATGCGTTGTTGATTTAAAAAAACATTGCTCAACGACAACAGTTTTCATAAAACTGTTGTCTTTTGTATTTTGTGGGAGCTCAAAGACAACGATTTTAGATAAAACCGTTGTCTTTAACCAAATTTACAACAGTTTCTTCTAAAACCGTTGTCTTTGTGGTGTTGTTGTTTAACATTTTTGTTGTAGTGTAAGGGAACACATCCTCACCTACTACTTTCAGGAGAAATTATCTTTTGTTAGACCGGTCCAGACTGTCTGGACTTTTGCTTAGCGTCTAAGACTCTAGGACTTTCTACTGAACGTCCGCTCCATGACCCGTCCAAACTTCCACCAAGTGTCCGTGACCCCCAGGATTTTCACCTAGAGTCCTCGACTTTAGGATTTCACCCAAAATCCTTGACCCGCTAAGACTTCGCCAGTCCCTCAGACTAGGACTTCATTGCCTAATCGTAGCTAGAGTTTTCCACCTCCCTAACCGCAGCTAGAACTTTGCTTTGCCTAAGATCACTTCAGACTTTCCTGCACACTTAGTTCAACTTATTAGATAACAAAATAACTTTTGAATTCTTTGCCATTATCAAAATACAAGTTTGATCATCTAGTGCTCCCTACACCAACAATCTTCCCCTTTTTTATTATGGCAACATAGTTCAAAGTTAAGTTAAGCAAGTACATAATACTTTAACCAAGTTAAGAACGAGCAAATAAGTAAGAATTCACGAAAGCTATTTCAAAGGGTAAGATTTTTCTAAGTTAAAGATTTTAGGCTCCCCCTGGAGTATAGTACTTTCTTAGCCAAACAAACTTAGCTAAATTCTTAATTTTGAAAGAAAACTTAGCTTAAAAAAATACTTAGCTAAATTTTAAGCCAAAAAAAACTTAGCTATATTTTAAGCTTTAAAAATGACTTAGCTAAATTTTAAGCCAAAAAAAACTTAGCTATATTTTAAGCTTTAAAAATGACTTAGCTTTTTCTTTAAAAAAAAATTAGCTAAATTTTAAGTTTTGAAAATGACTTAGCGTTTACTTTTAAAAAACATAGCTAAATTTTAAGTTTTGAAAATGACTTACCTTTTCCTTAAAATTTAGCTAAATTTTAAGCTTTGAAAATTACTTACCTTTTTCTTAAAACTTAGCTAGGCTTTGAGCTTTAAGTTTTAAAAATGACTTAGGAAAAATGCTTAACTTTGAAAACTTACTTTTAAAAAAATAACTTTACTTTTTGAACCTTCTTAACTTTGAAAAGAAATATTCTTAACTTTGAAAATTTATTTTTTAAAAATTTTACTTTTTGAACCTTCTTAACTCTGAAAAGAAACATTCTTAACTTTGAAAACTTACTTTTAATTTACAAAGAACATTATAACTTTACTTTTTGAAACATTATAACATTTTTGAAACATTCTTAACTTTGAAAACTTACTTTTACTCCCCCCTTTGACATATATCAAAAAGAATAGAGAAAGCTTGTAAGAAAAGTAAAAACAATTACAAATTAAAAATACTTTACTTTAAGCTCCCCATTGATTAGTGCCTTAAAGATTTTAACTAACTGCTTTTAGTTTGAAGGGAAAGTTAATGATTTTTATCCTAGAGTCCAAACATGGAAAGATCAAAGTAAAGAGAGCTAAAAAAATCTCAAAAATAATCATCTATTTTCCTTAGAAGAAATGTCTAACCATTAGTTAGTAGCTTTTTACCATAGGGTAGTAACGTTCACTTGGTTAGTCAAGTTAAGTGTATAATCTAGTTAGTTTAACTAAAGAAGGATAACTTAACTTGATCAATTTGAGTTGATATTTATAGCTCAAACTTATATTGATGCACAGACATAATCATTATGAAGTTTAGGCAATACCCTATGCATCTCACATTATTATATTCTAAGTATTTTTCATACACAAGGAAGGTATTACTAGTGTGCTTGTGAGATGCTCTGGTTGAAACATATGGGTACATGCTTTCTAAGGGGTAGAGACCTAGGCTAAGTCCAATCTTTGAAAATACTAGTAAATTTGGGAGTTTTGAATAAAATTATTTATCCTAGAATTTTAAAACCAAGCTGATTTTGAAAAGATAACATAATTTAAAAAAATCATAACTTTTGAAAGAGCAACACTATAAAAGGAATGATTTTGAAAGTTTTAGAATCTATTCTACTAAGCACAAGCCTAATTATCTTCTAAGTGTACTGAACTCAAGTTCATGTAAGGGTTTTGTGAAAATATATACTAGGTTTAACTTAGACTCAATATAGTTAAGTATAATATCTCCCCTAGCTATATGATCCCTTACAAAGTGATGCTTAACCTCTGTGTGTTTAGTCCTTGAGTGGTGGATTAGATTTTTTATTAAATTGATGGAATTTATGTTATCAATTGATATTTTTGTTTTTTTATATTCTAATTGATAATCTTTTAAAGTGTGCATCATCTATAATAGTTGAGATGCACATTCTCCCATGGCCATATATTCTACTTTAGTAGTGGATAAAGCAACACAGTGTTGCTTTCTACTGGACCACCTTACTAGGCACTGTCCTAGAAGTTGGCAGCTTCCACCTGTACTTTTTCTATCTAGTTTGTACCCAACATAGTCTAAGTCAGAATACCCAGTTAAGTCAAATGTGCTAGTCCTAGGGTACCAAAGTCCTACACTTAGGGTCCCCTTAATATATCTAAGTATCCTTTTTTACATTAGTTAAATGTAATTCTTTTGCACAAGATTGGTATCTAACACACATATCTACTGTAAATAAATTATCAAGTTAACTTGTAGTTAGGTAAAGTAGACTTCCTATTACACTTCTATAAAATTTTAAGTCTACTGATTTTCCATCTAAGTTAAAGTCAATTTTAACATTAGTTGCCATAGGAGTATTTATATTTTTAGAATTTTTCATTCCAAACTTTTTAATTAATTCTGTAGCATATTTTGTTTGAAAAATATAAATTTCTTCTTTTGTTTATTTTATTTATAAACCTAAGAAAAAAATTAAGTTCTCCTACTAGGCTCATTTCAAATTCATTTTTCATTAATTTAGTAAATTCTTTTAAAAATTTAGTATTGGTTGAGCTAAAAATTATGTCATATATATAAATTTTAGTTATAAAAATATATTTTTCTAAGGTTTTAACAAATAATATTTGGTCTATTTATCCTTGGTTAAACCCCTTAGATATTATGTATGTTGATAGTCATCACACTAAGCACTAGGTGCTTATTTTAGTCCATATAAAGCTTTTTTTAACCTAAGAACATGGTTTGGGTGGTCTAAGTTTTCAAATCCTGGGGGTTGATTTACATAAACTTCTTCTTTGATGAATCCATTTAGGAATGTAGATTTTATGTTCATTTGGTATAACTTGAATTCTTATGTACTACATAGGCTAGCATCATCTTGATGGATTCAAGTCTAGCTACAGGTGCATATGTTTCATCATAATCTAACCCTTCTACTTGGCTGAAATCCTTTGCCATGAGCCTAGCTTTATTTCTAACTATTTTACTTTTATCATCCAGTTTATTTCTAAAGACCCACTTAGTATTAATTATAGATTTATTTATGGGTTTAGGTACTAGTTCTCAGACTTGGTTTCTTTCAAATTGAGTTAGTTCTTCTTGCATCACAATTATCCAATCTGGGGTCAGGTAGGGCTTCTTCTATAGTTTTAGGTTCAATTTTGGAAATAAGAGTTATTTGACTTAGGTTTCGATAAGATGATCGAGTTCGAACTCCTAGGATTGGGTCATCCAGAATTTGGTCAGTTGGGTGGTTGGATCTAACCTTAGATGGTCTTATGTTAGGGCCAACAATTGGTTCTTCTGATTCACTGGTTTAGGTTTAATTTGATTATCTTCATCATCTTTTATATTTTTTGTATTTTGATTACTATTTTCATTTATTAAATTTGGTAAGTTATTTTCTTCATAAAAAATCACATTTGTTGTTTCTTCAACTTTTAGAGTATTTTTGTTAAAGACTTGATAAACCCTACTAGTTATGGAGTACCCTAAAAAATATATCAGTTGAGGATTTTGATGAAAACTTGTCTAAATAATCCTTAGTATTTAATATATGTACTTTACATCCAAAAACTTTTTGATGATTTAGATTGAGTATTTTATTGTAATAAATTTTATAGGGGATTTTATTGTGAAATTTATTGATTAATATTCTATTTTGAATATAGCATGTCATATTTATTGTTTCGGCCTAGAATTGGTTACTTAAGTTATATTCATTTAACATGGTCCTAGCGGCTTCTTGTAATGTTCTATTTTTTTTATTCTACTAGATCATTTTATTGGGGGGGGGGGTTCTAAGACATGAAAAATCATGATTATATCCATTAGTTTGACAAAATTTGTTAAACCTATGATTTTTAAATTCTCCCCATGATCACTTCTAATTCTTTTAATCTTTGTATCTTTTTCATTTTCTATTAGTTTGAAAAAATTGCTAAAGATTTCAAAAGTTTCATATTTGGTTTTTAGAAATTTGACCCAAGTAAATCTTATAACTAGGCAGTATTGGTTTCTGCTTAGTAACTTGATTTCGTATGAATCAAATAGGTCTAAGTGTAAGAGCTCAAGTATCGAGTTAGTTTGATTTAGGTTTGTTGGTTTATGGGTTGACTTAGTTTGTTTGCCTTGTTGACAAGCATTTTAGATTGTATTTTCTATATATTTTTTTAATTTAGGTAGACCTCTAACTAAGACTTTTGACTCATTTTTACAATGAGTCTTATGTGAGTGTGACCCGGTCTTCTGTAGCATAATTTGGTTTCCTCTTGTTGTGTCAAAAGACACATTAGTGAGGAGGTTGACAGGTCAATTATGTAGATGTTATTTTTCCTAATTCCCTTAAGTGTAATTTCACGATTTTCAACATTTTTAATTGAACATTCAAGGTTAGAGAACGTTACTAAGTATCCAGAGTCACATAGTTGACTTACGCTAAATAAGTTAAAATTGAACTTATCAACTAATAAAACTTTTCAAATTATAAAATTGGACCTCAGTTCGATATTACTGTTCCGATTACCTTAAGTTTTTCATCGTTGCCAAATGCAACTGACCCTAAGTTCTTGAGTTTTATCTTGGTGAACTTCAATCGATCTCTAGTCATGTGTCTGGAGCATCCACTATCTAACATTCATTGGTGCAAATCATTATGTTCCTACACATAAAATATTTGCTTTAGATCCAATTTAAATGGATTATAAGATAGATTGATTGAATTCAACTCTTTATTTTCCATCTCACCCAATCCAGGTTGTCAATCATGTTATACCTATAAGTGATTGTGAGATAGTTGATTGACTTTAACTTTAGTTAGATTAATTAGATTTTAACTTGACTTGATTTAAATTTAAGTTTAACTTGAGTTTTAATTTGATTTGATTTTAAGTTTAATTTAAGTTAATTTAAGGTTAAGTTAAATTTGATTTGATTTAAGTTAAGTTTAATTTAAGTTTTAAGTTGATTTGATTTTAAAGTTAAGTTAAATTTGATTTGATTTAAGTTAAGTTTAATTTAAGTTTTAAGTTGATTTGATTTTAAAGTTAAGTTAAATTTGATTTGATTTAATTTGATGTAAGTTAAGTTTAGTTTAAGTTTTAATTTGATTTGATTTAAGTTAATTTGAGTTTTAATTTGATTTGATTTTAAAGTTAAGTTAAATTTGATTTGATTTAAATTAAGTTTAATTTAAGCTTTAATTTGATTTGATTTTAAAGTTTAATTTGGGTTTGTATTAGGTTGATTTAAATTTAATTTAAGTTTAGTTTGATTAAGGTTGATTTGAGTTTGACTAATTTTTATTTTAATCTAAATCCATCTCATATTTTTTTAGATTATCAATTAGGGAATCTTATCTATTTTGTGAGATGGTTAATTTTATATTTAACTTAGATTAATATCTAAGGATTGATTTACATTTGAGTTATAGTAAGATTTAATAGTTAGTCAATCTATTTCAATAATTGGCTTATAGGTTGTGACGAGGCACTAGGCCTTCTTAGGTATTAGAGCAACCACTTCTAAACAAAGCCTTTTAAATAAATTAAATGTTTAATTTTCTTTTTGAAAATTCTAGGTCTAACTAATCAAGTGTTGATCAAGCTTGCATCCTTATCTACTCTAGTCTAAGCATGTATAAAGAAGGAAGTAAAGCAAATATCAAGCAAGTATATCTAATAATGAAGATGATTTTTCTATTAGCTCCCCCTAGATCATAGCCTTGATAGGGTCTATCAAGGTAGTGGATTTGATCCTTGGGGATCCAATATTGATCAAGTCCAACTTGATTAATTAAGTTAGACTTGGGGACTCATGCTTGGACTACTCTTCTATTTGTTTGATTAACGAGAGACAAATAATATTTAAATTTATTTTTAGCCTTATACCCAAGTTCTGATCAATTGTATACGACTTTTTATTTTTCCAAGAATCAACTCAAAATTCTTGGAACCCAAGGTGAACCGTTCCAATGTATCCTTCAGTTCCTTGACTTGGCTTTTCAAACGGGAATTTTCTTCCTCAAGTTGTTGGACTTGATTTGAAGTTCTAGTCTGAACAGATTCAGTCAAGGAGCTTGGGTTAGTCACTTCCTTAAGGGTTTTACCTCCTTTTAGAGTGGCATGACTGGACGTTGGATTTGACTAGCTTTCACATAAGATAATTTACTAGGTTATGTAACTTATTTACTTCAGAAGAACTGACAGTGTGGTTAGGCCCTTCGGAAAAGGATACAGATCCGTGACTTCTCTTGGACTCGATTTTTGATTCGCTCTCGGTTTCTGACTCGATATCTTGTTCTCGGGCCGAAAGTACGAGGAAACTTGTCTGTTCGAGATCTTCGTCAGAATCTTCTGATGAAGGTTCATCCAACGTTGCCTGCAGTGCCTTCTTCTTTTGTTGCTTCTTTGTTTCCTTCTGGTTTGGATAGTTGGCCTTGATATGCCCTTTCTTATTGCAGTCGTAGCAAGTGACTTCGAATTTGTCCTTTGGACTTAGTTGCGTTGTCTTTGACTGGATCACCTTCTTGATCTCTCTTTTGGTGAATCCTTTTTTCTTCTTGTACAACTTATGAACTAGGTTCACGAGTTCAACAATAATTTCATCGTCTTCTTCCAAGTCGAATTCATCTTCAGACTCAGGTTCGGTTCGCCGCTTGATTTTTTGTTCCCTCGTTCTGCTTGTACCTGCGACCAAAGTAATACCTTTCTCAACTGGCAGTGCATTAGTCTGTCCATGAAGTTCAAATTTTGAAAATAGTTTGTCTAATTTAATTACTAAAAGATCCTTAGATACTTTATAAGCATTTTCTATGGATGCACACAAAGTATTCCTTGGAAAGACATTAAGTGTGTACCTGATAATATCACAATTTTCCATTTTCTGTCCAATCGTATGGAGACTATTGAGTAGATCTAGGATTCGGGCATGTAGTTGACTCGCAGTCTCACTCTCCTACTTTTTCACATTATATAATTTATTTAGAATTAGATCCTGTTTACTTACCGTAGTGTCTGAGGTGTCATCGTGCAGCTTGATTAGCTTTTCCCATAACTCCTTGGTGCTGTTAAAGGAGCCAACCCGATTCAATTCTTCTTTGGTTAAGCCACATTGGAGGGTCTAGGTTGCCTTCGCATCGGCTTCAATTTTCTTGTGGGTTGGAGCATCCCATTTGTCGTAGGGGATGAGAGCTCCGTCTTCTATGGGATAAGTGAATCTCATCTAGATTATTATCCACATTTTCACTTGCATTTTGAGGTGGTACTCCATTCGACTCTTCCAGTATCCGAAGTCCTCGCAGGAGAAAAGGGGCAGGCGAGGGATACTATAGCCTTCTTGGTGGGCCATTAATAAAGAATCTCGCACACATAAAATAACAAATGTTCCAAGACTGGGTCTTGGATTAGTAGTGCGGGAAAAATTGAAGAACTCGAGTGGTGTTGCACTAACTTCGAGAAACAATAAAATTGATCGAGAAAGATTATCGTAAGGGGTGATAGCACTGATTCCGATTGACTCCAAAAATCTCAAGGTTGGAAAAAAAAGCGTAAGAATATATTCACTAGCTGAAAAAATATAAAATTTTTGCTTGAATGGTGGTTTCACCAATTCAGAGCAACCCTGCTCTGATACCAATTGTAGGATCGATGCATGAGGGAGGGGTGAATAGCGCTCATGGTTATTTCACCTTTCTTTTTGGAAAGCACAGAATGAAATGCAACGGAAGATAAAAATACAATTGCAAACACAAGTAGGATTTACCTGGTTCGGAGTCTGTGACAACTCCTACTCCAAGGCCAACGATCATTGATCATTTTCATTGAGTAATCACTATAAACTTGAGAAATCTTTACAAAGATAGCAATTACAAGTATTGAAATTAACAATAAAATTAACCGATAACAAAGGATTAGTAGTTGTTCATCGATTGTCGGAGCAACATTTGGATGTCGTCAAATCGTCTCGGAGTAGTGCACAAGAGAGTAGAAGTTGTTCAGTTTCGGTGATTTGAAGTGTTGGTCAAGGCTCCTTTTTTATAGTAGAGTCAAGTCTGATCCAGATCCGCTGATCTCGGGATAAGGTTTGACTCAAAACTTATTGATCCACTGATCTAGCTGTTCGGTCGACTTAACCTGCTGAACCCTCCCAGCTTTCTGTCAAGCTGCCGCTTTGGATGAGTCTTCGTTCTGTCGACTGATCTCGTCGTTCGGTCAATCAATTCCGCTTTCCTCACTGGCTTATCTGGTCTGATCAACTCGGTTTGATTGAGTCAACGCATATCCACCGTTGGGTCAACTAAACCCGAGGTTCGGTCGATTGATCCCTTGGTCGAAACTTAGCCTGAAGCTGATCTGATCTCTTGGATTCAGTCGACCAATCTAGAGGTTCGATCGATCAATCAAGGCCGCAAACTTCAACCTGTAAAATGCTAGTTTCCTGCAAAACAGAGTTAGAGAAATAGGCAAATAGTATAAAATGTAACTTTGACAGTCTTTAGACTGTCTGGTTCTAACTTTCGAATTTCTTGGAAATCCTAGGTCGAACCGACACCTACTATTCCCTCCTAAGGGAGTGCGCCCTCACCTACTCCTCTCAGGAGAAATTACCTTTTACCAGACTGGTCCTCGAGACCGTCTGGACTTTTGCTTAGCGTCCAAGACTCTAGGACTTTCTACTGAACGCTCCGCTCCATGACGCGCCCAAACTTCTACCTGGTGTCCACGACCCCTAAGATTTACACCTAGAGTTCTCGACTCTAGGATTTCACCCAAAGTCCTCGACCCACTAAGACTTCATCGAGTCCCCTGGACCAGGACTTCGTTACCTAACTGTAGCTACGACTTTCCGCCTGCCTAACCGCAGCTAGAACTTTACTTTGTCTAAGATCACTTAGGACTTTCTTGCACACATAGTTCAACTTATTAGATAACAAAATGATTTAAGTTTTAAACCCTTTATCATTATCATAATACAAGTTTGATCTTCTGATGATCTCTGTACTAACAATCACAAATTTCTAGTTTTATGCTTATCCCTTTAATTTTATATTAATGCTCCTGCAACAAATTCTAAATTTATATTGATGCTCCTGAATAATCATAACTTTTAATTTTATATTAATGCTCTTAAAGCAACATATTATTTATATTTAATATTGATACTTTTGAAGTAGTATAAATCCTAAATTTGTATTGATGCTCCTACACAAACACAACTTTTAATTATATATCGATACTCTTGAGGAAACACAACTTTTAATTATATATTGATGCTCCTGAATTAACATAATACAAATTGATATATCTATAATTTAAAATATAAAAATCTAAGATTTATCAATATCCTGAAGAATATTGATTTAAGATATAAGTTTTTATCAATATTTCTTAAGAATATTGATAACCTAACACATATCAGAATATTGATAACCTAACACATATCAATATTCTGGTAGAATTTTGATTAAAAATATAAGATATATCAATATTCTAAAGAATATTAAAATATATATCATATTATGACATGTTTGTTTAGTATTGGTTACTTTTAATTTTTATTGTTATAATATTTTTGTATAGATATAAATATTTGATTGCTTCCTAACTATGATAACATATAACATGTTTTGTTCATATTATGACATGTTTGTTTAGTTTTTATTTCCTTTTAATTTCTATTGCTATAATATTTTTGTGTGAACATGAATATTTGATTGCTTCAAATATTAACATACTTAAAATATTAACACATTTTTGTTTTATAAATGATACGATCTAATTATTTTCTTAATTTGCTTTTATGTAATGGTTACTTTGACAAATATCATAAAGTTTGAATTTGAAACACTTGACTTAACTAAAAATAATAATTTGACATGGATTTTTGATGTCGAAATTCACCTTGTCTCTAAGAGCTTATGACATACATTAAAAAAAAAAAAAAAGGAAATAATGAATCCCTATAGGATCATGCAAAACATTTATTTTTCTTTGTCCCCATTTTGATGATAAATTGAAAGTTTAGTGTCTAAAAAAAATTGGAAATATATATATATAGAAAAAAAAATTGAAAATAGGTTTGACCATTAGAGAACTATAGTTCTCCCAAGAGCCCATTATGAATGGATGCATCATCGCCTGCAAAATTTTAAATCTATAAGCGATTATAACTCATCACTATTCAAGATTAGATCCAAACTCATACTTTATGGAGAGAAAATTATTATCAAAATTTATTAGAAAAAATTTTCTCTACTGTTCATGCATTGAATGTGCTCTTGCAATAGTAATATTGTGAGCATGTATTTAAAAAATATTCTGAGTTTATTTCATGCCTACTTACTAAACAAAATAATGAGCTATTTGTGAAAAATCATCAACTGCATCCAAATGATTTACACCATTTCCTAAAGAAAATGGAACATTATTCCCTAAAGTGAATGCTAACTCATCTCAAAAATATAAAATTGGGATATATCATGAGTGTGACCCTGGGTGTGACCAAAGGAAAATTTATGAGTAACAAAATGGTAAAAGACTTAAAATAAGCTACTAGCAGTGGAGATCTAACAATGAAGAAGTAAAAGAAAAAAACATGAAAGAATATGAAGATAAGTGATTTAAATGTGGGATGGAGGGGTATTGGTCTCGTACTTGTTGTACAAAAAGATATCTTGTGGATCTATACCAAAAATCGATTAAAGGAAAAGGAAAAATAGAGAAAAGTTGTGTTAATGATTATGGTCCAGTTGACATAACTCATTTGGATGTCTCTGATTTCTTTGCTTAGCCAGATGACAATATTGATCATTTTATTGATGGTGATATTCTAGAAAATATGGAATGATCATCCTTCAATTGCAATGTCTTTTCTATTTCAAAGTTTGATTTTTTTTTTTAAATTGTTAATATAAGTTACTGCTTTAGATCTTTATTTAATAAAGTGTTCATTTATAAATCTTGCATGAAATTATATTAGAATTATAGCTCTTTTACTTATACATTTATTCTTTAAGATTAATGATGGAATATCAAGACGAATGTCTAGTAGATAGGGGTACAACCCACACCATTCTTTAAATCAAAAGATATTTTTTTTTGGAGTTAACATTAGCTAAAATAATATTTTAACAATATTGGGTGCAATAAAAATTATTAAAGGTCATGAAAAAATAAAAATTATTTTACAAAGTGTACAAACTTATATATTGAAAATGCACTCTATGCTAGCAAATCTAGTAGAAATTTGCTTAACTTTAAAGATATCAATGGATATCATATTGAAACATTGAATGAAAATAATACTGAATATCTTTGCATTATATCTATTAGATTTGGCTAGAAATAGATAAAAGAAAGATTGTGCACTCCCGTCTGTGATGTATTGTACAATAATAAAAACAGTTGAGACAATTATGGTAACAAACCAAAAGTTTGTTGACAAGCATGATTTCATATTATGGAACGATCGACTTGGTCATCCTGGGGCAACAATGATGCAAAGAATAATAAATAATTCATGTGAACATTCTTTAAAGAACAAGAAGATTCTTTTACGTGATAATTTTTCATATGTGGCTTGTTCATAAGGCAAACTAATTCTAAGACCTTCTCTCACAAATGTTGATGTTGAAACTCCAACCTTCTTGGAGATAATTCATGGAGACATTTGTGGACTTATACATCCACTATGAGAATCATTTCAATATTTCATGGTATTGGTTAATCCATACTTTAACTAGATGGTCACATGTTAGTTTGCTTTCATCTTGAAATATAGCATTCGCTAAACTACTTGGGCAAATTATTAAATTATGACCTCAATTTCTTGATTACTCAATCAAAACAATTCACCTTGATAATGTTGTTGAATTTAAGTCATAAGCATTTGATGACTATTGTATGTCAATTAGAATTTTAATTGAGTATTCAGTTGCCCATATTCATACACAGAATGACCTAACATAAACATTTATTAAATGGTTGCAATTAATTGCTAGATCGCTACTTATGAAAACAAAACTTCTATCTTCTACTTGGAGTCATGTCATAATATATATTGCATCATTGATTTGTGTAAGACTAACTAATTATCATCAATACTCAACATTAAAATGTGTTTATGGTCGAGAAATTTATGGTTGAGAACTTAATGTTTCTCACCTTCGAGTATTTGGTTGTGTATTACAAGTCTCTATCCCACCTACACAACAAACCAAAATAGGTCAACAACATTGACTTGAGATTTACGTGGGATATTGTAAGTACCCCGGGCAAGTTTTGATATGATCAACCGAGTTAAGTTAGATTCTGTTACATTTGATCCTTGTGTCTAAGTGTACATGAACTTAAGAACATAAGAAGTCGAATGAAAGATATGGTGGACGAGAAGGATGACACGGAAAATGAGTCGACGGGTTCGATGCATCCGAGAGATGAGAAGCTGTGAAAGAGTACGCCAGTGGAGCGAGAAGGATACGCACGACATTTTCGAAGTAGGAGAAGCTGGAGTGAAAAATGCTCAAGAAGAAGGCTGGAGTTGGGTTCAGGTGAGCTCAACTCTAGATGGCTAGAGAATCACTTAAGCGGCCTGAGCGGAAGATCGGACAAGTCAACACTATGTTGAACATGTCCAAGCGTCCGAACTCCCTTGGGTGCCTCGTTGAATAGACACTACTGCAGATGTCGCTTGGGTCCATGTCAACAGCAATCTGAGCACCCAGACTGGTCCAAGTGCCCGAACAAGGATGAATTTTTATCATCGTACCATTGAATAGCTGTTACGATCAGATAATACACACAGCTAGGGCGCTTGGAGAGGATCCAGGTGCCCGAAGATGCCATGCCAGCAAAATGACTAGTTCGACTAGTAGGCTATAAATAGAGTCTTGGTCCTCTTCACTTAACAGAACACTCGAATACGAATTTTGTGCTTTCATTTATTTTACTGTCTTTACGATTCTACACTGTCAACATTACAAGAGGCTACTCTGCCTTCGTCTAAAGGAGATTTGTTAAGTGGAGCTTTCACTACCTTGGACTAGCAATCTTCTGATTACAAACCAAATAAATCTTGCCTTTTATTTTTCATTTATGTTAATTAACTTTTTTTCAACTAACTAGAGTTGTCTTTCCTAAAGCGTGAAAGCAAAAGAAAGTTATAAATTTCTTAACAAGGCAATTCACGCCCTCCCCCCTTTTTGCTGGTTACATTGGACTAACAAGTAGTATCATAACCTAAAACCGCTCTAGAAGGACTAATTGGCTACTAAAGTAAGGAGGCGATGGCTGGACCAACCATCTACCCGCCAAAGTTTGAGGGAGAGTTTGCACTCTAGAAACATCAGATGGAGGTATTTTTACAAACTAATTTCAAAATTCTTTTAATTATCAAATACGATTTTGTAGTACCCAAAGATCAACGAGGAGAAGAAAAAAAGAATATCTTTAGACAAAAAAAGAGCAAAACAACTTCGTAGCCAATAGCAGAGCAGAAGAACATCTACTAAGTGTGCTACCGTCTCAATAAGTCAACATAATTAGTGCATATAGATCAGCCAAAGAACTATGGGAGAAGTTCTTGGAGTTGCACAAAGGGTCCTCAGAAGCCAAACTCGCAAAAAGGGATCTGATCTGGAATCAACTAACAACTCTTCGAATGGAAAAAAGGAGAAACGATGGTTCAACTGCACGCAAAGATCAAGAAACTGCTTATCAAACTCAATAAGCTCAAAGTAGTAATGAATTGAGACTCAATAAGATATGTGTTGAATGAATTCTTGAGAATTGTCGAATGGACATCGATCGTAGACGCTTATTACATCTCTAAAGACTTTGAGGTAAGTAATTTAGAAAACTTATTTTCTACTTTTGAATTACATGAATCTAGATGTGCAGGAATGAGAAATGGCAAAGAACAAAACAACAACGATGCCCTGAACACGAGAAAGGTCAAATCAGATTTTGACATATCTCTCGATGAAGATGAAAAAGCGTACGTGGTAAGAAAATTCTCAACAAAATTTAAAACTAATAAATTTAACAAGTCTCAGGCTAAATAGCTTCAATGAATCAAGAGAAAGATTAAATGCTACAATTGTGATGAAGAAGAGCACATCAAGGACAACTACCAAAATTTGAAAGAGAAGGATAAGTACAAAAGTCCAACATAAATGAAGCACAAGAAACTTAAGGCGACGTGGGATGAATCATCATCATCTGAGTCAGAAATTGAAGCCTACGTTGGACTAGCATTGATGGCGAGTCACCAAGAAGAGAGCATCAATGAAGGGGAAACTACATCTGAAGAAAGCAACAGTGAAGAAGAAGAATCCTGCTTCAAATTAGATTTGGTAAGTGAGATATGTCTTCTATCTCCTAATCAGTTATATTCAGGAATAAAATTAATGTCTAAGTCTTTATGCAAACTCAAATCTAAGAATAAATTGAAAACAAACAATTTAGATTTAAAAACTATTTTAATCAAATCATGCCCATTACAAGAGTTTGATAGAATTATAAATAAAAATTCTAAATTAAAAGAACAAATAGAAGTCCTTAAAAACTCTATATGTTCAAATATTGTTATTCCGAATTTAAAAAATTATCAAGGGCTAAATTAATATTTTAAATTTTATAAGGGTCAAATCAAAAAAGTTATAAGAAAGCACATTCTAAGAAAATATCTTATTAATTCAATAGATAAGAACTTATTTTGGATTTCTAAATCATGCTTAATTTAATAAAAATTGTATGTGCCTTAATTTTTAAATTACATGTTAAAATTATTTAATAGTTGAATTTATTGTTTCATATACTTCTGTTCTAAATTAATTAGATTTTATTTTTTATAAAAAATAAATTTATTATTTATCAGTAGAAAAAAATTATAATTTTTCGATCAATAAATAATTTATTATAAATTTTTTTAACAAAAATAAAATTTTTAAAATTTAAAATATTTTCCAGATTTGTTTTTGTAAACCTTTATTTTTATGTGATAAAAAACTATTTTATCTATTAAAGGAAAAGTTTTTACCATGTTTTGATAGTTATCTGATTTACTTTGAAATATTTCTTGAAATAAATATTTTTATAATTAAAAATTATATATACATGATTTTTAAAAACGTTAATTTCATATATTAATAAAAAATATTAGATTTTTAGATATCAGGTTCTATTTTTAAAATATTTAACTTCAAAAATTATTATTTCTCATTAAAATATTAATACCAATAAAAATAGATATTTGTTTATTGTAAATTTCTTTTAACTAATCTTTCTATTTTTGTTTGACCTCCAATAAAAAAATTAAATATTTTCTAAAACTCAAAAATATATTTTAAATTAGTTTTTCCAAATCTAGAAAAATTTGGATATTTGAAAAGTTTACAGATTTTTTATTTGCCCCTAATTTTTTTTTTTATGAGATCAAACAGAAAAAAGATTATGTTTAGGGGAGGTATATTTTTGGGTTTATTATTTTCTTTACTTATTATAAATTGCAAAAATTTTGTAGTAAATTGTAAAATCAAATTTTACTTATTAAGTTTACTTTTATTATCCTAACTTAACTTGGGTTGATACACATAAAATGAGAGAGATTGTAAGTACCCCGGGTAAGTTTCGATATGATTAACCGAGTTAAGTTAGGACATGTTGTATTTGATCTGTATGTCTAAGTGTGCAAGAACTTAGGAATACATGAGTTGAGCGAAAGACGGGGTGGATGAGAAGGATGACACGGAAAATGAGTCGACAGGCTCGATGCATCCGAGAGATGAGAAGTTGCGGAAGAGTACGTACGTCGGTAGAGTAAGAAGGATACGAGCGGTATTTTCGATGGATAAGAAGCTAGAGCAGAAGACTGCTCGAGTAGAAGGTCGGAGTTGGGTTTAAGTGCGCTCAACTCAGGATTGCCAAAGAATCACCTAAGTGACCGGAGCGGAAGACCAGACAAGTCAACACTATGTTGACCATGTCTAGGCTCCCGGATTCCGGGCACCCGGACTGCCATGGGCGCCTCGTCGAATAAACACTACTACGGATGACACTGGGTTCCATGTCAACAGCAATCTGGTCACCCGGATTGGTCTAGGTGCCCGGACAAGGATAAATTTTTATCATCATACCGTTAAGTAGCCATTGCGAGCAAATAATGCACACAACTGCGGGCGCCTGAGGAGGGTCCAGGCGCCTGGAGATGTCATGTCAGCAAAATGGCTAGTTCGACCAATAAGTTATAAATAAAGCATTGGTCCTCTTCATTTAATAGACGACTTGAATACGATCTCTGTACTTTCATTTGTTTTACTGTCTTTACCATTTTGCACTATCAATGTTGTAAGTGTTGGTGCAATATCCCCTGGGTCAAGATTTATCAGGTTGACTAGACTTGAGTTGGCTCAAATCTGAGTCTTGATATTTTGGATTTCGATGTTTGACAATACATGGAGATTGCAGATGCAATTGTCCGATTGGGGAGATTTTTGATACAATTCCCCTCTGGTCAAGGTTGACCAGTTAGATGTGAAGAAGAGTTAAGAAGGTCAAAGGGTTAACCGGATACTTGATTGGAAAAGTCCTAACTGGAGGCTAGGCTGTCCTGGTGAGTGAGGCCAGGTGAAAGACCTAGTGAGTGAAACTAGGTAGTTGAAAATCCTAGTGAGTGAAGCTAGGTGAAAATCCTGGTGAGTGAAGTTAAGCAAGTGAAAGTCGCGGTGAGTAAAATCGGGCAGTGTGAAAGTCCTGGTGAGTGAAACCAGGTAGATGTGAAAACCCTAGTGAGTAAAGCTAGGTGAAACTCTTGGTGAGTGAAGCCAAACACGTGGAAATCCAGGTGGGTCAAGGTTGACCGGACACCTGATGTTGGAAAGTCTAAGTAGGTTAAAGGGTTGACCGGATACTTGGCACGAGGAAATCTAGATGGGGCAAGGGTGACTGGACATCTGGTGTAAGTCCAAGTGGGTCATCGAGGATCGGACACTTGGCACGAGACGGTAAGTCCAAGTGGGTCAAGGTTGACCGGACACTTAGCACGAGGAGAAAAGTCCAAGTGGGTCAAAGGGATTGATCGGACACTTGGTGAAGGAATCCTAGCAGGTCAAGGTTGACCGGATGTTAGGCATGAGGTTCCAATAGGTCACGGTTGACTGAATGTTGGGTTTGGGAACCTTGGACTTAATTTAGACAAGTCAAAGGTGGGTCAATCGATTAACCGATCGTTTGACCCGTATTCCAATCGATCAGTTGATTGATTGGATGTGTGTTGTGAAGAAGGTTTGGCCCAATCGATCGGTTGATCGATTGGGAGTAATTGTCGCGAGCACAGAACCTTTCCTAATCGCTCAACCGATCAATTGGGCACCTCCAATCAATTGGTCGAGCGATTGGGGAGTTGGAAATCACTTGATAGAGGATGAATCGATCAGGCAATCGATTCAGGCATTTTCCAATGAGCACAGAGGCACTCTGAATCGATCAACCGATCGATTCACATCCTCCCCAATCGATTGAGAGTCATTCAATCGATTAGGATCCGACCGTTGCGCAGGTTATAGATGTTGGCAAGCATCTTCTTCAGGGATTTTTCTTCAGCGACTACAGTGCATCATAGCGACGATTCACAAGCTCTCTTCACACTTTCACAGCCTGTTCTTGAAGGCTCATGGAGACTAGTGCAGTTACACTTCCAAAGTTCAAAAGGCAACAACAAGCAATAAGTAAGCAAGAAGAAAGAGTTTCCATTTGTATCTTTTGTATTTTCTTCTTGTGGGTGTTGTATATTATTGTGTGAGTTTGTACGATGCTTCTCCGCCTCCGGTTGCGACTGAGAAGGAGTATTTTTATTAGTGGGGAGTGTGTCATTTGTGGATCCTTGGATTAGTCACCTCTTCTTAAGGTGAATACCAAGTAAATCCTTTGTGTTAGCATTGTAAGTTTGCTTCGAGTTCATTTCGTTGCATATCATCATCAAAGAAGCAAGCAATCAAGCGCGACGAGCTATTCACCTCCCCCCTCTAGCACATTTTGACCCTAACAAGTGGTATCAGAGTGAGGTCGCTCTTCACCGGAATCATCGCCGGAAGGGGCAAGAAGCTAGAGGGTGAAGAAGTTGAAGCAATTTCATCAAGTCGAAGACTTCATCAAAAGCTCAACTTCAAGATGGAATTCCGAGATGAACTCGGATTCAACACAAAAGTACCTCCACCATTCACAATGATGAGCTTCGATTCTTGAAAATTAAGAATAAAAAATTTCTTGATGATGGAGATAGAGTAATGGTTTGCTCTCATGGAAGGCTTTGAAGCTCCAAAAGATTCAAAAGGTAAAATTCTCAAGAAAAGCAAATGGAGCAAGGAGCAAATTCAAAGGTGTGAGGCAAATGATAAGATAACTAAGTTATTGGTTAGTCTATTGCCAAGCACAATCATTTGCAAAATTGGAAAATACAAGGACGCAAATGAACTTTGGAGCAAATTGGCCAAGCTTCATGAAGAATCCTCCACTGTACCAACTCAAGAGAAATCCAAAGAGGGCAACTCATTGAAGCAAGACCAAGAGAAGGAGGACTCGGAGTTTAAGAGATGCTCAATATCCGAAGAAGAAGTCGAAGAAGCTTCGTCTTCAACGGAATGCAACGAAAAGGGAAAAGAGGGAGCATACTCTTTGTTCCATGTACAAGATCAAGATGAAGAAGCCCCACCTCAAGGATTGAGGGGGAGTGACCTTCGTTGACACCGGAGCAAGAAGAAGGAAAAGCTTCTACTACCGGGTCAAGAGAAGAAGAAGATGGGGCAACCTTCACAACACAAGCAAAATCAAATGGAGGATCAAGTGTCATCCCTACACGTGAAGGTATAACTGGTCCAATTAAAAACAAAAATCATATTATATGTTTTGAGTGTATGAAACATGGACATTACAAGAGAAAATGCCCTAAGTTAACCAAGAAAAAGTGTCAACCGACACTAAAGGGCAAGGAGAAGCCCAAGGAGACCGCCCCCACAACAAAGAAGAGCAAGGAACACATTGTGTGTTTCTTGTGTCATCAAAAAGGATATTATCGAAGTCAATGTCTAAAGGAGAAGAAGTCGGTCAAGCCCAAAAGAGGAAGCACAAGTCAAGGGGGAGCTCTTAAGAGCAAACCCAAGGTAACATTTATTGATGCAATTCCTCTTAGAAATGGTAAAGAGCATACTAATTCTAGTTTATATCATTTTAATATCATTTACCATAAAAATAGAAAGCATGATAGCATTAAGGAAAAACATGTAACTCTTCATGCTAAAACTACCTCACCTAAGGTTAGGACGGTAGATGATTACTTGGGCAAAAACACTAAGGATAGTAGATACAAGCCCAAAAATAGAAATTCTCAAGGATTTAAAGAAAAATAAAAAACTAAAGACTTAAGGTTGGAAAACCAAGCCTTGAGGTCAAGGCTTGATAAAATTGAAAATACCCTAAAAAGAATGAAAAATATTCTTAATAGGCAAAATGAGCATAACCTAGGGATAGGAACACAAAAGCCATCCTATGGTCATAGAGGGTTGGGATACAAACCCAAAGCCAAGAAGAATGCCCCTTCTTATCATACGGTTCCATATAGCTATGAGACCAATCCTAGGTCTAGGAGTCAAGTCAAGGATACAAGGGAAGTTATCCCTAGGAGTATCTTTGCAACAACAAATGTGACTAAGACCTCTAAGAAGTCTAAGAAAGTCACAAGGGAAGTTATCCCTAGAGTTGACCTAGAAGAAGTAACCAAGAATTCTAAGAAGCCTAGAAAAGTCATTAGGAAGGTATCAAAGGAAGTTATCCCTAGTGAATACCTAGAACATCCAAGGAGCACAAATAGGTGTTGGGTTCCTAGGAACATCTTCTCTACCCCTTAGATGGGTTAGATAGTGTCAACTCAAATTGGAAAGGTAGTTAACCCAACCTTGATGAAGTTGACACTTGGAGAGTATTTTCAAGGTTATTGTTAACCTTTGAAAATGAAATGGATTGTTGATTTACTCTTTATAAGAGTAAAATGTGTCATAATTTAAGAAATTTTATGTAATTTTAATTGGCACAACAAATCAAGAGTAAACGAAATGTCAAGTTGAGAGTTTGGTATTTTCTTAAGGAGTTAAGGGCAAGTTAGGCCTTAATTTAAATTGTTTACTCTTTGGAAGAGTAAAGTGTGCCATAAATTGAGGAAATGGATTTAATTTTCATTGGCACAAAAAGGAAAAGAACAAAATAAATTGCAAGTTGGGTTTTGACATTTTCTTGAAGAAAATGAGGGTAATCTAGATAAATTTTAAGTTTAGCTAAGGATTAAGGATACTTAGATAGATAATCTAGGTATATTTTATTTATGCTAAAACTTGTCATGATTGTTTGCCCATTATATGTCATGACATCATATTTTGCATTCATGCTTATTATGAAAAACACAAAAATGCCATATCATGTCATACATACATCATGTAGTTATAACATATTTTCTTTTAAAAAAAATATTCATTTTGATATGTGTCATAAATCATCATGCATTATTTTAATTTCCTTGTAATTAATGACAAATGACATTTACTAACAAGTGACATCCTAGGTGGATGTTCAAAATTTCTAAAATACCTAGATAGATATGCATGATCCCTAATTTAGGACAAAACTAAACTTTACATCTCACAAAGAATCATAAGGTGATTTGTATGTATTTTAGTACACATTAGATACAAGTGAGGTGTTAGGATGATGAAATACTCAAAGATATTGATTTAGTGCATTCTTTTTGAGTTTTAGGTTCATCAAAACATTATGTGTACTCCAATCATTGGGAAAGCTAATGTACAAGTCATGTACATTGAGTCCAAGGAACATGGTTGGAAATTAGTTTTGAAAAATATTTTAAATATACTCTGGAAAACCTTGGTAAAGACTATATTTTGATAGTAATCATAATTGAAAAGTTAGACACAAACTTGGAAGAAACATTGAAATTTTTACAAGTTTCCAATTTTGTGTAAATCTTTGAAAATAAGATGTATTTTCTTAGAAAACTATTTTTCTATGATAGTATATATCTTAAATAGCGTCTACAAGAGTTTTCATAATTTTTAAAATTTTGTAGAATTTTTAGGATATTTCTGAAATTCTGTTAAAACTGGATTTAAGAATTTCAGAAACCCAATCGATCAGCCGATTGATTGAGAATCCTCAATCGATCAGCCAATCGATTGGGAATCCTCAATCGATCAGCCAATCGATTGGGAATCCTCAATCGATCAGCCAATCGATTGAAATGTGTTTCTTCATGAGCAGAGTCTCACTGGATCGATCAACCGATCGATTCAATCTACCTAGATCGATCAATGGATCGATTCAGAGGTAATTTTCGCGAACAAAAGCTTGCAAAATCGATCAGGCGATCGATTGAATTGGTTTCAATCGATTGAGACCCAACTTCAATCGATTGGGAATGCTGATTTTGGCTGAGAAAGTCTGATTTCAACATTTTAAATCATTTTTAGTCTAGCTAACCATTCCTAACCCCTTGACACACATTTGTATACATTTAGGGGGAGTTTTCATGATAAAAATAAGGATGGATTGGTTAAAGAAGACTAAGTAGAAGTTTAGGTTGAGGTTTAGTTTCAATATTGAATTTTTGAACCTCAAAACCTCTAAATTTGGGTTTGTAAAGGTTTAGAGATTCCATGTCATTGTTGGTGTAATGACAAAAGGTTACGAGCATGTCTTTAGGGGGAGTTACTCTTTAGGAACATGAAAATTATTTTTTCATACACCTTGGAAGGTGGTTAAACCTTCCTAGCGTAAATACTCAAGGTTGAGCATTTAAACACAATGGTGAGTGGATATCTCCATTGTTTAGGTGTGTAATGCTCAAGCGTGGGCATTGGAGATAATGAAGGGTATGAGACCTTCATTGTGGTGTTGTGAACAACATGTGAGGTTGTGAACAACGTTGGGTAACTCTTCAGGGGGAGAGTTTTTTATGGGTGTCAATAGGGGGAGAAATGTAGGGTTTAAGTTAGGCCTTTGCCTCTCTAGGAAAGTTAGGGGGAGAATGCAAGGTTTGTACTATGCCTTCATTACCTTAAAGAGGGAGTTTGCCCTCTAGGAAAGGGAGATAATGAAGGAACCCCTTATTTGTGCTTTGGCATGAGGAAGAAGTTAAGGCTATGGATTAGCCTAACTTAAAGGTATTATCAAACATCAAAAAGGGGGAGATTATTGGTGCAATATCCCCTGGGTCAAGTTTGACCAGGTTGATTAGGCTTGAGTTGGCTCAAGTCTGAGTCTTGATGTTTTGAGTTTCGATGTTTGATAATACGTGGAGATTGTGGATGTAATTGTCCGATTAGGGAGATTGTTGATACAATTCCCCTTTGGTCAAGGTTGACTAATTAGATGTGAAGAAGAGTCAAGTAGGTCAAAGGGTTGACCGGATACTTGACTAGAAAGTCTTAACTGGAGATTAGACATTGAAAGTCCTGGTGAGTGAGCCATGTGAAAGACCTAGTGAGTGAAGCTAGGTAGTTGAAAATCCTAGTGAGTGAAGCTAGGTGAAAATCCTGGTGAGTGAAGCCAGACAAGTGAAAGTCCCTGTGAGTGAAGCCGGGCAGTGTGAAAGTTCTGGTGAGTGAAGCCAGGCAGATGTGAAACCCCTAGTGAGTGAAGATGAGTGAAAGTCCTGGTGAGTGAAACCAGGTAGATGGGAAGTCCTAGTGAGTGAAGTTAGGTAGATAGAAAGTCCTAGTGAGTGAAATTAGGCACGTGGAAATCTAGGTGCGCCAAAGTTGACCAGACACCTGGTGTTGGAAAGTCCAAGTAGATCAAAGGGTTGACCGAATACTTGGTACGAGAAAATTCAGATGGGTTAAGGGTGACAGGGCATCTGGTGTAAGTCCAAGTGGGTCATCGAAGACTAGACACTTGGCACAAGACGGTAAGTTCAAGTGGGTCAAGGTTGACCGGACACTTAGTACGAGGAGAAAAGTCCAAGTGGGTCAAAGGGATTGACCGAACACTTGGTGAAGAAGTCCTAGCAAGTCAAGGTTAACTGGATGCTAGGCATGAGGTTCCAACAGGTCACGGTTGACCGAATGTTGGGTTTAGGAACCTTGGACTTGATTTAGACAAGTCAAAGGTGGGTTAATCGATTGAACCATAGTCCAATCGATCAATTGATCGATTGGATGTGTGTCACAAAGAAGGTTTGGCCCAATCGATCGGTTGATCGATTGGGAGTAATTGTCGCGAGTACAGAACCTTTCCCAATCGATTAGTCGATCGATTGGGCACCTCCAATTGATCGATCGATCGATCGATTGGGGAGCTAAAAATAGCACGATAGAGGCTAAATCAATCAGGCAATCGATTCAAGCATTTTCCAGTGAGCACAGAGGCACTCTGAATTGATTAATCGATCAATTCACAACCTCCCCAATCGATTGAGAGTCATTCAATCGATTGGGATCCGACCATTGCACAGGTTATAGTCTTTGGCGAGTGTCTTCTTTAGGGATTCTTCTCTAGCGACTACAGTGCATCTCAGCGATGATTCACAAGCTCTCTTCACACTTTCACAGCCAGTTCTTGAAGGCTCTTGGAGACAAGTGTAGTTACACTTCCAAGGTTCAAGAGGCAACAACAAGCAACAAGAAGCAAGAAGAAAGAGTTTCCATTTGTATCTTTTGTATTTTCTTCTTGTGGGTGTTGTATATTATTGTGTGAGTTTGTACAAGGCTTCTCCGCCTCTGGCTACGACTGAGAAGGAGTGTTTTTATTAGTGGAGAGTGTGTCGTGTGTGGATCCTTGGATTAGTCACCTCTTCTTGAGGTGGATACCAAGAAAATCCTTTGTGTTAGCGTTGTAAGTTTGCTTCGAGTTCATTCCGTTGCATATCATCATCAAAGAAGCAAGCAATCAAGTGTTAATAGTAAGAGATTACTCCACCTTAGTCTAAAGGAGATTTGTTGAGTGGAGTTTTCACTGCCTTGGACTAGTAATCTTCTGATTGCAAACCAAGTAAATCCTACCTATTCTTTTCCATTTATGTTAATTAACTTTTGTTCAACTAACCTGTGTTGTCTTTTCTAAAGCATGAAAGCAAAAGAAAGTTGTAAATTTCTTAACAGGGCAGGGCAATTTACCTTTCTCTTATCGGCCACACGGGGCCAACATATATGATTTAACAGACAATTTGTTTACTGCAAGATTTGCATATTATCACTTTAATAAATGGAATTTCTAATGTTGGGGAGCAATGTTGTATCATGAAGAACAACGAAAAAAATTTTGGAATGAAAAAATATTATCTCATTTTGATTTTCGCAACAATCAATGTGAGCAAGAAGTGAAAAAAAAATCATTCGCTTGGAAAGAATTGCAAACCAATTGCATGATGTTGTTGTTAATACAAAAATGTGACAAAGTCATACATACAAGTAGATAATACTCTAGTAAAAATAGATATCCCTGTAGGACCATCTATTACTCTACCTGCAAATGTATCTAGAATACAATAGAAACATGGTTGACCCATTAGCTTGAAATACACTATACCTCAAAAAAGAAAGATACAAGAAAAAGAATAATCAAAAGCTCTAGAAGAAGCAATTTCAGATGATATAGTAAGAGAAATCAATAAATCAGATGTGAAAAATATTATTCCTAAAGAATTATAGTTACATGAAAATAATGAGATTTCAATAAATTATTTGATATCTCATAAAATATGGGACCAAAAAATATAACCATTGATGATGTTTTTGCTTTCAATATGACCCTTGTCATCATGCAAGATGATAAAGATCACGAACCACAAGCTGATAAAGATTTAAAAGAAATAAATAATTGGCCAAAATGAAAGGCAACCATATAGGCTGAATTATAATCTCTAGATAAACGTAAAGTCTTTAAGCTCATAGTTCGAACACCTAAAGATATATCCCAGTATAATATAAATGGGTGTTTGTATGAAAAAAGAGTGAAAATGGTGAAATTATGAGATACAAAGCAAACTTGTAGCCTAAGGTTTCCCACAAAAACTTGGAATCAATTATGAGGAAACATATTCACCTGTGATAGATGTCACTACTTTCTGATTCTTGATTAGTTTGACTGTATCAGAAAAATTGGACATGTGACTTATGGATGTGGTCACTGCATATCTATATGCTTCACTCGATAGTGATATATACATGAAAATACCTGGAGGATTCAAATTTCAACCCATTAGAAGCAAATGATGCAACCCCCAAGACCATGTTCTCAATAAAGTTGCAAAAATCATTATGTGGATTAAAGAAATTAGGTCGCATGTGGTATAATCGCCTAAGTGAATATTGTAGGACCGTTGGGCCGGCTTGGAGAGGGTTGTTGGATAGTCCTGTAAACACAAAAAGTAAACAACAACCTTCCTCGAACTCTTTAAGCTAACACTTGTATATATAAAGTAAGCCGATAAATTAAAAACATAAAGAAAAAGCGAGGCACAAGGATTTACTTGGTTACAACAAATGTGGTTGTTAATCCAAAGAAGATTAAACTCACTAAAAACTCCTTCAGGTGGAGAAGCCTCGTACAATGTTAAAGCGCAGAAAACAGAAGCTCAACTTTAGACTAAAGCTTACAAGCGTTGGAATTACAATTTAGAGTTCGTTAAAAAACTTCTGGACCAAGGTTATATTTATAACCTTGGTCGGGGCGCCCCGAAGGGGTTCTGGGCACCCTGGGGGATAAAATTTTATCCCCCAACGTTCAGAACGCATTGGACCCATTCTGGTCAACAATACTGGTCCGGGCGCCCCAGAGCAAAAAGTCAACAATTGTTGACTTTTTGTCAGGGACCTCTTCTCTGGTTCAGTCCCACTTCGGTCCGGGTCTTCTGCTCCGGATCCGCTCGCTTGAGTGATCTCTGTCATCCGGAAAAGGGCTCACCCGAACCCAACTTCCGGTCTTCTCGAGCAGCCTTCCGCTCCGGCTTCTCGTCCCTCGAAATCGCTGCGTGTTTCCTTCTCGTCCACCAGTGTACTCATCCGCAGTCTTCGTCCCTCGGTCGCACCCCATGCCGACCTTCTCGCTAGCTGCATCTCTTGCTCCCCGAGCAATCTTCCGCTCCGGCTTTCATCCCTCGGAATCACCGCACGCTTCCTTCTCGTCCACCGGGGTACTCTTCCGCAACACCTCATCCCTCGGACGCACCGCGTGCCATCCTTCTCGCTAGCTGCATAGTCCGCTTGAGTACCTGTGCTCCTAAGCTCCTGCATACTTAGACACAAGGTAAGAAACACACAGGATCTAACTTAACTTGTTGATCATACCAAAACAACCTTGGGATTCCAACAATCTCCCCCTTTTTGATGTGATCAACCCAAGTTAAGCTAGGGTCAAAAATAGATATGAAAATTAAACAATTTTCAATTTTCAATTTTTCAATAACGTGCAACAAGATAGACAAAAAATTCTAATTTTCAAGTTTTCTGTTTTCTATCTCCCCCTAGACTTATACTTTTTCTTCTCCTCCTTTGATCACATAAAAAATTGGGGTTGCAAGAAAAGTCTAAAGGTTGACATTTAGAAACTTATAAAAATCTATTTCAATGATTTTCAAACAAAATATTTCCAAGTCAAGGAAAAATTTCTAAGTAAAAAATAACTTAGGAAAAAAGTTTCTTAGTTTTTGCTATCAAGAAAAAAATCTTTCTGAGCCCAAAACTTTATGCAAGAAAAACTTGAAGACAATTGATAACGAAAAAAAAAAATTCCTATGCATTTATTTATTTTATTCCATCAATTTTTTTTATGCTTTTATCAGAAGGTTTTAAATTTCCATTTTAACTTAGTATAGCTTCTTAAATAACACTTTTTCATATTTAAAGCAACCATGATTAAACATGCAAAGATTTGTATCATGTTAATCTCTATTTCACAATAATATTTTGATAATCTAAATTCTAATTTGATAAAGTTTTTCGACAACATATCCAATTTGCAAAATTTGTTCGACAAAATATTTTGTAATTTGTAAAAATATTTTGACAACATAAATTGTAATTTGAACAAATCTGTTGATAATTTACAAAATTCGTTCGAAAAAATATTTCGTATTTTGTAAAATTTATTCGTCAGAAGATTTTCTAATTCGAAAAATTCTTTCGACGATTCAATTTTTAATTCGCAAAATTCTTTCGGCGACATTTTGATTGATTTAACTAATTGTTCAGAAGTTGGAGTCCATACCTGACTTACCTTTTCGGCCATTGGTTCTCCCCCTGTCGAGTTGTTTTCCTCCGACGTTACTCCCCCTTTATTGATGCTCTCGATGTTTATTGAGGAAGAGCTGATTGCGTCTTCTGGTAGATGCTCGGTGGTGAGAGATGTTTCGGCAATTTCCTTGATCTCTGACTCTTCTGTCGGTGACTCGATGTCTATTGAGGAGTTGGATTCGACTGCAGGTGGTTCTTCGTAAAGCTTCAAGAACCTTTCCCAAAGTTCCTTTGCGCTTTTGTATGTTCCGACTCTATCGAGATCCTTAGCAGGTAACACGCTCAAAAGACTGGATTCAGCCTTACCGTTTGCCATGAATTTGTGGCGCTGCTCGTCAGTCCATTGATGCTCCTTAAGTTCTTCTCCTTCTTCACTTTTGGGCATTATAAAACCATACTTCATTATTAATAACATATTGAAATCAGTTTTAAAGTAAATCTCTATTCGTCACTTCCAGAATGCGAACTCCCCCTCGAATGTTGGTGGATAGATGTTAGCTCTGGCCATATCGTTGCTTCGATCGGCGGTTAGTCCTCCTGAAGTGCCTCGGCTCTGATACCACTTGTAGGACCGTTGGCCCGGCTAGGAGAGGGTTGTTGGATAGTCCTGTAAACATAAAAAGCAAACAACAACCTTCCTCGAACTCTTTAAACTAACACTTATATATATAAAGAAAGCCGATAAATTAAAAGCATAAAGAAAAAGCGAGACACGAGGATTTACTTGGTTACAACCGATGTGGTTGTTAATCCAAGGAAGATTAAGCTCACTAAAAACTCCTTCAGGCGGAGAAGCCTCGTACAGCGTTAAAGCGCAGAAAACAGAAGCTCAACTCTAGGCTAAAGCTTACAAGCGTTGGAATTACAATTCAGAGTTCGTTAAAAAACTTCTGTACCAAGGCTATATTTATAGCCTTGGTCGGGGCACCCCGAAGGGGTTCCGGGCACCCTGGGGGGGATAAAACTTTATCCTCCAACGTTCAGAACGCATTGGACGCGTTCTGGTCAACAATACTGGTCTGGGCGCCCGGAGCCATTCCGGGCGCCCCGGAGCAAAAAGTCAACAGTTGTTGACTTTTTTTCCGGGACATCTTCTCTGGTTCAGTCCCGCCTCGGTCCGGGTCTTCTGCTCCGGATCTGCTCACTTGGGTGATCTCTGTCATCCTGAAAAGGGCTCACCCGAACCCAACTTCCGGTCTTTTCGAGCAGCCTTCCGCTCTGGCTTCTCGTCCCTCGAAATCGCTGCGTGTTTCCTTCTCGTCCACCAGCGTACTCATCCGCAGTCTTCGTCCCTCGGTCGCACCCCGTGCCGACCTTCTCGCTAGCTGCATCTCTTGCTCCCCGAGCAATCTTCCGCTCTGGCTTTCATCCCTCGGAACCACCGCACGCTTCCTTCTCGTCCACCGGGGTACTTTTCCGCAGCAACTCGTCCGTCGGACGCACTGCGTGTCGTCCTTCTCACTAGTTGTGTCTTCCGCTCGAGTACCTGTGCTCCTAAGCTCCTGCACACTTAGACACAAGGTTAGAAATGCACAGGACCCAACTTAACTTGTTGATCATACCAAAACAACCTTGGGGTTCCAACAAATACTTATTACAAAAAGGTCATACAAATAATGCTATTTATCCGTGCTTTTTTACAAAAAGGACAGAAGAAGGTTTTGCAATCGTGACAGTATATGTTGATTATTTAAATCTTATAGGGACTCTCGAAGAGCTCAACAAGATTGCTAATTATTTAAAAAGGAAATTTGAGATGAAATACTTAGAAAAGATAAAATTTTATCTTGGATTACAAATTGGACATTTATCAGAAGTAATATTTGTTTATCAATCCTCATACACACAAAAAAAAGATATTAAAAGGCTTTTATATGGATAGTGCACATTCATTGCCTTCACCAATGGCTGTTCAATTATTGGACACTAAAAAAATATCATTTTCATCCACTCGAAGATGGAGAAAATATTATTGGTTTAGAAGTATCATATCTTAGTGCAATTGATGCATTGTCATATCTTGCCAATTGCACTTGCCTAGATATTGCATTTTCTATTAACCTTCTAACAAAATATAGTTCTTCTCCAACCTGAAAATATTAGAATGGTGTATGATCCTGTCTGAAATCGGAGGAGATGAAACACTGGGCACGTGGCTCTGATATGGCTCTGATGTTGACTGTACGAAGACCGTGAGCTGAAGGCAAGTAGTGCGTCGAGCGATCCTGCATGTTAAAAACAAAGAGTAAAGGCAAAAAAATGTCAGCAACCGGGCTAGGAAAAGATCCCGGCGCTCAAGTCAAACAGGTATCCGAGAGGAAATATAATGTTATGAATAATAGAAAACGAGTGCATAAGCGTAGCTTCGCATGTACCTATCCTGGTAGATGGAGACCCCTTTTATAGTGTACTTTTTATTTGTGCACAAATTTGGAGGCATTACCAAAATAAGACCGATCATTATGGTATTATGACACCCTTCTAAAAATGGTTATGCATTTAACAGAATGGAAACTTCTTCTGTATATCTAGCATAGAGAATATTCCCTTGATTCTTTGACAACCGTTGCATAAATGCCAAAGAGGAAAATTAGGTTATTGGGTTGATGGACCCCTGATATACTTTACTAACAGGCCAACTGAGTCCCCTTAGTAGCCTGATCATCTCTTATTTACAGGCACGATCGGGTCAGCTAAAGGATGAATGTCACTCTTAAGGACTCAGTTTGTACTTGGCCACTACTCTTGAATAGAGAGTCTGATCCAGTCGAGTGATATGTCTAGCGTGTCCTATTAGACCTCCGGTCCGATCAACCAGAGCACTCAAGGGGGAGGGGGGACACTTGACTCATCTCTAAATGACATTGATATGATTTAAGGTTTTATCGACTCTAAGGGACTCGAGATCTGATCGGATCAATGGTCCAATCGGCCAGACCAATCGATCGAGATATATGATGGTGTTAGCCTCGAGTATTGACCTCTTCTTGACTTTGACTGCCACATCAGCCGACTTTCTTAACTTCGACTTGACTCTCGAGCCCCACCTTATTCGTCATATCATAAGCCTCCCCTTCAAGTCTTATTAAAGGAGGCATGAATCTAACTGACTGAACTAAGCTCATCGTAAGGTTGAATCGTATTCCCACTGCAGGGCCAAGGTAGGGTTGGACCCCTTCACTGGTCTTACTGATTATAGCTGCGTGGGTGTTTCTATTTGAAGCTGCTGATCGACTTTGCTTGAGAATTGTTGATTGGTAGATTTCAAGGTGTTGATTGAAATAACCCATCAAGTAGGTTTTCCCAACTGCTGAGTGACAATGGGATTTGAGAGTTGCTAATAAGAAGCTTTGTGATTGGAACTTGAGTTTGAAAATGTCAATCGATGAGTGGCATCAAGCGAGTGGTTGAGTTGTACCAAGTAGGTGACTGAGTGGTGCCAAGCGAGCGACTGAGTTGTGTCGAGCGAGCGATTGTTTAAGCACGTGGGAACTATACTTATAACTCAGTCGTAATGACGAGAGAATCTAGAACATTGGTGTGTAAGCAGGCACACTTATAACTTGGCTAAGCGACATGAGAGTTTGGAACTTAGGTGCGAAAGCAAGCTCGGTTATAACTCGGTTGAGCGACACGAGAGTCTAAGACTTCGGCGTGAGAGCATGCTCGCTTATAACTTGGCTGGTCGACATGAGAGTCTAGAACTTGGGTGTGAGAGCAAGTTTGCCTATAACTCAACCGAGTGGCACGAGAGTATGAAACTTGGGCGCGAGAGCAAGCTCGCTTAGCGGTGAGCAAACATTTAGTTAAACCGACTAAATTTAAAATTTTAATTCGATTTACTCAGAATTTTTTTTTTACTAAAAAATCAGTTAATTTGGTTCGGTTGGGTTTTAAAATTTCTTATTTGATTAAATCGAATAGACCGAATAGACCAAATTTTTTTTATCTAAATTGAATTTTTAGACCCTAAATTTTAGATCGAACCGAATTTTTATTAAGTTGAACCGAATTTTTAGATAAAATTGGTTTGTTTGGTTCGGTTTGTTCAGTTTTATCGAAAATTCGGTTCGATTTATTCATTTTTTTTATCAAAAATTAGTTTGGTTTGATTTGTTCGAAAAAATTGGTTCGATTAATTAAATTTAGTTCGGTTAGATTCAATTTTAACTGAATACTCACCCCTAAGCTAATTTATAACTCGACCGAGTAGCACAAGAGTTTGGAACTTAGGCGCCTATTATAAGCTTCCCCTTTAAGTCTTTTCAAAGGAGGCATGAATCCGACTGACTGGACTAAGCTCATCGTAAGGTTAAATCGTATTCCCACTGCAGGACCAAGGTAGGGTTGGACCCCTTCATTGGTCTTATTGATTAAAGTTGCGTGGATGTTTTTGTTTGAAGCTGCTGATCGGCTTTGCTTGAGAATTGTTGATTGGTAGATTTCAAGATGCTGATTGAAATAACCCATCGAGTAGGTTTTTCGCAACTGCCGAGTGACATTGGGATTTGAGAGTTGCTGATCAGAAGCTTTGTGATTAGAACTTGAGTTTGAAAATGTCAATCAATGAGTGGTGTCAAGCGAGCGGTTGAGTTGTATCGAGTAAGCGGCTAAGTGGTGCCAAACAAGCGACTGAGTTGTGTCGAGCGAGCAGTTGTTTAAACACGTGGGAACTATACTTATAACTCGCTCTTAATGATGAGATAGTCTGGAACATTGGTGTGTGAGCAGACACACTTATAACTTAGCCAAGTGATACGAGAGTTTGGAACTTAGGCACGAGAGCAAGCTCAGTTATAACTCGATTGAGCGGCACGAGAGTCTAGGACTTGGGCGTGAGAGAATGCTCGCTTATAACTTGGCTGATCGACACAAGATTCTAGAACTTGGGTGTGAGAGCAAATTCACTTATAACTCAAATGAGTGTCAAGAGAGTATGAAACTTGGGCGCGAAAGCAAGCTCGCTTAGGGGTGGGAAAAAATATGGTTAAACCAACTAAATTTAAAAATTCGATTTAGTTTATTCAGAAATTTGTTTTTTTTACTGAAAATTAATTAATTTGGTTCGGGTTGGGTTTTAAAATTTCTTATTCGATTAAACCGAATAGACTATATTTTTTTTTATCTAAATTGAATTTTTAGACCCTAAATTTTAGATCGAACCGAATTTTTATTAAGCTGAACCAAACTTTTAGATAAAATTGGTTTGTTTGGTTCAATTTGTTCAGTTTTATCAAAAATTCAATTTAATTTATTTAGTTTTTTTTATCAAAAATTAGTTTGGTTTGATTTGTTCGAAAAAATTGGTTCGATTAATTCAGTTCAGTTCGGTTCGATTCAATTTTAACCGAATACTCACCCCTAAGCTCATTTATAACTCAGCCAAGTAACACAAGAGTCTGGAACTTGGGTGCAAAAGCAAGCTCGCTTATAACTTGGCCGAGTGACATGAGAGCCTGGGACTTAGGTGCGAGAGCAATCTCGTTTATTGTTGGTGCGGGAAGCATCCGACGATCGAACCCAGGTTTTGATAATGATAAAGGAATTCAAATTTAAGAATATTTGTGTTCTAACGTGCTTGAATGAGGTTTCAAGAAAGTTCTAACTGTGGTTAGGCAGGTGGAAAATCCTAAGGGGTGGTAACCTTAGGTCCTAGGGGGTAGTAACCCTAGGTGGAGAAAAATCCTAAGGGATGGTAACCTTAGGTCCTAGGGGGGGTGGTAACCCTAGGTGAAGGAAAATCCTAAGTGGGGGGGGGGGGGGGGAACCCGGGGGGGGGGAAAACCCTAAGGGGCAACAACTTTAGGTCCTAAGGGGTGGTAACCCTAGGCGGAGAAAAACCCTAGGGGGTGGTAACCCTAGGTCATAAGGGGTGGTAACCCTAGGCAGAAAATTCGGTCGGTCTGGAGGACCGAACTGGCAAACAGGTATGCTCTCCTGAGTGGAGTAGGTGAGGGCGTGTTCCCCGGAAGAGGGAATAGTAGGCGTCGGTTCGACCTAGGCTTTCCTATAGGAAATTCGAAGTCAGAACCGGACAGTCCGAAGACTGTCAATTTACTTACCTAAATATTATCTGTTATATTCTAACTCTATTTTACAGGAGAATAGTTCTAACCGTTTCTGTGTAGGGTTAGAATTGACCGGGATCGGTCGACCGAACCCCCAAGCTGCAGATTAGATCTCCAGCGAGTGGATCAGGCTCAACCAGGAGATCGGTCGACCGAACCTAGTTATCGGTCGACTGAACCGGGGATAAGACTTGACCAAATCAAAGCGGAGCAAGCGGATCGGACGGATCAGATGAGGGGGAAATCATCTGATCGGTCGACCGAACCGGGGATCGGTTGACCGATCCGCCTCGGGTCAAATCTGATCCCGAGACTTGGGTATCTGGATCAGCCTTATAGAGCCTATAAAAAGGAGCCTTGGGAAGCAGCCTGATAATCAATCTCGAACAAAACAACCGGTGCATTTGAATGCTCTCCAAACACTTCCACCACGCGCTGCTACTCCGACAACAGACGGCCTCGTTTCTTCAATTCTTGTGTATTGTCGGTATTGTTTCTTTATTCAGCACTTGTACCCTTTAATTGTAAAATATTTTCAGATTGATAGTGATTGCCCACTGAAAGTGATCTTCGATCGCGGGCCTTGGAGTAGGAGTCGCCACAGGCTCTGAACCAAGTAAATACCTTGGTCTTCTGTGTGTGTTTGTTTATTTATTTTCGTTGTGTTTGATCATTTTACGAATACGAAACGTGTGAAAGCCACGAGCGTTATTCACCCCCCCTCTCTAGCGCTTTCGATCAAACATTTATAACTCGGCCGAGCAGCACAAGAGTCTGAGACTTAAGCATGATAGCATGCTCGCTTATAACTCGGCTAGTCGGTATGGGAGTTTGGAACATGGGCGCGAGAAGAAGATCCCTTATAATTTGGCTGAAGGGTAAGAGATCCTAGGATATAGGCACGAGAGCAAGCTTGCTTATAACTCAGTCGAACGACATGAGAGTCTGGGGCATTGGCATGAGAGCAAGCTCACTTATAAATCAACCGAACAACATGAGAATCTGGGACATAGGTGCGAGAGCAAGCTCACTTATAACTCGATTGATTGGCTCAAGAGTCTGGGACATAAGCATGAAAGCAAGCTCACTTATAACTTGGTTGAATAGCTCGAGAATCTGGGATATAGACATGAGAGAAAACTCGCTTATATATTAGTCAAACGACTAGAGAGTCTGGGATATAGGCATGTGAGCAAGCTCACTTATAACACGGTTGGTCAGCATGAGATTCTGGAACTTAGGCATGAGAACATGCTCACTTATAACTCAGTCAGTCAACATGAGAGTCTGGAACTTAGGTGTGTATACCTTAACCGAATGGCTCGAGAATCTAAGACAAAGGCGCGAGAGCTGACTTGCTTATAATTAGGCCAGTCGACACTAGAGTCTAGAACTTAAGCACGAGAGCATTCTCTCTTATAACTCGGTCGGTCGACATGAGAGTTTGGAGCTTAGGCGCGAGAGCAAGCTCACTTAAAAATTGATCAAACGAATCGAGAGTCTAGGACATAGACGCAAGTTCAAGCTTTCTTATAACTCAGTTGGTCGACACTGGAGTATGGAACTTAGGCACGAGAGAATGATCACTTATAACTCGATCGGTTGGCATGAGAGTCTAGAAATTAAGAGTGAGAACAAGCTCACTTATAACTCAGCTGAGCGGCATGAGAGTATGGGACTTAGACGCAAGAGCATGCTCGCTTATAACTCAATCAATCTACACAAGAGTCTAGAACTTGGGCGCGAGAGTAAGCTCGCTTATAACTCCACTGAATGGCTCGAGAGCCTGAGACATAAGCACGAGAGCAAGCTCTCTTATAACTCGATCGATCAGCTCAAGAGTTTAGGACATAAGCAGGAGAGCAAGCTCGCTTATAACTTGGCTGAATGATCTGAAAGTCTAGAATATAGCTATGAAAGTAAGCTCGCTTATAACTCGGTCGAGGGCTCAAGAGTCTGGGACTTAGGTATAAGAGCAAGTTCACTTATAACTCGGCCGAATGGTCTAAGAATCTATGACTTACTTGTGAGAGTAAGCTCACTTATAATTCGGCTGAATGGCATAAGAGTTTGGGATATAGGCATGAGAGCATGCTCACTTATAACTTGGCTAACGATGCAAGAGTCGAGGACATAGGCGTGAGAGTATGCTCACTTATAACTTGGTCGAATGACGCGAGAGTTTGGGATTTAGGCGGAAGAGCATGCTCACTTATATCTCAGCTGAGCAGCCTAAGAGTCTAGAATATAGACATGAGAGTAAGCTTGCTTATAACGTGGTCGAGCAGCTCGAGAGTCTAAGACTTAAGTGTGAGAGCAAGCTCTCTTATAACTCGGCTGAACAGTCTAAAAGTCTGGGACTTAAGCGTAAGAGCATGCTCACTTATAACTCGATCGAAAGATATAAGAGTCTAGGACTTAGGCGTGAGAGCAAAATCTCTTATAACTCGATTGAATAGTCCGAGAGTCTGGGACTTAAGTGTGAGAGCATGCTTACTTATAACTCAATAGAATGACATAAGAGTCTGGGACTTAGGCGTGAAAGCATGCTCGCTTATAACTTGGTTGGTTGGCACCAGAGTCTAGAAATTAGGTCCATGAGCAAACACGTTTATAACTCGGCCTTTCGACACGAGAGTATGGGACTTAGGTGCATGAGCAAGCACACTTATAACTCGGTCAATTGGTACTAGAGTCTAGACTTTATGTGAGTGAGAAAGCACGCTTATAACTTGGTCGGTCGGTACGAGAGTCTGAGACTTGCGTGCGTGAGCAAGCATGCTTATAACTCAGTCGGTCAGCACGAGAGTTTGGAACATAACCTCATAGATTAGAGGCATAGCGTTGGATGCACAGTGTATGACCCGAATGCCTTAGAGAGTGGAGGTACTGCGTTGGAGGTATAGTGTATGACCTGAATGTCTTAGAGAATGGAGGCACGATATATGACTTGAATACCTTGGAGAGCGGAGGCACGGTGTATGATCCGAATACCTTGGAGAATGGAGGCCCAATGTATAATCCGAATGCCTTGTGTAGGATTGAAAGCGTTCAAAGGGGGTGAATAAAACTCGTGGCTTTTTCACATTTTCCGTAAAACTATCGAGTATAGAGACACAATGGAAAGTAAGAAAGAAGAATAATGACACCAAGGTTTTTTACTTGGTTCGGAGCCTATGGCGACCACTACTTCAAGACCAGCATGTAAGAGTACTTTTGTTGGACGATCCACTAATAAATCTGAATATTACAAATACAAAGAGATAATAATTTAAGTGTAATAAATGAAATTATACTGACAACTAAAGAATTGAAGTTGTGAGCTTTTGGTCGTCAGAGTAGCGTTATAGTGTCGTAGAGTCATCTTTTGAGCAACGCACAAAAGATAAGATCGTTGGAATGAATGTGTCCTGTTGGTTTCTCGAACATGGGTTTTACAAACTGTAGAAGGCACCTCCAGCCTTGTCCAAGGTGCCTCTAGCAACAAAGTTTATTCCCTAAGCTTTGATCGCACTGTAATATGTGATTGTTATCCCTTAGAGGGTGCCTTCTGTGCTCTCCGAGGTGCCTCCGTGCCCAACTCCAAGGCACCTCTAGTTGCATGGAGGCGCCTATGCCTTTCCACGCAGGGTCTTT
Source organism: Zingiber officinale (assembly GCF_018446385.1). Classification (NCBI taxonomy): domain Eukaryota; kingdom Viridiplantae; phylum Streptophyta; class Magnoliopsida; order Zingiberales; family Zingiberaceae; genus Zingiber; species Zingiber officinale. Next base: position 132,608,968 of record NC_055994.1, read on the forward strand.
GACTAGGATATCTGAGGCGCCTCTAGTAGTATAGGAGGTGCCTCAAGCACTGTTCACCCAAAGCTTCACTTTATTTTTGCTCCTATAAAAATATGTTAGTCTAGCAGAAACATATATAACCTATAAAATAGAGTTAGTACAATAAAAATATAGTGTGTTAACAGTCTTAAGACTATCTGGTTCTGACTTTCAGATTTCCCGTGAAGCTCTAGGTCGAACCGATGCTTAGTGTTTCATCACTAGGGGACGTGTTCTCACCTACTCCTCTCAGGAGAGTTTACTTGAAGCCAAACTGATCCTCTAGACCATTTGGACTTTTGGTCAGCACCCGAGATTTCAGGACTTTCTGCTGGACGTTCAAACCCCGAGCCATTCAGTCTTCCACTTGATGTCCATGACCTCCTGGAGTTTCACCTAGTGTCCTCGGCCCTACGATTTTTGCCTGATGTCCTCAACCTGTAACGACCACCCTTCTCACTACTATACTACTCTTTAAGGGTGACCGTTACTTAACTACTAACTCTACTTAACCGGTATGATCGAAACCACGAGGAGTCTCTACCAAAAAATTTCGGCAGCATCTCCCCTGTACCGGTGACCATATACTGAAATACATACATAGTATACATCAGCCACAGGCGGCTGGAACATACATCAAACACCCACGCAGTTAAATAAGTGTCAAAACCAAAAATACATATCTACTAAACTGAGTTTATCTTAGCATGCAATCTAACACAAAAATAATCTCAAATGACATGGATCTTAAAGTACAACTTCAAATGCTTCTTATACACTAAAATGCGGAAACTTAAAAATGCCCAAGTCTCTCCCATAGTCCTGGCATCACACACCATCCGCGCCACCTTGTCACCTTTCGTCGCTATATCTTTTCCTATCCTTTATCTGCAGTAAGAGGAAATGCAAACTATAAGCAAATGCTTAGTAAGTGCTATCTAACTCACAAAATCTCGATATGCATGTGAATATACTGAAAACTAAAACTGAATGCTTAAAAGGAAAACTACTCATGCTCATCTACTAGTAAAAGAAACATACTGAAGGGCTAAACATGTAAAGCAAATCTATACAATCATGCTAGCATAGAGAACTAAACTTACTGAATTTTAAACACTTTCTGAATCTTATTTCACTTGCTTAAAAACTTATTCTTTTATTTTACTTGTTTAAAACTTATACTTTAATACTTCAAAATAATAATAAACTTTCTTCTTGGGCCCAGGCATAGTACCATCTTATGCGCGTTCCCTAATAGGTTGGGGTAGCGAGCCACCAATCCTAAAAGAGCAGACCTCGGTCTACCAGGGCCAAGACCTCGGAATTGGACACCTGGATTTGTTTAATGACAACCTCGGAAGTCGGGTACTAGCCTCTTAAATAAAGTAAAATACTTGTTATCTTTTATTACTTCTAATATATAATGTCTCGACATTTTCTTTAGCACTTTGTGTGCCAAAATCCCTAAAGTCTCAACTTTAGGATCTACTTAAGGCCTTGGCCTTTCTCTTTCTTTTCTTTATATTTCTTATACTTTGCTTAAACTTGAAATACTGATAGGAAGAAAAATCTGGAACTGAAATGCTTAATAAAACTGCGGTGAGATGCTAAATAAAATTGCATGCTTATAAATAAAACTGTTCATGCATATTGAGGTAACAAGGAAACTCAAATCTATATGCTTAAATGAATGGTAGCAAAGAAGCATATCTAAACCACATGCTAGAATAAAGAAACTCAAATCTGTATCCTAGAATGAGTATAACTAGAAAACATATCTAAACCTCATGCTAGAATAAAGAACCTCAAATCTGTATACTTCAATTAAAGTAGCATATCTAAACCTCAAGCTCAGATTTAACATAAGCAAATTCTGGAATTGAAACTGCACTATACAAACAATGGTTCAAAACTACAATCTGAACACTTCCAGATATCCATGCTATCTCAAACCACAAACCAAGATTTTGCAAGGCTACAACCAATTAAAGCTTGCTGGAAAACTAAAACAATATCTATATAAAACTCATTCACAGCTAAGCTTTTATAAGATAACCGAAATCTTTTAACCATGCTTCAATAGAATTGCAAAGGAAACAACAAAATCTTGGGGCTATTCTAAAAGTCCCTAACAATCACAATCCTTTATCACAAAATCCGGAAGCCAAAAGACAAACCACAGGATGCTACTGGAAACCAAAACCAAGGCATCTATTCTTCATGCTCAATGCTACGGTAAGGAAAAAGTCCCAAAGTATAACCATACTTCATGCTACTGAAAATTTAAAATAGCCACTCAAAGCATCAATCATAATTTGCATTACTCTATAGGTTGTGAAATAAACAATTCAATTCAATCACAGTCATTAGTTCCGTTCTGTAATAGTCCCATTGAGATCAGTTCTATTCAATAACCGTTCCATGGCTTAACTCAAGAGGAGAAGGAAATCTTGAAACTATTCTTAAGCCTGATCAATTGGTATAACAGCAGTAACCCACGGAAATAACATACATGCTCAAAATCCACTCTCCTCATGCTCATTGTTAGCAACAACCCAAAACCGAAACCTCAACATTAAATCCCCTGTTCCATGCCACGGCAGGAACCAAAGGAAGTAAAATACTCTACATACTTATCCTTTTCATGTACTTCCCTTGAAACTCACAGCAGCAAGCCCTAAACCTTACATCATAATTTGAGAACCAGAAGAAACTAGATCCCTAGCACATCCAAAATTCTTCACGACGAAATCCAAAAATCAAAAGAAACTCTAATTCGAATTCGAAACTACTCTACTGCAGGTGAGTAGCACTTACCTTAGGTTTTCTTGGACTTACAGCCGAGAAGGAGGTTCTAGGGTTCGAAGGAGCTTGAGCTTCCCGGCCTCTACCTCGTCCCTACGAGCTCTCCTCAACTTGAGGATCGAAATCACCAAGGTTTGCCGGAAGGAAGCCTTCGCCGGCCGCCGGAGGGAGGAAACCCTAGTTCGGCTTCGTCTTCGCCCGAGAGAGGAGAAATTGCGATGTCGGGAATGAGAGAGGAGAGGAAGAGAGGGATTAGGGTTCGGGCAAAAAAAAAACCCAATATCAACTTATCTCTCTTATAACCTAGCATTTCTGTTATGGTTTAAGACCTAGTCATTATAAATTTGTTTACAAAACGCTTGCGGAACAGTTGGCTGCGTTTCCGCCGAAACCCCTGGTCGCGGGTTCGAATCCTCAGCCGAGCCTTTTTATTCCCCTTTTTATTTTAAATGTTCCTAACTACTGCTTAATTATATTTCCTTTCCTATTTGATCAGTAACGACCACTTGCACACTTGGTCAACCGGATTCGCTTAAAGCTTGGTTCGGCCGGAGGTCTCGGGTTCGAATCTCGGCTTATATATTTTTTTGTTAAAACTTCTTTCGTCTAGTAAAAATACCAAACGACCTCCAAAAATTGCATAAAAATACTCTAAAATTTTTTAAAAATCTCTAGAATATTTCTAAAGTATTTCTAAATATTTTTAACCACTATTAGAATTCCAAATGAGGAAATTTGGGTCGTTACACAACCTTTCAAGACTTCACCCAATTCCATGAACCAAGACTTTCTTTCCTAGCCGCAACTAGGACTATCCACCTGCCTAGTGTCTAATAGGACTTCTTTACCTAGCTTCAAATAGGACTTTCATCTTGCCTAAGATCACTTTGGACTTTCCTATACACTTAGTCAAACTTGTTAGAATAACAACAAACCTTAACTTTAAACTCTTTGCCATTATCAAAACTTAGGTCCGATCATCTGATACTTTCTGCATCAATAATCTCCCCCTTTTAATTATGGTAATACAATTCAAAGTTAAGTAAAGCATAACAAATTAAGAATAACTGAAAACATAAGCAAGTAAATTTTTTTAGTTTTTTTTCAAAGTCTAGAATTTTTAAGTACACTTTTCAAGGTTTTCCTAAATATTTTAAATTTAAGCTCCCCATGAAAAATAATTCTTAACTTTAAAAAACTTCTTTAAAAACTTTAGCTTTGAAAATACTTAATATTTACAAAACTTAGCTTTTGAAATTTTGAAAAAAAACTTGATTTGAAATTTTGAAAAAGTACTTAATTTTGAAAAGCTTAATTTGAAACTTAACTTTTAATTCTCCTCCCTTCTTGGCTTAAGCGGGCAGCTCAGATGCCAACATGTTGTTGGTGTAGTAAGCACCAATGATTGAACTTAGATTTTGATGAATGACAAATGAATTAAAGTTAGATGTTATATTGTCTAACCTTATTACTAAGTGTGTAGGACTTGACGGGTATGGAGGACTTGACACTAGGCCGAAATTCAGTTAGGTCTGTTGGACCTAATAGCTGACCTGAGAACTGGCAGGGATACCTGGTGAGTCAAAAGGTAAGTGAATTGACTACAAATAGTAAGTAAGGTAAGTCACTGAAGGAGAGAGGTCCAGTGAGAACGAGTCCTGGTGGGACTATAGGTGCAGTCCAGCTTAGAGTCATTTAAGAAGTCTAAGCTGAGACCATGACTAGATCTCGGTCTTGGGAAGACAGAATCTAAGTCATAAATTAATCATTTTTTTAATGTGTTAACTCTGTTTTGCATGATAAATTTTGTTGCTTGGACTAACATGTTTTGCAGAGAATTAAAATCGTAATGTGGCTGAAAAAGGGGGCTCCAGGCGGTAGGACACAGTCTAAATGCCCGAGGATGATCCAAGAGCTCAGGCGAGGGGTGAAGCCAGTGGGCAACTAGCTAATATGGTAAACGCTGAGTGGACGACACACGTTAGGGTTCAGGCGCCTAGAGATGGATAAAAGTTTCAAAGATAAACTTTTGATCTCCATGACCTAGGTCCTGTGGATATTGTTGGGGTTGCAAGGTTGCAAACATAGTCCCATATTGGAAACACATGGGAAAGATCATGGGTTTATAAGATAAAAGATATCTCCATTGGCATGAGGCCTTTTGGGGAGAGCCCAAGAGCAAAACCATGAGGGTTTAGGTCCAAAGTGGATAATATCATGCCATTGTGGAGATATCTAAATTCTTTTCGATCCTACAATTGGTATCAGAGCCCTGACTGCCAGAAGGTTTAACCGTCGACTGTGTATAAGAGCTATGGGCTGATTGAACCATGTGGATACAATATTGACCTCAAACAAAGAAAGTGGGTGCTCCTATGTTCGGATCAAGAGGACCAGACACCAGGCAGGAAGTTCTAGTTGCGGCTAGGCAAGGAAGTCCTAGTAGGTCGGGTGGACCGAGGGGCAGGAAGACCTGGTGGGTCGAGGATCAGACGTGGGAAGCCTATGGTCCTTTGTTTGAGGGGGGGATTGTTGGGGTTGCAAGGTTGCAAACATAGTCCCATATTAGAAACACATGGGAAAGATCATGGGTTTATAAGATAAAAGATATCTCCATTGGCATGAGGCCTTTTGGGGAGAGCCCAAGAACAAAACCATGAGGGCTTAGGTCCAAAGTGGACAATATCATGCCATTGTGGAGATATCTAAATTCTTTTCGATCCTACAGATATATCGATGGGTAATCCACTAAAAACCTCTTTTGGTAGCTTCAGAAGAGGAAATCGAGTACAGAGAAATTTTGGAGAAGTGTAACAGACTACACTTTCCATTTGCAGAATTTAATTACAACTAGAAATCTTATTATCGACACTTTAGGAATTGATGTGAAAGCGCTCATGTTGGAGTCGGTCTGCTTGTCACGATCATAAGTCCTCAGAGCAATCATCAGATGCAACAACTTTGTAGCAGAGTCGTAGCAAGAGCCCGGAGCAGTCGGAGCCTCAAATGGGCGCATAGTATCTCATATATTTATTGTTCTTGAAGGTTGCTCTACCCCTCCTTTTATAGCCCTTTGGAAGGGTCTCCAGAGCTTATCAGATCCTAAAATTTGAATCAAATAAGAAGAATTCAGCCTTATCCTTGTCGAAGATGTTACTGTTCGAATTTGGCTGATCTAAGGTACCTCCAATGGACCTAAACTGGACCGACGCCTACTGTCTCCTTCAACTGGGACGGGTCCTCACTTAGTTACTCTCCTCCAGTGACTTACCTTTACTTACCAATTTGCCAGTTGTCCAGTCTACAGACCCAACTGGACTTCCTGCCAGATATCCGGTCAGCCCATTGACCTATCTGGACTTTGAACCCGCTATTCAATTGGGTCGTTGACCTAGTTGGACTTCTCGCCAGATATCCAGTCAACCCATTAACCTATCTAGACTTCGCACCAGCTATCTGATCGACCCGTTGATCTAACTGGATTTCTTGTTAGATATCTGGTCGGCTCGTTGACCTATCTGGACTCCTTCTGCACACTTGGTAAAGTGGTTAGATCACAACAATACCTAACTTAACTTACTTGTCATTCATCAAAACCTGAGTTAGATCGTTAGTGCAAACTGCACCAACAGTAATGGCCTATAAAAAGGCCTTCGACCAGATACTTCTACACAACATTCCCTTCGACTTTCGTTCTTGCGCACTGCACTAAGAAGACTCCGATGACACCAAAAGGTTGCTCCTATAATCGACAATCAAGCAATTGTGTTTATACTTCTTTCTTGTCTAACATTTATTTTACAGTTTATGTACTCAAATTTTGTAACCCTATTTTTGAACAGATAGTGGTTGCCCAATGAAAGTACGCAACGAGTACAGGCCTTCGAGTAGGAGTTGTTGAAGGCTCCGAACCAAGTAAAAATATTTATGTTAATGCTTATTCTTTGTTCTTTGTTCTTTCTCGTTTCTCTTGTTCGCTGCATTTGTTTTAACTCGTTATAATTGAAAAAAAAATGATGAATGCTATTCATCCCCCTTCTAGAGTCTTTTCGGTCCTACACCTGCACCTTATGAGGGCGGAGTGAGAGCCTTGTGCTCTATCTAAGTGATGTAGGAGTTGGTGTACTGCTTTCTTTTCTGATGGATTGAGCTTCCTCCACATGGACATACTTGATTGATCGACTCAATAGATTATTGAAATCTGTTGGGGACTTCTTCACCAAAGAACGAAAGGAATCTCCATCAGATAGACCCTATGAGAAGGCACTCACCAGTACTTCTGCAGTTACCAAGGGAACATCTAAGGCAACTTAATTAAAGCGTCGAATATATTCCTTCGACGTTTCCTTCAACCTTTGATGGGGGGCAAACAGATTGAGTGTGGTCTAGTGGTATCCCCAACTATTGGCGAAGTGATAAAAAAATGTTTTGTAAAAATCCTTTAAGCAGGAAATGGACTCAGTAAGTAGTCGGTTGAACCATCTTTGTGGCGAGCCAGAAAGGATGGTAAGGAACAGTCGGCACTTAACGTCACTCGTGTATTAATGAAGGATGACTGCATTCACAAATTTGAGTAGATAATCCTCTGGGTCAGTCTCTCCCTTGTATTCTCTGATCATCAAAGGTCAAAAGTGGCTCGACAGTTTGTCCTCCAAAATGTCTTGGGAGAACAACATACTTATCTGCTTGAGGGATCCACTGGCCATTGGAGCTTTCCCCTTTTGAAGATCTCGAGCGAGCGTGTCTCCAGAAGATAATACTTGGGGTCTTTTCGCTCGACCCATCTCATCGAATGACATGTGAAACAATGCTCGATGATATGTGATCAAAAAGGGTGACACGGGCGGCAAGATGATTGGCTACACAGGTGCTTGTACGAAGCTAGCTGGAAGAGGAGGAACTGGTTGGAACCCCAGTCAATCCTTCCACTCGAGTCCCTCGCTCGGTGTGAGGATCCGTCATTGATACAGCTGGATCGTTTGGCAAAGGATCCCCTGTTGTTACTTGTTGTTGTTGTATCAATCTCTACGCTCTGCTGCTATTAGCAACTCCAAGTTTTCTTGCAACAAAGTAACTATAGTGAGTCACCTAGTCTCTTCTATCTCCTCATTTCAAATTCAGGTGAAGATACTCACAGATGACACTAAATTTGATCTTGTCTCAAATCAGAGGAGATGAAACACTGGGCACGTGACTTTGATATGGCTCTGATGTTGACTATGCGAAGACTGTGAGATGGAGGCAGGGAGGGCGCTAAGCGATCCTGCATGTTAAAAACAAAGAGTAAAGGCAAAAAAACGTCAGTGACCAAGCCAGGAAAGGTGTTGGTTAGTCCTAGGAAAACGTACCGGTTCCACTTTACAAAAATTTTTTTATACAAGTGTCAAACCTTTCCTTAAATAACCTATTGTGTTCTTTAGAAGTTAAATTAGGAATCGTAGATGGAACTTAACATCATTGATTCCAAATTTAACTTATCTGTTCTTAATGATTTAGATTTGAATCGCAAGCGGAACATAATACTATTGATTCAAATCCACCTATGTTATTAATTCCATTAAATATTAATGTCCAAAATTGGCTTCCAGGACTGCATGGCGAGGCACATGACCTTCTTGGATATGGGAGCAACCACCACCGCCTAAACAAAGTCTTTTAAGGAAAGCTAATATTTAATTTCCTTAAATAACTCTAGGTTAACCAAAAAGAACAATCGAATCACAAATTCGAAAAACAAAACAAAAAGAAACACATCTTCGAAACAAATCCGAAAATCTAGAATCTAATGCCTCTTGTGTTTGGTATTTCCAAAAATACATATACAAAGAAAACTAGTATGATGTGGAAAACAATTACTAGTTATACCTTTCTTTGTAAGTAAAATAACCTCTTGATCTTCTACCGTATTCCTCTTCTTATCCCGGACATTGTGTGGGCAACGATCTACCGAGATGAGAATCTACCAAAGCCACCTTCTTCTCCAAGCATGATTCGGCCACCACAAATATTCCATGAATAGATGTGGTTCGGTCACCACCACCAAGCTCCAAGGGATACTTCCTTTCTCTCCTTCTTCTCCATGCTAAATTCCGGCCATCTTCAAGCTCCATGAGATTACAAGGTCCAGCCAATGAAGAAGAAAGAAAAGGAAGAAGGAAAAATAATAGGGTCGGCCACCACCAAGAAAAGAGAGGGAAAAAAATAATAGAGTCATACTCAATGAAGGCACCTCTACCTCCTCTTTTATATTCCTTGGTCTTGGCAAATAAAGAAATTTAATTAAAAACTTCCTTAATTTTTTTGTCATGAAAAGGAAAATTTTATTTAATTAAAAATAATTTTCCTTTTCATTATTACATGGTCAGCCACTTATTTCCCCAAAACAAGGAGAGTTTTAATTAAAACAAAAATTAAAACTTCCTAATTTGTTTCCAGAAATTTATAAAAATTTCTCCAATAATTTTAATTCCTTCATGATTGGTTAGTAAAAAGGAAATTTTATAAATTAAAATCTTTCTTTTAAACATGTGGATAATTTCTAAAAAGGAAAGTTATCTCTAAAAATTAAAATCTCTTTTCAATCTACAAATAAGGAAAGATATCAAATCTTTTCTTAATCTTTTGTAGAAACTAACAAAAGAGAATATTTAATTTTTAAACTTTCTTTTAAATCATGAACATGGTTAAAAAGGAAAGTTTTCTCAAAATTAAAATCTCCTTTCAATCTACAAATAAGGAAAGATTTCAAATCTTTTCTTAATCTTTTGTAGAAAGCTATAAAAGGAAAGATTTAAATTTTAAACTCTCTTTTAAAACCATGATATCCACATAAAAAATAATTTTAATAAAAATTCCTTTTAATTTTCTAGTGGTCGACCACCTAAGCTTGGGACCCAAGCTTTGGCCGGCCACCAACTTGGCTCATCCACTTGGTCTTGGCCGGCCCTAGCTTGGGTTCTAAGCTAGCTTGGCCGGCCCCAATAGGATGGGTAAGAAGGTGGGTATAAATCTCTATATACAAGAGGCTACGATAGGGACCGAAAGGAGGAATTGGTTTTGGTCTTCCGATGAAATTAAGCTTCTCGTGTTCACCCCGAACACACAACTTAACTTCATCAATAATAATTCATACCACTAAAGAATTATTATTGAACTACCGCACCAATCCCAAATTATATTTTTGGGCTCCTTCTTATTATAAGTGTGTTAGTCTCCCTGTGTTTAAGATATCGGATGTCCACTAATTAATTGAGTTACCGACAACTCATTTTAATTAATATCTCAGTCCAAGAGTAGTACCACTCAACCTAATCGTCATGTCGGACTAAGTCTACCTGCAGGGTTTAACATGACAATCCTTATGAGCTCCTCTTGGGGGCATTATCAACCTAGATCACTAGGACATAGTTTCCTTCTATAATCAACAACACACACTATAAGTGATATCATTTCCCAACTTATCGGGCTTATTGATTTATTGAACTAAATCTCACCCATTGATAAATTAAAGAAATAAATATCAAACATATGTGTTTGTTATTATATTAGGATTAAGAGCACACACTTCCATAATAACTGAGATCTTAGTTCTTTTATAAAGTCAGTATAAAAAGAAACGACCTCTAATGGTCCTACTCAATACACTCTAAGTGTACTAGTGTAATTATATAGTTAAGATAAACTCATCTTAATTACACTACGACCTTCCAATGGTTTGTTCCTTTCCATCTTGATCGTGAGCTACTGTTTATAATTTATAAAGAACCGATAACATGATCTTCTGTGTGTGACACCACACACTATGTTATCTACAATATAAATTAATTAAACATCTACATTTGGTATATATAAATGTAGACACTTGACAAATGTGATTCTTATAAATATTTATATAAAAGCTAGACTTTTAGTATACACTCCAACAATCTCCCACTTATACTAAAAGACTATGCTGCCATAAATGATGTCATACATCTGATTCTCATCCATTCAACATGTCCATCTAAAGCTCTTGCCTTAAGGACCTTAATGAAAAGATCTACAGGTTATCACTTGATGCAATATAGGCGGCAACAACTTCTCTTAGTTATACGATGTCTCGTATTGGGTGATACTTGCGCACTATTGTGTTTACTTGCCTTATGGACTCATGGTTTCTTCGAGTTTGCTACTGCACCACTTTTATTATAATAAATTGTAATAATTTTTGGACAAACTAAAAATCATATCTAAGTCCATCTTGAGGTTACTGAGTCACTCAGCTTCTATGGCTGCCTCTGAGGCTGCCACATACTCAACTTCCATAGTGGAATCTGAAAAGCACCTATGCTTAACACTCCTCCATAGTTATGGCTTTACCTCCTAAACTAAACACAAAACCCCGAGGTCGACTTACTATTATCCCTATTTGATTGAAGGTCAAAATCCGTGTAACCCACAGGGATCAAATCATCTGCTTAGTAATCTAGCATATATTCCCTAGTCCTTCTCAGGTACTTTAATATATGCTTTACGGCAGTCTAGTGTCCCGGTCCTGGGTTACTTCGATGTCTGCTAACTATGCACTGGGCAAAACAGATATCCGATCTCGTGCATAGCATACATTAGGCTTTCCAACAGCCGAAGCATAAGGAACTTGCTTTCATGTCCTTTATCTACTTTGATGTCTTTGGAAACATCTCTTTTAGATAAAGTTACTCCATGCCTTAAAGGTAGAAACCCTTTCTTGGAGTTTTGCATGCTAAAACGAGCTAGGATAGTATGAAGCTTGAGATAAGCACAATATTCTTTTCTTGTGATCCTCTTGATCCTGAGAATATGTGCGCACTCTCCCAAGTCCTTCATATTGAATTGTTTGGACAATCATACCCTTACTTCCGACAACACTTTGATATTGTTTCCAACTACCAAAAATGTCATCTACGTATAGTACAAGAAATACCACCACGCTTCCATCACACTACTTGTATACACAAGACTCATCTGGACACTGAATAAATCCATAGGTCTGGATTACTTCATTAAACTAGATGAACCAAGACCTTGAAGCTTTTCTTCAGTCCATAGACTGATTGAGCTTACACACAAGATGTTATTTGCTCTTTGCAATGAACCCTTCTGGTTGCTATATATGGATGTTTTCTTCAAGACTTCCATTAAGGAAAGCTGTCTTGACATCCACTTGCTAAATCTCATAGTCTATATGAGAAGTAATAGATAAAAGAATCCAGATAAACTTAAGCATGACTACCAGTGAAAAAGTTTTCTTTTTCAACAAGTCTTGCTTTGAAAGTTTCCACCTTCCTGTCTATCCCTCTTTTCCTATTATAGACTTATTTTCACCCAATGACTTTTACACCATTTGGTGATTCTACAAGCTCCCAGACTTTATTAGAATACATATATTCTAATTCTGTATTCATTGCTCTTTACAAAGATGCTGCATCTTTATCTTGGAGTGTTTTGTCATATGTCCGGGAATTAGATTTATGTTCACCAGGAATCAAGTCCAAAAACTCTCCCAAAACATGAATATTTTAGGTTGCCTAACAACCCTCCCATTACGACGAGGTACTTTCTGCAATTATGTATCATCTGTGATACGTGTTGCAGTTTCTTGTGATATTTCATCTTGTACAGTTAGTACTAGATTAGACGTGCCCTTTATTATTTCCTTAATAACAAATTTACTTATGGGCTTATGGTTTATTATAGTCCTCTTCCAAAAATCGTGCATTGGTGCTAACAATGACCTTCTGATTTTTTTAGGACTATAAACCTCCTTTCGTTTCTCTAGGATAACTTACAAACAAGTGAACTCCTGTCCAACTTATCAGTGTCTCTCATGTGCTAGACCACCTGAATATACTTCAGACTAGGCTTACACTCATTCTGTAATTCTATGGGAGTAGAGAGTTCTGACTTAGAAGGTACTATGTTCACTTCCGTTTCCAGTGTATATCCTCAAATCGAATTTTGGTAATTCTAAATAACCTATCATTGATCTAACTATTCCATAATAGCCTTATACCTTCTTTCTACTACACCATTCTGTTGGGGTGTACCAGGTGCAGTTAGTTGGGATTAAATCTTAACTTCTGATAAGTGATTCCTAAACTCTCCTAAGAGGTACTCGTTACTACGATTTCACCGTAGTGTTTGATACTTTTACTTTGACGTTACTCCCCATCAGCCTAGTACTCTTTGAACTAATCAAAGCACTTAGACTTGTGGCGCGTCAAGTAAATGTATCCTTATCTCGAATAGTCGTCTATAAAAGAGACGAAATATTTGAAACAACCTCTTTCCTGGATAGTCAAAGGTCTACACAAATCAGAATGAACCAATTCCAATATATCTTTGGCTCCATACCCCTTAGACTTAAAAGTTTCTTGGTTATTTTTCCTTCCAAGTAAGATTCGCAGCTTGGAAAAAATTTCCACTACCAATGAACCCAAGAGTTCATTGGTTATTATCCTTTGAATCCTACTTAAGTTAATATAACCTAGCCTTAGATGCCAAAAATATAATTGGTTCATTTCTGAAGGTTGCTTTCTCTTAAAGTTAGAAGATGTGTTATTAATTTCCATTTATTGCATCGTGAAAATTATTAGATTTATAAATTGCCAACCAACGTACCAGAACAGATATCTTTCCTATTTTCTCTATAACAACTTTGTTATCAAAATAGATACAATATCTATTCTTTAATAGTTTAGAAACTAAAATCAGGTTCTTTCCAAACTTAGTACGTAAAAATAATTTCTGAAAATCCATATTTTATTCCTATCAGAGGATAAACATCTCCCACTGTAACAACTACAACTTTTACAGTAGTACCCATGTGGACGGTGATTTATATAGTTGTCTGGTTTCCTGGAATCCCTGCAATGAATTGCAGACATGATTAGTGGTTCATGTATCTACACACCAGATACCGGTAGATAACACTATTAAATATGTTTCGACAACTAATAAAATACACAGTTATTATTCTCAGTTCTGAGAGGATAGTCTACCTTAATGTCCAAGTTTTCCAATCATTACAATTGGGACTACTAAGTCTATTCTATAGTATAACATCTAGGGGTTTGATTAACATTTGAAATCCTAAGAATCACAAAAATATTTGGTCAAGACCAACATCTCAAAATCCCCGTGAATTTTGTATGTCACGATAGTGTGGACGTATACAAATTCTAAAAGGAGATTTTATCCATTAATTTTATTATCTTGTCAACTTATGACAAATAAAGTTAATAGTTGGTCTATCTTTAATCAAATATTTGGTCAAGACTCTAAATTTAAAATAATATTGATTCCTCTAACAATACTATTTAAATTTACCAACACCTCAAAACACCATGAATTTTACATGCCACGTTAGTGTGGACGTATACAAAATTAACATTTGTAAGAGGAGGGTTTTACCCATTAATTATCTTGTCAACGTAACTTTATGACAAATAAAATTATCTCAAACAACGTTAATTTTGTATGCTACATTAGTGTGGACGTATACAAAATCAATCATTTGTAAGAGGGGTTTTAACCCATTAATTTTATTATCTTGTCAACCTAGTTTTATGACAAATTAATAGTTGGTTTCCTTTTTGGTTACACAAGTAATAGCAGTGACTCCGTTGGGGAGGATACTATTAGATGCATCTAAGTGTATACCATTACTTTGATACTAAGTCCATTAAATAGAATTGTCCCCCTTCAGTTGGAGAAGATCACACACATCCTAAATAATTTCCTATAACCATCCATTAAGGAAGTTTGATCTAGTGATCTGCAAACAAACTCATCCGTTGTGGAGGGAGGCACTCAGAGCCAACACGCAAGCTTATTGCATCACTTACAAACCAGTAATGGAGACCGTGAGATTTATATACTAATTCCTCTCCCACTTAGTTATTTAAAAATGAGGAATTTTAACCTATGCTAGCATATAACACATGTACACACACAGTAAATAAAAGCAATAAATTAGGAAATTAATTTTCCAACTATTATGGCATTTTCATCACTGTCCTCCGTGTGCTCCAACCCTAGTTGCTGCTATTTTTAGCCACCGCCATCGGGTCGAGTTGTCGCATCTATCTTGCTTCTTATTCCGCTGTGCCTTTGGTCCTCCAATAGCACCACGCCTTGCAAAGATACGATCCGCGACAAAAATAGAATTTTACATATATCGATCCTATATTCCATAAAAGAATGTACATGTATTCTAGATCGAACAAAAAAATAAAATTCTAATAACTAATACAGCTCTTGCTGTATTTAATTTTATAATCATGCACACACAATTAAATGCCCTTGACATGTCCAAGGGTCCAATCACACACAATAAAAATATGTCATAATAGTTGGAGCCTACAACCACAAAGTTAGCACATCCTACTATTATCCTGCCTAAATTATGTATGACATGTGCATAATCTATTTAAAAACCAAACACACAGAGGCAAACCTTAGCTCTGATACCAATTGTTGGTTAGTCCTAGGAAAACGTATTGGTTCCACTTTATAAAAAAAATTTTGTACAAGTGTCGAACCTTTCCTTAAATAACCTATTGTGTTCTTTAGAAGTTAAATTAGGAATCGCAGACGGAACTTAACATCATTGATTCCAAATTTAACTTATCTGTTCTTAATGGTTTAGATTTGAATCGCAAGCAGAACTTAACACTATTGATTCAAATCCACCTATGTTATTAATTCCATTAAATATTAATTTCCAAAATTAGCTTCCAGGACTGCATGGCGAGGCACATGGCCTTCTTGGATATGGGAGCAACCACCACTGCCTAGACAAAGCCTTTTAAGGAAAGCTAATATTTAATTTCCTTAAATAACTCTAGGTTAACCAAAAAGAACAATCGAATCACAAATTCGAAAAACAAAACAAAAAGAAACACATCTTCGAAACAAATCCGAAAATCTAGAATCTAATGCCTCTTGTGTTTGGTATTTCCAAAAATAACTATACAAAGAAAACTAGTATGATGCGGAAAACAATTACTAGTTATACCTTTCTTTGTAAGTAAAAATAATCTCTTGATCTTCTACCGTATTCCTCTTCTTATCCTGGACGTTGTGTGGGCAACGATCTACCAAGATGAGAATCCACCAAAGCCACCTTCTTCTCCAAGCATGATTCGGCCACCACAAATATTCCATGAATAGATGTGGTTCGGTCACCACCACTAAGCTCCAAGGGATACTTCCTTTCTCTCCTTCTTCTCCATGCTAAAATCCGGCCATCTTCAAGCTCCATGAGATTACAAGGTTCGGCCAATGAAGAAGAAAGAAAAGGAAGAAGGAAAAATAATAAGGTCGGCCACCACCAAGGAAGAAAAATAATAGAGTCATACTCAATGAAGGCACCTCTACCTCCTCTTTTATATTCCTTGGTCTTAGCAAATAAGGAAATTTAATTAAAAACTTCCTTAATTTTTTTGCCATGAAAAGGAAAAATTTATTTAATTAAAAACCATTTTCCTTTTCATTAGTACATGGCCGGCCACTTATTTCCCCAAAACAAGTAGAGTTTTAATTAAAACTTCCTAATTTGTTTCCGAAAATTTATAAAAATTTCTCCAATAATTTTAATTCCTTCATGATTGGTTAGTAAAAAGGAAATTTTATAAATTAAAATCTTTCTTTTAAACATGTGGATAATTTCCAAAAAGGAAAGTTATCTCTAAAAATTAAAATCTCTTTTCAATCTACAAATAAGGAAAGATATCAAATCTTTTCTTAATCTTTTGTAAAAACTAACAGAAGAGAATATTTAATTTTTAAACTTTCTTTTAAATCATGAACATGTTAGGACCTTCGGACGCGGCTAGCGAGGGGGGTGTGAATAGCCGACCCCAAATTCACGTTTCTTCCTACAATTTTAGTTAGCGCAGCGGAAATAAAAGATAGAAACGACAATGGAGAAGATCAAACCTCAAACGCGATGATATAACGAGGTTCGGAGATGATACTTCTACTCCTCGGCGTGTCCGTAAGGTGGACGAATCCTATCAATCCGTCGGTGGATGAGACCCCGGAGAACCGGCTAATAAAAACTCCTTCTGGGTGGAGAAACCTCGCCACAATCTCTCTTGCAACAGCAAGATCAGCGTACAAGAAATACAGCAAGAAGCCAAGAACAATATGAATGTAAAAACACTAGTTTGCTTGCCTTCTTGTCGACTGTTGATGAAGCAGCAACTTCACGGAGGCCAACCACAGTAGCAACTATCAGTTGGAGACCCAGCCGAGGGAAGCTCACACGAAGCTTCAGTAATGGAGAGCTCAGCAAAGCTCAGATCGCAAGGAACAAGAACTAGTCAGCTCTTCCCTGTAGTGGCCCTCTTATATGAACCTGCGAAGAAGAAGACACAGAAAGAAATCTAGCCGTTGTGACTCAACGGCTAGACCTGGACCGATTAGGCTCCACTCTGATCGGTCCAGGATGGCTCTGATCGGTCAGGGGACCGATCAGGCCCTAGGCTGATCGGTCCCTAGACCGATCCCAACTCTCACAGAGAGTTGGTTGCGATCCTTGATCGGTCTGTGGACCGATCAGGCCCTAGGCTGATCGGTCCCCAGACCGATCCCAATTCTCACAGAGAGTTGGTTGCCAGAGCCCTAATCGGTCTGTGGACCGATCAGGCCATTCCTTCTCCCAATCTGTTTGGTTTCTGATCGGTCACCAGATCGATCAGATGACCCAGTGTATCACTGGATCGGTCAGCAGACCGATCCAATTTCCCAGCCTTAAACCTAAGCCTTCCTGTCTAGCCTTAAACCTAAAGCCTTCCTGATCTAGAGAACGAGCTACCGAGCCCTCTCTGACCTAGTTCGGAGAATGAGCTACCGAGCCCTCTCCGACTTCCACTTCCGGTCCAGAGAACGAGCTACCGAGCCCTCTCTGACCTAGTCCGGAGAACGAGCTACCGAGCCCTCTCCGACTTCCATCCAGTCCAGAGAACAAGCTACCGAGCCCTCTCTGACCTAGTCCGGAGAACGAGCTACCGAGCCCTCTCCGACTTCCACGCCCGGTCCAGAGAACGAGCTACCGAGCCCTCTCTGACCTAGTCCAGAGAACGAGCTACCGAGCCCTCTCCGACTCCATCCAGTCCAAAGAACGAGCTACCGAGCCCTCTCCGACCTCCCATGCCAAGCTTCCATACTTGGACTTTTCCCCGTGCCAAGCTCCCTGCTTGGACTTTTCCCGTGCCAAGCTCCCTGCTTGGACTTTTCCGTGCCAAGTCTCCATCCTTGGACTTTTCCCGTGCCAAGCTCCCTGCTTGGACTTTTCCCGTGCCAAGTCTCCATACTTGGACTTTTCCCGTGCCAAGCTCCCTGCTTGGACCTTTCCGTGCCAAGTCTCCATACTTGGACTTTTCCCGAATCAGGTCAACACAAGTCGGGTCAACCAGGTCAACCTTGACCAAAGGTTGCACCCACAATCCCCCAAGTTCCTATTCTTGTCAAACATCAAAATACAACTTCTCTATTCTTGTCAAACATCAAAATATACCTCGAATCAGGTCAACTCGAGTCGGGTCACCGAGGTCAACCTTGGTCTAAGGTTGCACCAACAGAACATGGTTAAAAAGGAAATTTTTCTCAAAATTAAAATCTCCTTTCAATCTACAAATAAGGAAATATTTCAAATCTTTTCTTAATCTTTTATAGAAAGCTATAAAAGGAAAGATTTAAATTTTAAACTCTCTTTTAAAATCATGATATCCACATAAGAAATAATTTTAATAAAAATTCCTTTTAATTTTCTAGTGGCCGGCCACCTAAGCTTGGGACCCAAGCTTTGGCCGGCCACCAACTTGGCTCATCCACTTGGTCTTGGCCGACCCTAGCTTGGGTTCCAAGCTAGCTTGGCCGACCCCAATAGGATGGGTAAGAAGGTGGGTATATGGTGGGTATAAATCTCTATATACAAGAGGCTACGATAGGGACCGAGAGGAGGAATTGGTTTTGGTCTCCCGATGAAATTAAGCTTCCCGTGTTCACCCCGAACACACAACTTAACTTCATCAATAATAATTCATACCACTAAAGAATTATTATTGAACTACCGCACCAATCCCAAATTACATTTTTGGGCTCCTTCTTATTATGAGTGTGTTAGTCTCCCTGTATTTAAGATATCGGATGTCCACTAATTAATTGAGTTACTGACAACTCATTTTAATTAATATCTCAGTCCAAGAGTAATACCACTCAACCTTATCGTCATGTCGGACTAAGTCCACCTGCAGGGTTTAACATGACAATCCTTATGAGCTCCTCTTGGGGACATTATCAACCTAGATCATTAGGACATAGTTTACTTCTATAATCAACAACACACACTATAAGTGATATCATTTTCCAACTTATCAAGCTTATTGATTTATTGAACTAAATCTCACTCATTGATAAATTAAAGAAATAAATATCAAACATATGTGCTTGTAATTATATTAGGATTAAGAGCACACACTTCCATAATAACTGAGGTCTTAGTTCTTTTATAAAGTCAGTATAAAAAGAAACGATCTCTAATGGTCCTACTCAATATACTCTAAGTGTACTAGTGTAATTATATAGTTAAGATAAACTAATACCTAATTACACTACGACCTTCCAATGGTTTGTTCCTTTCCATTTTGATCGTGAGCTACTGTTTATAATTTATAAAGAACCGATAACACGATCTTCTGTGTGTGACACCACACACTATGTTATCTACAATATAAATTAATTGAACATGTACATTTGGTATATATAAATGTAGACACTTGACCAATGTGATTCTTATAAATGTTTATACAAAAGCTAGACTTTTAGTATACACTCCAACAAAAGGATCCTCAGTATAAACACTCTGACGCTCAAGTCAAATAGATGTCCGAGAGGAAATGCAATATTATGAACAATAGGAAATGAGTGTGTAAGTGTAGCTTTACGTGTACCTACGCCTGTAGATGGAGACCCCCTTTTATAGTATATTTTTTCTTTTGTGTATGAATCTCAAGGTGTTACCAAAATAAGACTGACCATTATGATATTCAAACACTTTTCTAAAAATAGGTCAACCATTTCTGTATTTCGTAGAATGGAAACTTCTTCTGTACAACTGGTATAAGGAATATTCCCTAATTCTCTGACAACTATTGCATAAGACGCAAAAGAGGAATATTAGGTCATTGGGTTGATGGACCCCTAATATGCTTTAATGGCAGACCAACCAAGTCCCCTTGTAGCCCGACCGACTCTTGTTTGCAGGCGCGGTCGAGTTAGATAAAGGATGAATGACACTCTTAAGGACTTAGCTTACACTCGGCTACACTTGAATAGAGAGTCCAGTCCAGTCGGACGATGTGTCTAGCGTGTCCAATCGGACTAGAGGTCTGATCAGATAGAGCACTCGGTGGGGACACTTGACTCATTTCTGAATGACACTGATACAATTCGAGGTTTCATCGACTCTGAGGGACTCGAGATTTGAGCGGATCAACAGTCCGATCAGCCAAACTAATTGGTGGAGACATGTGGTCATGCTAGCCCTGAGTGCCTTCAGAGATGAGTCAACCACATCAGTCGATTTTTTTAACTTCGACCTGACTTTGGGGCCCCATCTTATTCGCCATATTAGTGTAAAACACATATTTCGTTATCTACGTGATACAATAGACATGTGATTATTTTATTCGATAAGATTAAATTTATCTTTAGTAGGATATGAAGTTGCAAGTTATCTTCATATTCACATACCATTATTTAAGGGGATAGGCTCAATAAAAGTTACCTTCTTTTTTACCTTGGAGGCTCCCCCTTGAATTGAGCTTCCTTCTTGAGCCTTGACCACCTTCTTCCCCTTAGGGCATTGACTTCAGTAATGCCCCTTTTGATTGCAAGAGAAGCACACAATGTACTCCTTGCTCTTCTTTGTGTTGGGGATGGTCTCCTTAGGCTTCTCCTTGCCCTTGGGTGCCACTTGGCTCCTTTTCTTGGCCAAGTTGGGACACTTGCTCTTGTAGTGCCCATTCTCCCTACACTCAAAACATATAATATGATTTTTGTTATTTATTGAACTATTTATACCTTCTTGTGTAGGGATGACACTTGATCCTCCATGTGATGTGGATGTAGAGGCTTCCTCTTGATCCGATAGTGATGCTCCTCCATTAGATTTGTCTTGACTTGTGGAGGTGGAAGCTTCTTCATCCCTTCTTGGCCCGGATGTGGAGGCTTCTTCTTCTCCTTGATCCGGTGTCTCCAAAATTTGCTCCCCCTCAATCCTAGAGGTGGAGGTTTCTTCTTCTTCTTCAGAAGTTGAGCATCTCTCAACTTCAGAGTCCTCTTCTTGGTCTTGCTCCAATGAGTCACCCTCTTTGGATTCTTCTTGGATTGGTACAGTGGAGGGGATCTCTTCATGAAGCTTTGCCAATTTACTCCATAGCTCTTTGGCATCTTCAAAGTCTCCAATTTGAGCCAAAATATTGCTTAGCAATAAATTGACCAAAAGTTTGGTCACTTTATCATTTGCCTTGCTCCTTTGAACTTGGTCTTGACTCCATTTGCTTTTCTTGAGGACTTTTCCCTTGGAGTTTCTTGGAACCTCGAAGCCTTCCATGAGAGCAAACCATTGCTCTATCTCCACCATTAAGAAATTCTCGATCCTTGATTTCCAAAGATCGAAGCTTGTTGAAGTGTATAGTGGAGCCACCCTTGTGTCAAATCCAAGTCCATCTTGGAATTGCATCTTGAAGTTGAGTTTTTTGAATTCTATGACTTTGATACTTTGCTCTAACTTCTTCACCCTCTAGCTCTTCTTGTTATGTTTGCCCCTTTCGGCGATGATTCCGGTGAAGAGCGACCTCGCTCTGATACCACTTGTTGGGACCGAAAAGTAGCTAGGGGGGGTGAATAGCTCGTCGCGTGCTCGTGTGCTTCGTTGCTTGTTTCTTCAAGGATGCGCAGCGAAAAATACAAGAAACAAATACAACAATGCTAACAAATGGATTTTACTTGGTATCCACCTCACAAGAGGTGACTAATCCAAGGATCCACGTACACACACACACCTCCACTAATAAACACTCCTTTTCGGTAACTACCGAAGGCGGAGAAGCCCTACAAGACTCTCAATACAAGAAGAAAGGAAAGGACAGTAAAGAACAAGCAAAAGCTTACAAGAAGTGCAGTAAAAGCCCTAACCCTAACTTCTCTTCTTCGCCTCTTGACTTGGAAAATCCTTCTAAGAATCTTCAAGATCTGGCGTGGAGAGCTCTGTGGAGAAGCTGTGGAGTCGCTGAGATGATCGGAGTCGAATCGTGTAAGCTCTTCTGAAGGAAACGCTCGCCTGCAACTAAATACGACGCCAACGGTCGGATCCCGATCGATTGGATTGCTCCCAATCGATCGGGGAGGCTTTGGATCGATCAACCGATCGATCCAGAGTGCCTCTGTGCTCTCTGGAATAGCCTGGATCGATCGGCTGATCGATCCAGGGCTTATTGCACACAAACAGCAGCTCCCAATCGATCCACTGATCGATTGGGACCTCTGGATCGATCCACGGATCGATCCAAAGGGGTTTTGTTCGTGAGGACTCACCCGATCGATCAACTGATCGATTGGGCATGATCCAATCGATCGGTGGATCAATCCAGATCTGCTGGATCGATCGGCTGGTCGATTCAGATCTGCTGGATCGATCGACTGATTGATCCAGATCTACTGGATTGATCGGCTGATCAATCCAGATCTTGGTTTTTGCCCAAAACCAAGTCCAAAGCCCCCTAAACCAACATCCAATCAACCATAACTTGTTGGCACATAAAATCTAGCATCCGGTCACCATTAACCAACTAGGACTCTCTCACCAAGTGTCTAGTCAATCCCTTTGACCCACTTGGACTTTCCTCCTCTTGCCAAGTATCCAGTCAAACCCTTTGACCTACTTGGACTTTCACCAGATGTCTGGTCAACCTTAACCCATCTGGATTTCCCCCGTGCCTGGCTTCACTCACCAGGACTTCCATTCTGCCTAGCTTCACTCACTAGGACTTCTCTTCTGCCTGGCTTCACTCACCAGGACTTTCACCTAGCTTCACTCACTAGGATTTTCACCTGGCTTCACTCACCAGGATTTTCCTCTGCCTGGCTTCACTCACCAGGACTTTCACCTAGCTTCACTCACTAGGATTTTCTCACTACCTAGCTTCACTCACTAGGTCTTTCACCTGGCTTCACTCACCAGGATTTTTCTTCTGCCTAACATCCCAGTTAGGACTCTCCAGTCAAGTATCTGGTCAACCTTGACCTACTTGACTCTTCTTCAACCAACCTGATCAGACCCTGATCAGAGGGGAATTACACCAAACAATCTCCCCAAATGAACAACTGCATTGTCAAATATCGAAACCCAAACCAAGACTCAAGCTTGGTCAACCAAGTCAACCTTGACCTGAGGGATATTGCACCAACATATATATGATTGAGATCCATGACGCTATATATTCAAAATCATACGGACTAACAACAACTAAAGGAAGACTATATTAAAAAAGATAAAACAAAGTATATTTCGTCAAAATTTTTCTACACACAAACTTAAAGAAATATGATATTGATATCTGACAAATTTGTTCTAGAGATAATGTAGCTAATTTATTAAAAAAAAATTGTCGACATTGATATTCAAGAAATTGATGCATAAGATAGAGGAGGCATCAAATAAAGGATTTTTAGTGATTAAAATCAGATGATTATCTGTTGTTATACTCTTGTTCATTCGTTTAGATTTTTCCTACAATATTTTACTAATAAACTTTTTAACGAGACAGTGTTGGATCCTTTATTAATTATCTAAAAGGGAGTATTATAATAGATGACTTCTCCACCTATAGTATAAATAGAGGTGTTAGAATAGAAATTAAATAAGATAATTCTCTTTTCTTTCACTTTTAAATTATAACAAAGGGTATTTTATCAAAGGTTGAAAATTATCAAATGGCGCACATTTTAATTTTCATCAAGCACATTTCTTTTCTAAAAAAAAAAATCCTCTCGTCTGACGATAATGACCACGATTTCGTTGGTTCTTGTCAAAGCCCATGGCCCTAGGTACGTGAGTTCATATTCTTGTAATTTTTATTTTTTTTCATCCCTTCCATAATTTATACATCGGATCTAACTAAAATCCAATTAAAATTAACTATAATCTCATCTAAATTCACTTTCTTATCCAATTATAATTTGAATAGAGTTAAACGATCGAAAACCACTAGTAGTTGGACGAATTGTATGACATCGGTCAAGGAGTGGCCCACCCATCGTCAGCAACACTTAGCTTGACCCAATTGTAATCTAAATAAGAAAATAAATCCAAAAAAAATCCCATCTAATTTTGATCCAATTTGGATCACAATCGAACACACAAATCACGTCAGATGTCAGAAAAAAACTTAAGGATTACATAACAGAAATCTGATCTCCTAGGCACTAGCCATGTTGAGTGGCCTACTGGCCTTGGTGTATGGCTCAATCTGGCGACTTGGGCTTGCGACCGATCTAGTTGCATGGCCCAATATCGTTGATAGTGCGAGTTGGCCACGTAAGACTAGGAGAGAACATTTTATAATTTAAAATATTTTTAAATAAAAAGTATTTTTTTAAAAAAAAAAAAAAGTAAAGACTTAGTGCCCACCTTAAAAAAAACATGATAACAGGGATGAAAAAAAGGTTTTTCTAGGATGGAATTTAAGAAAAATAAGGAATTTATAAAAAAGGAAGAAAAAAAAATACTTTTGTTGTTTTTGTTGTTACGTAATCTACTAGTTTAATGATGGAATGAGGCGTTTCTTCTATCGATAGCTGTCCCACTAATAATTATATGTCCATTTTCATAAACACTAGATTTCTCATTTCACGTACCTAATTTTTATAATATTAAAAATAGATCACGCATTTCCATCCTATCCTTCTCTTACTTCCTCTTTCAAAAATTTAATATTTTCAATTTATTTCGAATTCAGATTTAAAAACATCAGAAATATATTAATTTTAATTTGAAATGAGAAAATTTTAAAATTCAAAATTTAAAAATTTAATATTTTTAAAGTAGGAAAGGCTTAGAAATTCATTATTAGTAATAATTAGTGAGTATTATTATCCTAAATTATATAATAAACATGTGATATTTTAGCAAACTCAATTTAAAAATTTATTACTCTCAATTTACCTGTCGAATTTAAATCTTAGGACATAGATATAGTCAAAATTTGATTGATGAATATAAAGAATTTTAAATTATTTTAAATCAAAATTAATGTATTTATAAAAACTTTGTTAATGTATCTATGATATGAATTTAATAATGTAAATTGAGATAACTATATTTTTGAATAAGAAAGAAATAGAAGGGGTGTAATTGAAATGTGCCGTATGATTTTAATATTATAAAAATTAGATACTTGAAATGAGAAATCTTACTATTCAGTAAATACTGCATCGTCTCACACATCCTTCTAAATTTGTTTGACAAGGAGAATTGAACTATGATCACATATGAAATCTCATAAATATAAATTTGAAAAGAAAAGTTAAATTAGTTACTTTTTTGTAATGCTAGAAATGAAGGATCAAAAGTGTTGCCTTTAGCTCCAAGGGCATAACCAAATTAATCGTCACATGGTAGATTTGTAGAATGAACAACAATCGATTTTCAATAAAGTCAACGGAAATATCTTCCCACACTGTGGCATCCTCAATTTTCTAATTTATCTTTTTACATATGATTGTGAGACCGATCATATGAGGCATCCGGAGTTAGACTTTTTGCATAATCAAAGGTGTTGCCTTTTAGTTTGTCTTAATCTAGAGAGGAAAGGGAAGATGCCCTTGCATTATCAATTTCCTCTTCTGTTTCTTCAGCCATAGCTTGATAGTGCTTTGATGCAAATATATTCATTGCATTCAATTTCAGAACGATCATATCCCAAAGAATCATTTATTTATTTTATATATAGATTTGGCTCAAACTTGTTCATTTTAAATTATAGGGTTTCTCTGACTTTGAGCAATATCCGTAAAACTTCTTACGAATGGATACCCACATTTAAAAACTATCAAACAAATAGCATATACTCTAAAATAATAATAAATTTACCATGCATTGTGTAAAATTATAATAAATCTAGACAAATAAATTTTCATTATATAAATCATAAGGATTTCACTGTATCATAACAACATAAAATTAGTTACACCATGTTGATTATTAATTGTAAACTTTAATTCCTTCTCTTTAACCCTCCGTGGGCTCTTATATTGAGATTATGATGATCTGACAAAATATCCATCCGACATTATTCCTAGTTGTCATACTCTGTTAGGCCCTTTGACTACTAATTAGAAGGACATGAATAACCTTGTAAAGATAAACGAAAAATCTTCCTCGAGGTTTTATAATTTCAACAAAATTAATACTTACATAAAATATATAACACTAATTAAAAAAGAAGAGACATAACGAATTACTTGATTACAATCGAAAAAGTTGTTAATCCAAGAAAATAGAGAGTATACTAATTTCTCTTTCAGGTAAAGAAACCTCTTTATTGCAGTTGAAGTACTGAAAATACGAAGATAGACAAAAAAAAATCATTTACAAGTGTTCTCTGGTGTTGTTTTTAGGCTTCTGAGACCAGGGTTGTATTTATAGCCCTAGTCGAGGTGCTTGGAAGGGTTCCAGACACCTAGAAGGGATAAAACTTTATCCCTGTCGCAACGGATCGCATTTTACGCGATCAAGATAAACATCATGGTCCGGACGCTCGGAAGGATTCCGAGCACCTGGAGTCAAGCGAGTTCTGGCGCACGGACGAAGAAAGTCAACATCTTGTTAACTTTCGATCTCAGTCTTCCGCTCCGATTCCGCTCGCCTTGGTCCGGGTCTTTCGCTCGGGCTCCGCTCGCTTGGGTGATCTCGACCATCCAGAATAGAGCTCACCCGAACTCAACTTCCGGCCTTCGAGCAATCTTCCGCTCCTAACTTCTCGTCTCTCGAAATCGCCGCATGCTTCCTTCTCGTCCACCGACGTACTCTTCCGCAACGCCTAGTCTCTCGAACGCACCGAGCTCGTCGGCTCTCTCCCGTGTCGTCTTTCTCGCTAGGTACGTCTTTTGCTTATCTCCTCAAGCAATCTTCCGCTCCGGTTTCTCGTTCCTCGGAAACACCGAGCGCCTCCTTCTCGTCCGCCCGCGTACTCTTCCACAGCATCTCGTCCCTCGGATGCACCAAGCCCGTCGACTCTCTCCCGTGTCGTCCTTCTCATTAGCTATGTATTTCGCTCGACTTCCTGTGCTTCTAAATTCCTGTACACTTAGATACAGGATTAAAAAGCAACAGAACCTAACCTGACTTATTTGATCACATCAAAACTACCTTGAGGTAGTAACATACTCATATTGTATTGCCACTGTTATCTTATCTATATTCACATAGCTGAGTTGGTTATGACATGTCAGGTTTATAGAATTAAGGAAGGATCAAACTCCGATAAAAATCGAGGAATTATCCTTCCATATGATGATAATTTTAATTTTTTGATTTCTCCCTTCCAATGGTATAATACCGTCATGGGAGAACCGTCAGATGACGGATTTCACCTTTGTCATACCCATCTTGTATTACCACTGTTATCTTATCCGCATTCACTGGCCGCCATTTCGTATTCAACTAACAATCTAATTCTAGCTTTTGTACTTCTTTGTAATTGTGGTTGCATCCTAAACTATTCAGGTTATCAAATTTCCTTACAGGTTGTTTGAGCAACTTACTCATCTGATATTCTTGTTTCAAAATTTAGGATCCAAACATGCAAGAAGTTGAACTTCAATGGCACAGAGAACCTTGATTGACATGAGTTTGTCCCAATTTGTCAATGGAAGATGAACAACCAATGTTCTTCATTTGTTTGTCCAAGCATAACAATGCCCTCGCTATATCAGCAAACTGGGGATGAGATTGATCAGCGGCTGTAAATACATGAGTTTCGCCTCCTGTCTGAATCCAACTGCAACCAGGGTTCGTCTTCATTCCCCCCTGTTTCATAAGCATTCTCACATGTGATGCCTCCTTCCACCTTCCAGATCGAGCATACAGGTTCGCTAGCGCAACATAGTTTGAAACATTATCTGGTTCCAAGTCAAGTATG
The DNA here is from genome assembly GCF_018446385.1 of Zingiber officinale. Taxonomy (NCBI): domain Eukaryota; kingdom Viridiplantae; phylum Streptophyta; class Magnoliopsida; order Zingiberales; family Zingiberaceae; genus Zingiber; species Zingiber officinale. Next base: position 132,637,020 of record NC_055994.1, read on the forward strand.
TGCCCTGAAAGATCTTCTGAGAACTCTATATCACGATTTTCTTTACACAAAGTAAGCAAAGATGTCAAAGTATATGCGTCAAGTGCAATGGAAGTTGCAGATAAAGCACCAAACACTTGCTTGATTCTTCCATGGCGTGCAAGTAGAGCAGCTAGACAGCCATAGTGTTCCTTTTGGGGAGTTTGATCATGTACTGAGACCATCACAGTGAGAATCCTAATACCTTCAGCAAAAGCCCCTGCATGTGCACACGCAGAAAGAAGTCCAGTAAAGGTGAATCCATCTGGTGTTATCCGCCTTTCGCACATGTCATCATATAGTGTAAGAGCTTCTTTTGCCTTCCCATGTAAAGCGTACCCCGATATCAAAACATTGTAAACAGTTAGTGTCTTATGGGAGACCATCCTGAATACATTTGCGGCAAGATCTATACTTCCACATTTTGAATACATGTCTATAAGAGATGTCGCGATGTACGGGGATAGAACAAGCCTGTGTCTGGTTATATACCCATGAATCATCCTTCCGTTGTGTAACGAGGATAGATTTGTGCAAGCTAAAAGCAGTCCTACGATGCTAGTAGGATTGGGTCTGATACCAGCTGTTTGCATTTGAAAATATAAATTTATTGCTTCACGACCATATCCATTCTCTGCTAAGCCATGAATGAGACTAGTCCATGTGATTATATTTGGGTGCACTCCGTTGTTTTGCATCTCCGCAAACATAGCTAAAGCCTCATCAACTTGACTGTTTCGAAGAAAACCAAGTATAAGTGAGTTCCATGAGATTACATTAGGATGCACACTTTCTAGCTGCATCTGATAGAAAAGGTTCAAACCCTCACTGCTCAAGCCATTGTGTGCATAAGCAGATATCATTGTATTCCACATCACCAGATCTCTTGAATCTGTAATCAGATCAAACACTCGCCGTGCATTGTCTACCCTCCCAAAAGTACCATACAAGTCAACGATGCTACTTGCAATTGCAAGATCTGAATCAAGATTATTCCTGATGCAGTAGCTATGAGCAACTTTGCCGAGAGATAGATCGTTAGAAATGGCAGCGGCTGATATGATGCTTGTCAGAGTAACTGAATCGAATTTGAAATTCTCTTGAATCATCTGGGAGCAAGTAGTCAGTGCATGGCCAATCTGTCCATCCTGCACATAGCCAGATACTAGCAAGTTCCAAATTACTACATCTCGGTCGGCCATCCTGTTGAAGAGGCACTCTGCATCCTCAATTAACCCTGCCTTACAATAAAAGTTTATGAGGGAGCTACCAAGGATATTGTCCAGTTCTAGACCCATGAGGATTGCCACAGCATGACCTTGTTTGCCTTCAGCAAGAGCTTCAAGGTTAGCAGATGAGGATAGCAAACACGAAATGCTAACTCGAGTTGGTTGGATTCCTTCGATCCTCATATGATGAAATAGTTCCAGTACCTCAAGATTCAAACCATTGTGAGCATTGCCCACGAGCATGGCATTCCAGGTAATCACATTTCTCTCCGGCATTTCTTCGAACACCTTCCAAGCGTCTCCTAAGATCGTGCATTTTCCATAAAAATCAACAAGACTGCTCAGAACGTAGACACAAGACCCGAAACCCATCTTCAGCGCGTAGCCATGGATCCCTCTGCCAAAACCAATGCATTGAAGCGAAGAACACGCCTTTAGGGCATTAGGGATCACGAAATTGTCAGGAAGACAAGCAGCTTCCAGCATTTCCACAAAACCCACCAAAGCCTCTTCATCCAAACCAAGTTGGCAGCGCAATCCAATCATGGCTGCCCAAGAGAAAACATTAGGTCGGCACTGCTGGCGGAACATTTCCTCGGCCACCACCAAGCAGCCACATTTCGCGTAAAAAATCAACAATTTTGTTTTCATATACTCGTTTCTATGGAACAACGAACCAAATTTCAGTATCCGGGCATGGATCTGCTGACCTTGAGGCAGAGCTCGATCGTAGATGCATCCCTGCAGAAGTTCACCATAAATTTCGGGGGCGAGAGGGAGATCGCTCTCCGACTGGAATTGAGTGACGAGGGCGAATGCTTCCCGAAGCAGACCTTTTTCGCAAAGGGAGGATAATTGAGGAAGATGGATCTGTGGTTTCTTCGGAGGATGGTTTATGGCGAAAGTAGATGACTTGACAGGCTTAATTGGGGCAGTGAAGGAAGACGGAAGAGATCTCAGAATGGGCGGGTGCGGGAGAAGAGAGGCCATGATTCACCGAAGCATCGGATGGATAAAGCACGGATGAATTATATTGGAAAATAATGATAAAACACAGAGAGCGACCTCGTCGTTGTCTTCTTGCCGCCGCTGAATTGCGCATCTTCGCAACCGGCTCCGGCGCCTTGTTCGATTCCTGCATCGCGTCAATGCTGCTTATTGGAAGAGACAAAGAACGGCGTTGGTAGACGGCCGTGACGACCTCGATCCACAGAGCTTGGAGAGGAAGCTGCGATACGGGAGAGACGTCCGTGTGTGCCACCATTTGTGGGAAAATAAAATAATTTTAATGTATCAGATATAAAATAATTCTGAATAGATTCAAGATAAAATCTTAATACATACAATTTAGATATTTTACAATAGAAACATTATAATACTTGTAAGCATATAGTGAATTATATATGAATATGTACCGTCCGGGTCGCCGGGTCGGTGCATTTCAATTTTTTTTAAAATTTTTCCCACTATAATGTAAAAGGAAAATCAAATAAAAAAATATTAACTTAAACTCATTATAATTCAATCCTTAAATTTTAAAATTTGAATTCCTAAATACATATAATATATTTCAAAATAAAATAAAAAAAATAAAAAAATTATTGAAATTCAGACGCGTGAATTCATTTCCAAGCACCTGAACTAATTCACACAAGAAAACTCAAAATTATTCCAGACGCCCCAAATCCAGTTTTATATATATATATATATATATATATATATATGATCATATCCGAAAGCGGGAAGGTGGAAAGCTGGAGATGTGATGGCTTCGTTGACCGTAGACCACACTTCATTCTGCGAAACAAGTAATGTCAATGTCGAGTCAGGGAAGGGGTCCCCGGTGTTGGTCCTTCGACGCTCAAGTTAGTCACCGGAACTATAGAAGAAGTGGAGCAACAGTAGAACTAGCGCAAAGAGTAATAACGCGTACCTCAGCTGGTGATGAACTCTCCTTTATATAGAGCCCTGGTGGGTAATACACACACTTTTCGAGGTATGGACACGTTCTCCAATATGTCATTTGAAATGACCTATCAGGAAAGTACCTCTGACACTCTACCCTAACAAGGCATGCATATCCCTGACAAGACAATAGAAGCTTTTGTCGTATGATCCGCCTGTCGACCATGCCTCATGTCAGTGACACTTTCTCCCAAAAAGATGTCGAGAGATAGTATAGTGATCTGGTTACTTGGCCGAGCGGGATAGCCGCTTGGTCAGGACTTCTACGCTCTGTCCCTGGCCAATTCTCATTGCTTGGCTGAGTGTGGTAGTCGCTCGCCCGAGACTCCTCCACTCTGTTGGCCTCAGTTGTTCTTCTCTGCGATGACTGTGTAGTAACAAGCCCTCCTCCGTTCAGACAAGTTATCTGATCTCCTTTAGCGGCCTGATGCTCTGTACTGAGCATCGGCTGTTTTACATATCATCCCAAGCTATATGGGTGGTCTGCTCGGATATGTCTTCAGCCGGTCAAGCCCTAACTGACCCGACCAACCGTTGCAATTATCCTCCGTTCGGCCTTTCGACACCCAGACGTTGACCACCTTGACTTTGACCTCCACCTTGGCAGTTGATCCCGTGCCAGGTGGGCCTCCCTTTATCGCCACATCACAAGTCTACCCCTCAAGTCTAGTCGAAGGAGGCTGCAAGTCCGACTGACTGGATCAGTAGAGTCTTCAATGGCTTTCACGTCTTCGTCGTTCAGCTTCGTATCGCTAGCTGGGTCCGTAACCACCGCTCGGATCATAATTCCCCAAGTAGATGGTGTTGGAACCCCAAGGTTGTTTTGGTGTGATCAACAAGTTAAGTTAGGTCCTGCGTTGTATCTAACCTTGTGTCTAAGTGTGCAGGAGCTTAGGAGCACAGGTACTCTAGCGGAAGACGCAGCTAGCGAGAAGGGCGGCACGCTGTGCGTCCGAGGGACGAGGTGCTGCGGAAGAGTACACCGGCGAACGAGAAGGAAGTGCGCACGGTGGTTCCAAGGTACGAAAGCCGGAGCGGAAGATTGCTCGGGGAGCAAGAGACGCAGCTAGCGCGAAGGTCGGCACGGGGTGCGACCGAGGGACGAAGTCTGCGGATGAGTACGCTGGTGGACGAGAAGGGACACGTGGCAATTCTGAGGGACGAAAAGTCGGAGGGAAGCACGCTCGAGAAGACCGGAAGATGGGTTCGGGTAAGCCCTATTCCGGATGTCAGAGATCACCCAAGCAAGCGGAGCCGGAGCAGAAAGACCCAGACCAGAGGCGATCTGAACCGGAGAAGAGAGCACGGACCAAAAGTCAACAGGGTTGACTTTTGGCTTCGGGGCGCCCGGAGCTGTCCGGGGCGCCCGGAGCTGTCCGGGGATTTTTCGGATCGAGCTTTGACTCGATCCAACCGATGGGGATAAATTTTCCCCAGGCGCCGGAACCCTTCCAGGCCCCGACCAAGGCTATAAATATAGCCTTGGTCCAGAAGCTTTTCAATAATCACGATCATTCTATTTCCAAACACTTGTATGCTTTAGTTGTAGTTAAGCTTCTGTTTTCTGTGCCTAAACGCTGTAAGAGGCTTCTCCGCCTGAAGGAGTTTTTGAGCTTAATCTTCCTTGGATTAACAACCACTTCGGTTGTAACCAAGTAAACATCTGGTGCCTTGTCTTTTCTTTTATGCTTTTATTTATCTGCTTAATTCATTTCACAAGTGTTAGCTTAATCGTTCGAGGAAGGGTTGTTTGTTTTATTCAGGGCTATTCAACCCCCCTTCTAGCCGGCCCAACGGTCCTACAAGTGGTATCAGAGCCGAGTACGCCTCAGAAGGACTAACCGCCGTCTGAAGCAACAAAACAATGGCCGGAGCTAGCGACTACCCACCAGCATTCAAGGGGGAGCTTGCTTCTTGGAAGCAACAAATGACGGTATTTCTTAACTCTGATATTGGTATTTCTCTAATAATGAAAACAGGTTATGAAGCACCGAAGAACACGAACGGAGAAAGACTCGATCTACGCCTCTGGAACAAGAAGCAGCGTGACGAGTCAATGGCAAACGGTCGTGCAGAGTTTCACATTCTAACCGCAATACCAAATGAAGATTTCGATAGAGTTGGCGAATACAACAGCGCAAAAGAACTTTGGGAAAAGTTCTTAAAACTCTACGAAGAACCAACTGAAGCCGAATCGACTCTTTACCGAGCTGCCGACAGAACAGTCTGAGATGGAAGAAATTACCGAGACAGCCCCAACAGCCGAAGTACATCCCGAGAGTGATGAAGGGGGAGAATCTTCGGATAAAAGCAACTCGACAGGGGGAGAATCAACTACCGAAAAGGTAAGTCAGGTATGGACTCGAACCTCTGATCAATTAAATGATTCAATCGAAAAATTGCCTGAAGAGTCTTTCGAATCAGAAATTGAATCATCGAAAGAATTTTTCGAATTAGAAAATCAATTGTCAAACTTGCCTTGCAAATTATTATTAAAAGAATTTTGCAAGTTAGAAATTTTGTCGAAAAACTTTTGTAAATTGCAAAATATTTTTTCGAAAGAATTATGCAAATTCGAAATGATGTCAAAAACTTTCTTCGAATATTTTTTCAAATTACAAATTACTTTCTCGAAAGAGTTTTGCAATTCAGAAAATGAGTCATCAAAAAAGTGTTTCGGATTAAGAAATCTATTATTAATAAATCCTGTAAATTAGAATTTTTATTAAAAAATTCTTGCAAATTACAAAATATTCTTTCAAACGAATTTTACATATTGTCGAAAGAATTTTTTATAGCGTCGAAAAATTTTATCAAGTTAGAATCTATGCTATCGAAATATTTTTGTGAACTTAAAATTCAAAAAATAATAGAAATTAACATGATACAAATTGTTGCATGTTTAATATTTTTTGCTTTAAATCTGAAAAAGTGTGACTTAAGAATTTCTGATAAATTAAAATGGAAATTTAAACCTTCTGATTAAAGCATAAAATATATAAATAAATAAATGCATAGAAAATTTCTCTTTATGTTATTAATTCTCTGAAATTTTCTTGCATAAAGCTTTCTGTTCAGAAACTTCTTAATCTTGATGTCGAGTGACTTAGAAATTTGTCTTGACTTAGAAATATTTCCCTGAAAATTATTGAAATATATTTTCAAATTTTTTTAATGTCAACCCTTAGATTTCGTTTGTACCCCATTTTTATTGTGATCAAAGGGGGAGAAGGGAAAGTATAAGTCTAGGAGGAGGTAGAAAAAATTGAAAATTAAAATTTGGAATGTTTGAAATTTAATTTTTTCTATCATGTTGCATGTTATTGCAATCAACTGGTTAATTTCATATCTATTGTTGACCCTAGCTTAACTTGGGTTGATCACACCAAAAAGGGGGAGATTGTTGGAACCCCAAGGTTTTTTTGGTGTGATCAACAAGTTAAGTTAGGTCCTGCGTTGTATCTAACCTTGTGTCTAAGTGTGCAGGAGCTTAGGAGCACAGGTACTCGAGTGGAAGACGCAGCTAACGAGAAGGGCGGCACGCTGTGCGTCCGAGGGACGAGGTGCTGCAGAAGAGTACACCGGCGGACGAGAAGGAAGTTCGCGCGGTGGTTCCGAGGTACGAAAGCCGGAGCGGAAGATTGCTCGGGGAGCAAGAGACGCAGCTAGCGCGAAGGTCGGCACGGGGTGCGACCGAGGGACGAAGTCTGCGGATGAGTACGCTGGTGGACGAGAAGGGACACGCGGCAATTCTGAGGGACGAAAAGTCGGAGGGAAGCACGCTCGAGAAGACCGGAAGATGGGTTCGGGTAAGCCCTATTCCGGATGTCAGAGATCACCCAAGCAAGCGGAGCCGGAGCAGAAAGACCCGGACCAGAGGCGATCTGAACCGGAGAAGAGAGCACGGACCAAAAGTCAACAGGGTTGACTTTTGGCTTCGGGGCGCCCGGAACTGACTTTTTCCCAGGATCGAGCTTTGACTCGATCCAACCGTTGGGGGATAAATTTTATCCCCCCAGGGCGCCCGGAACCCTTCCAGGCGCCCCGACCAAGGCTATAAATATAGCCTTGGTCCAGAAGCTTTTCAATAATCACGATCATTCTATTTCCAAACACTTGTATGCTTTAGTTGTAGTTAAGCTTCTGTTTTCTGTGCCTAAACGCTGTAAGAGGCTTCTCCGCCTGAAGGAGTTTTTGAGCTTAATCTTCCTTGGATTAACAACCACTTCGGTTGTAACCAAGTAAACATCTGGTGCCTTGTCTTTTCTTTTATGCTTTTATTTATCTGCTTAATTCATTTCACAAGTGTTAGCTTAATCGTTCGAGGAAGGGTTGTTTGTTTTATTCAGGGCTATTCAACCCCCCTTCTAGCCGGCCCAACGGTCCTACAGATGGTGCCTCGACTATTCGACTATGTGACAATCTGCTATCTGTGCCCAATCAGGAAGATGAGATATAACACTGGGTGAATTTTCTCCTTTCCTTGTGCTCCCTCGGCTGAACGCCTTGACGTCATCCAAATTTCTTGAAGATCGTGCAAATCTTTGATCATTATGGCCGAGCACACGGAGATACCTTTTAATTAAGCCTCATTAATGTCTTCCACTAGCTGAACGTCACGTGTCCCACTCTCTGTCGCCGCACGTTTGACGTGACAGGCGGATATCCGCTGGCGACGTGACAGGTGCCTTTTCAAATTCAACGGCTAGATCTTCTCCTAGTTATTCGCAACCCTGGCTCGGACGACTCAGGTCAATCGGTCGCGAGGCTTATAAACCCCGTGTGCGTCGCCGTCTTCTTCTTCCTCACGCCTTCGTCTTCAAGCTTTCTCTACGACACTCCGCTTCTTCTTCTTCTTCTCTGGCGATCTTTCTTGTAAGCTCCTTCACCTTTTTTTCCATTTGAATATGTTCGTTGTTCTTCCTCGACCCCTTTTTTCGATGGCCAATTCCTCGCAACCCCCTGTCCATATCCCTGGGCTCTGGTATACTTCCACTGAGTCTAGGTTCGACGGGGACGATCTTGAAAGCTTAAAATTTATCTATGAATTTCCGTCCGACTACCAATTTGCTATTCCTTCTTCATCCGACCGGCCACATGCACCCATGCCTGGTTTTTTATGTTTCTTTAAAGACCAGTTTATTGTCGGTCTGTGGTTCCCTGTTCATCCATTCTTCTCCGCTATTTGTAAATATTTTCATGTTTCTCTTAATCAATTAGTGCTAAACTCCTTTCAGCTATTATGCGGGGTCGTAGTGTTAGAGTGTATACTAAATGTCTAGCTTTTTGTAAACATTTATTTTGGAAATAAAGAATCACATTGGTCAAATGTCTATATTTATATACTAAGTGTAGTTGTTCAATTAATTTATATTGTAGATAACATGGTGTGTGGTGTCACACACAAAAGATCATGTTATCAATTCCTTATAAATTATAAATAGTAGCTCACGACTAAGATGGATAGGAACAAACTATTGGAATAAGTCGTAGTGTAATTTGATATTAGTTTATCTTGACTATAAAATTACACTAGTATACTCTGAGTGTATTGAGCAGAATTATTTGAGGTAGTACTTTTTATACTGACTATAAAAGAATAATACCTCTGTTATTATGAAAATGTGTACTCTTAATCATGATATAATAACAAGCACATATACTTAATACTTATTTCTTTAATTTATCAAAGGGTGTGATTTAGCTCGTTAAATCAATAGATCCGATAAGTTGGGAAATGATATTATTTATATGGTGTGTTGTTGATTATAGAATGAAACTATGTCCTAGTAATCTAAGTTGATAATGCCCCCTTGAGGAGCTCATAAGGATTATTATGTAAACCTTGCAGGTGGACTTAGTCTGACATAACGATAAGGTTGAGTGGTACTACTCTTGGAGCTAGATATTAATTAAGTGAGTTGTCAGTAACTCATTTAATTAGTGGATATTCAATATCTTAAACACAGGGAGACTAACACACTCATGATAAGAAGGAGCCCATATAGTAATATGGGATTGGTGCGGTAATTCAATAATAACTCTTTAGTGGTGTGAGTTATTATTGATGAACTCGAGTTGGGTGTTCGGGGTGAACACGGGAAGCTCAAGTTCATCGGGAGACCAAAACCAATTCCTCCTCTCGATCCTTGTCATAGCCTCTTATTTATAAAGTCTTATACCCACCTAAACTCAACTTATTACCCACCTTAAGGTGGCCGACCAAGCCTAGCTTGGAGCCCAAGCTAGGGTCGGCCAGACCAAGGAGAGATGGGTTCAAGTGGTGGCCGACCTTAGCTTGGAGCCCAAGTAGGTGGCCAGCCACAATAAAAATAAAAGGGATTTTAATTTTAAAATCTTTCTTTATGTGAAAACCATGATTTAAAAGAGAGTTTTAAAATTAAATTTTTCCTTTTATAGTTTCTACAAAGGATTAAGAGAAAGATTTGATATCTTTCCTTATTTGTAGTTAAAAGGAAAATTTTAATTTTGGAGAAAACTTTCTTTTTTGTAATCATCCACATGTTTTAATAGAGAGATTTTAATTTATAAAAATTTCATTTTATAACCAACCATGGAGGGAATTTAAAGAGAGAAATTTTTATTTTAAAAATTTCTGGAAATAAATTAGGAAGTTTTAATTTTGTGTTTAAAACTTTCCTTATTTGGAGGACTAGTAGGGGCCGGCCACAAGATGAGTTAAGAGGAAATTTTAATTAAATTTTCCTTATTAGCCATTAGCAAGGAAAATAAGGAAATTTTAATTATGTTTAAAACTTTCCTTATTTGCCAAAACCAAGGAATATAAAAGAGAGGGTAGAGGTGTCTCACCTTATAACCTAATCTATTATTTCCTCTCCTCTCTTCCTTGGTGTGGTCGACCCTCTTCCATTGCTCTTCCTCTTCTCTTCTTCTTTGGTGGCCGGCAGCATCTAGTCTCAAGGAGATTTTTGGTGGCCGGATTTTGCTTGGAGAAGAAGGAGAGATAGGAGGCATTGTTTCTTAGCATCCCTTGAAACTTGGTTGGTGGCCTAAGTTCTTCATCTCTAGGAGATTGTTGGCGGCCGAAACTTGCAAGGAGAAGAAGGGGGCTTGGGTGGATTCTCCGAGATAAGAAGAGGAATACGATAGAAGATCGTGAGGTCTATAAGCTACAAAAGGTATAACTAGTTATTAGTTTCCGCATCATAACTAGTTTATTCTTTTGTTTAGATCTTGAAATACCAAACACAAGAGGCTAACGATTCTAGGTTTCGGATTTATGATTCGATTTTATGTTTCTTTTATTTTTTGATCTTGTGATTCGATTGTTCTTAATGGTTAAATCTAGGGTCACTGTAAGGAGATTAAATATTGAATTTCGTTAAAGACTTTGTCTAGGAAGTGGTGGATGATCCCATATCCAAAAAGGCCTAGTGTCTCGCCATGTTTAACCTGGAAGCCGGTCTCTGAAATAAATATTTAATCAAATTTATAACATAGGTGGATTTGGATTAATAATGTTAAGCATCGTTTGCAATCCAAGTCTAAACCTCTAAGAACATATAAGTTGGATTTGGAATCAATAATGTTAAGTTCTGTTTGCGATTCCAAATTTAATTTCTAAATAACACAATAGGTTGTTAGGAAAGGTTTAGGACTTGTACAAAATTTTTGTACAAAGGAACCGGTACGATATTCCGAGTAGCAACCAACACGTAGTTTTGTTCCACCTACACGGCATTCCTATCCATAACTGTCCGAGCCGGGGCCCTTTTGTTCCAAGCCAAAGTGGGCTTGGTCTTTTTGATAAAATCTCGTTCTCCAATAAGCATTGGAGGGACCACTACTTCTTTGTTCGATTTCTCGAGCGACCATATTTCCCAACCAACTGGCAGCTAGAAGTGACAAGCCCACCAGGCTCAGGAAGTACAAAAGTCAATCAGACTATCTTCTGGCAGCTTCAAGCTTAGCCGGTCAGAAGTACCACATTCATAAGTTACTGCTGGAGGGCGTCTTTTACCTGTTCGGCTTGAGTCTCATCCGCACGAAGCTTCTATCCAGCCTATGTATGCTCTTTCTTTCCCTAATCTTTGACTCTAACTGATTTTTCCTCCTCTTTTGCAGCTTGAATCATGTTGCGAGCATGTCTGACCGGCAAGTGCAATCTCACGAACGCAGAGATCAACGCTGCGGGTGTGGCCAAACTGAAGAGTGCAGCTTGCAACCGATCGACTCCCACGAGGATCTGCTCTACGAAGAGGAGGGAACGTAAGCGCTGGGGAGCGGAGGGAGAGCTAGCCAGACGACTACTAGTGGAGCGGCTGCTACAGCGGACCTTCCTCCCGAACGACCGTCGATAATTCTGATCGTGGTGGCTTCGGAGTCAGCCACTTTTGCCGAACCCCTACGACATCGCAAGAGATGTTGCGCTGAAGCGTCTTCCCGTTCTACCACTTCTTCATTGCAAACTCTAGCACGAGGCGGTTTGCAACCATCCTCCAAGCGGGGTGAGACATCTACGCCCGCTCCCCTCGAACAAGCAGAGGCAGCGCTCTACACCTCCCTTTCATCTGACCGGGTATCGTCCTTATCTAGGCTGCCGCAAGGGACCATTTGTGTATTGTCGGTCGCCTTCATGTCGCCTGCATCCTTGCCGGCGGCCCAAGTGGCTCGTATCCGACCAGTTCTGACATCCCGCTCTACGGGCAGGGCGACCTCAGACCCTTCTGGCCCGAGCAGCCATAGGCAAATAATGACGATTATCCATTTATCGACCGACGAGTATCGCGATGTGGACGACCTAGCGTCATCCACCCCCAAGCATCAGATAAGGATTCAAGGGCCACTCACATAAATATGGGCCGATGCTCGGGCCTATGCGATGGTCATCTCTCCAGGGGAGCTCGCTAACAATCATACACATATGTCCACTGGGGTATGTATACAGTTTTTGCATTTATTTTTTATCCATTCGGATCTTAAAATTTTCTTGTTGCTGCAGTTCTGGGTAGAGAGTCTGGTCATGTACCATAGGCTCACCTATTTGGAGCACGAAGTCCAGCAGCTGCGCGCTCCGAGCGGTCAATCATTAGCTTCACAGGCGCGCTTGGAGTAGATGAGCGCCGAGGCGGCCCAATTAAAGGTCGATCTATAGAGGAGCTCTAAGCTGCTGGAGAAAGAAAAGGGCAAGAGTGCCGAGCAGGCAACGCAGTTGGTGAGGCTGAACAAGCAGGCCACCTCCTTCCAAGCTAAGATCCACTTGGCCAACAACAGGAAGCTCTGAGCCATCAAGGATTTAGAGATCAAGAACAAAGAAACTCGAGTCCTAACTCAGAGTTTGAAGGAGACGGAGGCTACACTGAACGATGAATAGGAGGGTCGGTCAGCCAAGCGGTCTGCAACGAGGGCCTAGCTCGACGCAAAGGATGAGGAGCTGGCCACTCTGAAGGCAGACTTAGAAGCATCTTGATCAGCCTTGGAAGTTTACCAAAGCGCAGAGTCTAGCCGATTCAAGATACAGAAGCAGGCTTACCTCTGCTCGGACCCCTTCAATGACCGGCTCACCGATCGGGCGCTTCGCCTCTTCAACCTGGACATCGATGGAATGCTCGACTAGCTTAAGGACGGCAGCTATATCCCTACCACTCTGAGCAACTAGGTCATCAGTCAAGATAAGCTAACCAAGTCGCTGCTTGATGATGTGTTGGATTACCTCGAGTGAACTAGCCTCTTGCAGAGCTTGCCTCTTTTTTGTACTGCCCTCCTTATCCTGTATAAACTTGCAAGTGTTAATGTAAGGTCGCTCGTTTGACGTACCTTTTTATTTATTGTTATTCCATCATGATGCACCGTTCGGTGCTTCTTTGTTTAGCTTTTGTTGCAACCAGTCGTGCAATCATCGTTGCTCTGCTAGAATAGGGCTAAGAGCCACTTACTGCTTTGTGGAAAATTTCTAAGTGTGGCTCCATGGACTACTGATCGGCGACATAACTAATCATTGAGATGTCCAAACGACCACTTCAACGTTGTCGAGCAGCCTTTTCAAGAGAAACTATTGCTTCTCGGAGCAACATGAGTCTCAGCCGACCTTATTCTCGGCTCAGATACTCATCGATCCGTTACTCTTGACGTAGATTTAGTTTAAGATAGGCCAATTATACGTTAGTCGCTATAGACTCAGGTTTATAGCCGTTGCTCGGCTGTTGATTTGTCAACTTGGGTTTAAGGTCATCGCTCGACCATCGGTGAAGACCAGGGTTTAAGGTCACCGCTTGACCGTCAGTGAAGACTAGGGTTTAAGGTCACCGCTCGACCATTGGTGAAGACCAAGGTTTAGGGTTATCGCTCGACCGTCGGTGAAGACCAGAGTTTAAGGTCACCACTTGACTACTGACATAGACGAGAGTTTAAGATCGCCGCTCGACAGCTAATGTAGACGAGGGTTTAAGGTCGCCACTTAACCGCTGAAATATATGAGGGTTTATATTTATTCACGCACCTCTCATCCGATCCTATAGGGTTGAAGATGGTTCGCGCTCCACGGCCACTCGAGCTGTCTTTCATCTTCATCATGCAGGTAGTAGGCTCCCGAGTGGAGCTTCTACACGACATTATAAGGTCCTACCCATGGGGCTTCAAGTTTGGTGATGTCGTTGACCGGCTTTATTCTCTTCTATACCATATCGTCGACCTGGAATGACCTCGGGATTATCCTCTGGTTGTAGTTCTGCTTCATTCGCTGTCGGAACGCCATCAACCAAACGACAGTCTTATCCCACTCTCATCCACCAAATTAAGTTCCATAAGTCTTCACTTGGCGTTCCCCTCATCATAGAGCTGTATCCGATCGGATTCTACTCCGACTTCCATCGGGATTAACGCTTCACCATCGTACACCAGATGAAATTGTGTTACGTCGGTCACCTCCTTTGAAGTTGTACGAAGGGCCCACAGGATATTGGGGAGCTCATCGACCTAGCTTCCTCCTGCGTGGTCGAGCCGAGCTCGTAGTGTTGGGATATGCCCAAAGCGGTGTGTGCTAAAACATGTTTCATAAACATGCACAGCGGAAAATAAAATAATAATAATTCCAAAATTATTACATCACACGCACCACACATATACAAGGATACAACATACCAAACATGATCACATAATTAAATTTTTTTATAGAAAGTAAATTTATGCTAGGTGTACCTTACGGATGACATATAACCAGAAGGGCATCAACCGTAGCAACGTTGTCAAACCTAAACCCTAAAACCCTAAACCTCGCTTCTATTCGTATCCACGCTGATCCCCTCAAGATAACTCCTTGAGTACAAGCCTTTCCTTTGGAAGTTACTAGCCACGAGCGAAGAAGAGGGATCTAGAGAAAGAGAAAGAGAAGCACACAAGAAAGAGATTTCTTCCTTGTGGTGGTCACGGCAACTAGGAGAAAGGCTTCCCCTTGTTGGCGGTGACAAAGAGAGAGGGGAGAGGGAGAGGAGAAGAGAAATTGGGTTAAGGTTTTCCAAAAACCTTACAATCCAATTAATGATCTCATGTGTATAATTTTCTCTCAACCATATCAATATATATCCCTTATTAATGAGTTAGATTAGAAAGCACAAATCCAACTCATTATTCCTTAACCAAAAATTAGCTCATTAATCTCTTGATTTGGATAACAACTAAACCAAGTTAGTTCATTACTAATTCATGATTAAACCAAATATGGTTCAACTCTTCTATAAGAGATATGGCACATCCACGCTTCCATTGCGACAAATATTTCCATATTTGTCTTATGTATGGTTCAACCAATCATTTATCTCTTAATCTAAGAATCATATTTTTTTAACTTGTTTTACGTCTTTTAGAGACTCATTAGTGCATGTGACCTAATAGGTTCTCGGTTTATTTTAGCCGTCCATAACTAACTACTTAATTATAAAACGATCATGAGTGACACCTAGTAGTATATCATGATCCTCAATTAGTCAGAAAATCATAGTTGATCTTTGAATTAATTCTAAACCCTTCGGTAGTTACAGTAAGTTGTGTCTCGTTCCTTTCACTCATCTTATACCCACTTGGTTCAGGACATGGTCTATGTGTCTTGTCCCCACTAGGCTGATTACGTCACACCTAGCCCAAGTAATACTTTCTCGTTCTGTGGATTCAAATTACTCATTCATGTGTACAAGAGTCTCGCACTCTTAACATGTGATACTTTGGCCAAAGAGTTTGAGTAATAATTCTAATGAGTGGTCATAGGGTATACATCTCCTCACAAGGAGCGGTGAATCCTCTGTGGGCTATCCAAACACCTTCGAACATTTCAACTTGTAACGACCCGGCCCCTCGGCCCCTTGGGCGGCCACACTAGTGGCCCAACTGGCGGCCCAACCTTGGTCCCTTGGGCGGCCACAATGGCGGCCTAACTGGCAACCCCTTTTGTCGTCAACTGACGACCCTTCGGCCATACCGTTACTCACAAGGACTTCCCACCCTGGCCAGTGGATTTTTGCCTTCCCCAGGATTCGAACTCTAGATCTCTAGGTTAAATACTAGAGTTTATGAATCCTGGTATAAGGCAAAAATCCACTTGCTAGGGGTGGGAAGTCATTGTGAGTAACGGCACGGCCGAAGGGTCGTCGGTTGACAACATAAGGAGTCACCAGTCGGGCCGCCATTGTGGCCACCCAAGGGACCAAGGTTGGGCCGATAGTGTGGCCGCCCAAGGGGTCGAGGGGTCGGGTCGTTACAATAAAAAGGCGCCTTTTATTGTAACGACCCAGCCCCTCGGCCCAACTAGCGGCCCCTTGGCGGTCCCTTGGGCAGCCCATCTGGCGGCCAAACTGGCGACCCCTTATGTCGTCGATCGACGACCCTCGACCGTTCCGTTACTCACAAGGTCTTCCCACCCCTGGCCAGTGGATTTTTGCCTTCCCCAGGATTCGAACTCTAGACCTCCAGGATAAGTACTAGAGTTTATGAATCCTGGTAGCCAAGTGAGTTGTCACTCACTTGGCTACCAGGATTCATAAACTCTAGTACTTAGCTTGGAGGTCTAGAGTTCAAATCCTGGGGAAGGCAAAAATCCACAGGCCAGGGGTGGGAAGACCTAGTGATTAATGGCACGGCCGAGGGGCCGCCTTGGGGTGTCCAAGGGGCCGAGGGGCCGCCTTGGGACGTCCAAGGGGCCGAGGGGTCGGGTCGTTATAATAAAAAGGCGACTTTTATTGTAACGACCCGACCCCTTGGCCCCTTGGGCAGCCACACTACGTAGCGGCCCAACCTTGGTCCCTTGGGCGGCCACAATGGCGACCCAACCGACGACCCCTTGTGTCGTCAACCGACGACCCTTCGACCGTGTCGTTACTCACAAGGACTTCCCACCCTTGGCCAATGGATTTTTGCCTTCACCAAGATTTGAACTCTAGATCTCCAGGATAAATGCTAGAGTTTATGAATCCTGGTAGCCAAGTGAGCGCCACTCACTTGGATGCTTGCTTATAAGTCCACACCTCAATAAGATGCTTGCTTAAGATGTCAAAGTATAAGTCTCCATAACCAAGATGACTTGTATACCTCAAGTCGAAGGAAACTTGCACTCGTGCTACAGTAAGAACTTCACAGACATATCTGTTGGTTGCTAATCGGAATATCGTACTGGTTCCCCTGTATAAAAATTTTGTACAAGTCTCGAACCTTTCCTAACAACCTACTGTGTTCTTTAGAAATTAAATTTGGAATCACAAACAGAACTTAACATTATTGATTCCAAATTCAACTTATATATTCTTAGAGGTTTAGACTTGGATCGCAAACGATACTTAATATTATTAATCCAAATCCACCCATGTTTCAAAGTTAATTGAATATTTATTTTAGAGATCGGCTTCCAGGTTAAACATGACGAGGCACTAGGCCTTCTTGGGTATGGGATCATCCACCACTTCCTAGACAAAATCTTTCAACGAAATTCAATATTTAATCTCCTTATAGTAACCCTAGGTTTAACCATTAAGAACAATCAAATCACAAGATCGAAAAACAAAAGAAACACAAAATCGAAACATAAATTTGATTGCCTAGAATCGTTAGCCTCTTGTGTTTGGTAATTCAAATCCCATACAAAGAAAACTAGAATGATGCGGAATAAGACAACTAGTTATACCTTTCTTTGTAGCTAAAGACCTCTTGCTCTTCTGTTGTATTCCTCACCTCCTCTTGGACGTCGTGTGGGCGACAATCTAACAAGATGAATTCCACCGGGACCACTTCTTCTTCTCCAAGACTCTTGAACCTTCAAGAGATGCCAAAATAGGAAATTTTCTTCTCTTCTTCTTCCTCTCCAAGCAACCGGCCACCAAGACGATGAAGCTTGAAGAAATGCCAGCCTTGAAGGAAGAAAACAAAAGAGAAGAGCATGGAAGAGATTCAGCCACCAAGGAATCAAGGCTTGTGTGTCGCCGGACCTTAAAAAAACAATAAGGGTGCTGGCCACACAATGAAGAGAGGAGAAAACCTAGGTTGTGTTATCTCATGAGGCACCCTCTCCATCTCTTTTATAATCCTTGATCTTGGTAAAAAAAAAAAGGAAAGTTTAATTAAAACTTCCTTTTCTTCTTCCTATGGTCGTCCACATCATGGAGTCTAAAAAGGAAAAATTTTTACAATAAAAAATTAAAGCTTCCTTTTAAACCATGATGTCTACAAAAAAGAAAGTTTTAAACATAATTAAAACTTCTTTATTTGTGGTCTCCCTTTAAAAGAGGAAATTTTAATAAAAATTAAAATATCTCTTTTTAAATTTCCTATTGCACATGGCAATAAAGGAAAGTTTTAAAAATTAATCTCTCTCTTTTAAAACATATAGACAACTGCAAAAAATGAAAGATTAATTAAAACTTCTCTTTTTAAATCATGGTTACAAAAAGGAGAGTTTTATTAAAATCTTTCTTTTAAACATTATAGACAACTACAAATAAGGAAAGATTTTAACAAAATTAAAATCTCTCTTTAATCTTTTGTATATAGTTATAAAAGGAAAGATTTTAAAATCTAAAACTCTCTTTTTAAAACCATGAAGATGACTATAAAAGGAAATTTTAAAAATAAAATCTCTTTTAAATCCCTTTCATGAATAGCTACAAAAGGAAAGATTTTAATAAAAATAAAATCTCCCTAATCCTATGTGGTCGGCCCCATGCTTGGACACCAAGCATGGTTTAATTTGGTCGGCCACTACTTGGGCTCCAAGCCTATGCTTGGGCGGCCCCCTTGCTCCAAGCAAGGTTGTGTCCGGATCATTACTTGGATAAGAAGTGGACTTAGTGGATACAAGATTTTATAGAGGCTACAACAGGGACCGAGAGGAGAAATTGGTTTTGATCTCCCGATGAGCTTGAGCTTCCTATGTTTGCACAGAACACCTAGCACAGCTCAAGTTCATCAATAATAACTCATACCACTAAAAAGTTATTATTGAACTACCGCATCAATCCCAAATTACATTATGGGCTCCTTCTTATTATGAGTACATTAATCTCCCTGTGTTTAAGATATAAAATGCTTACTAATTAAATGAGTTACTGACAACTCACTTAATTAATATCTAGCTCCAAGAGTAGTACCACTCAATTCATTGTCATGCCGGACTAGGTCCACCTGCAGGGTTTACATGACAATCCTTATGAGCTCCTCAAGGGGCACCATCAATCTAGTTTACTATGACACAGTTTCATTCTACAATCAACAACACACCATATAAATGATATCATTTCTCAACTTATCGACCCTATTGATTTAACGAGCTAAATCACACCCTTTGATAAATCAAAGAAATAAATATTAAATATACTTGCTTGTTATCATATCACGATTAAGAGCATACACTGTTGATACAGTCTGACCTGGCTGTTGTTTTGATGTTGACACTGATTTAAGTTTGTATCAGATATTAATTAAACTCAGACTGATTGATGATCAAGGTTGATCATGAGGAGAGGAAAAGTCCAAGTATGGATACTTGGCACGCAAAGTCAGAGAGGGCTCGGTAGCTCGTTCTCTGGACCGGACGAAGTCGGAGAGGGCTCGGCAGCTCGTTCTCCGGACTAAGTCAGAGAGGGCTTGGTAGCTCGTTCTCTGGACCGGACGAAGTCGGAGAGGGTTCGGCAGCTCGTTCTCCGGACTAGGTCAGAGAGGGCTCGGTAGCTCGTTCTCTGGACCGGACGAAGTCGGAGAGGGCTCGGCAGCTCGTTCTCCGGACTAGGTCAGAGAGGGCTTGGTAGCTCGTTCTCTGGACCAGGAAGACGTTAGGGTTTAGGGCTGGGAGGCTCTAAAACTAACACAAGGACATTGGATCGGTCTGTTGACCGATCCAGTGATACTCTGGTTGTCTGGATCGGTCGGCAGACCGATCCAGTGATACATTAGTCACCTGATCGGTCTCGTGACCGATCAGTGACCACACAGAAAGTCTCTGTGGGTTATCTGATCGGTCTGGGGACCGATCAGTAACCACACAGAAGCATTCTGTGGGTTATCTGATCGGTCTACAGACCGATCAGAAAGAAGCGATCAGAAAGACGCTGGACTCAAAGCGAGAGGGGGGATCGGTCTGTGGACCGATCCACCCATAGGCTGATCGGTCCACAGACCGATCAGACTCTTCCCAGACCGATCAGGATGAGTCCTGATCGGTCCAGAGAGCTATGGATCGGTCTGTTGACCGATCCACAACATGTCGTTTGTTTCTGCTGCTTCTCTGATATTTCTGATTCACTTCTGATTCACCTGATCAAATCATCTACTGTGAGATTTTTAAGTTACAGGTTGCAGGTATCGTGCCATTGGTTAATTTCAAATGAAGCTCCATCAGAAGAATAAGAACAAGTGCCCTTTATGTTGTATTTCACTGCAAGTGATGTAATTCGAGCTTCAACGTTCACTGGCCGCGATCAGTTGGACTCTTGCTCATTGGTTCGAGCTCAGAGACACCAGGGAAGACCATGGATGGTATTGGTGTGAGTTCAGAGAACCAGATGAGAAGGAAGAGTGATTGGCGACGCCTGAGTTGGTTGCAGTGATTTGACACAGGTGACAGTGATTCGGGACAGTGAGAAAGCAGAATAAGAAGAAGGAAGAAGAGAGATTTGAAAATGTTCTGGAAAAACTCTCTGTCGATCAAGAGGCTGTGTTGTTGAGCTCTTGACTGAAGACTTCCTTCTGTCTTTGCATGCGTTTTGCTTCGTGGCTATAAGTTTCATTTGTTCATTCCGTTAGCCACAAAACTCTATAAGTCATTGTGCTTTGTTTTCAAATCTATTCTGTGACTTTTGTGGAGAGGTTACTCCACCGAGAAGGAGAAACACTTAGCCGAATTTTGTCCGGGGTGTGATCTACCGAAAGATCAAGGGATCGTCCACCTTACGGACACGCCGAGGAGTAGGGGCAAGTTATCCCCGAACCTCGTATATACTTGTGTAAGCTGTGGGTTGGTTTTTCTTTCCTTGCATCAGTTTTTGTTTTGTTTATTTCCGCTGTGCTAACAAAGTTTTGTGAGGAAATTGATTGGATTTTTAGTGGAGGCTATTCACACCCCCCTCTCTAGCCATCCGAAGGTCCTAACAAGTGGTATCAGAGCTTGGTGCTCTTCATCCGGATTAACACCCTAAAGAGCAAGAAGATGGCTATGAAGGAAGGTTTTAGTACCAATCGCCCACCCTACTTCGATGGAGCAGATTTCCAATATTGGAAGAGTCGTATGGAGTATTATCTCAAGACTGACATCTCCATGTGGTTCTCGGTCAAGGAAGGTTTCACACCTCCGAAGGATGAAGAAGGTAAGGAACTAGAGTCGTCAAGGTGGTCCGCCGAGCAAACTCACAAAGGACAAGCCGATGCCAAGGCGGTGGTCACACTACAATGTGGAATAGCCAAAGATCAGCTTGTCAAGGTAGGTCCATTCGTGAGTGCAAACGATTTGTGGAACAAGCACATCGAGCTCCAAGAAGGAACTCGAGACTCTTGGATCGCCAAGAGAGACTTGTTCCTAAACCAACTACAAAATCTCACCATGAAGGAGAACGAAACGGTAAGTGAACTACACGGAAGGTTCAAGGAGATCATCAATGGTCTTCATTCCGTGGATGAACGCGTAGAAAATCGCGATCTCGTAAGGTACGCTCTCAAAGCTTTTCCAAGGAATGTCTTGTGGTCATCTATGGTAGATGCCTACAAGGTCTCCAAGGACCTCTCAATTGTTAAGTTAGATGAATTCTTTTGTGAAATGGAACTTCATGAGCTTGCTAACAAGGGTCAAAAAGAGAAAGACATTGCTTTAGTTGCAGGAGAAAAGAGCAAGGATGGAAGAAGGAAGAAAGAAAAGAAGAAGGAGAAAGAAATTCCTACATCCTCATCCTCCTCCGAGTCCGATGATGAAGGAGGATCATCATCAAGCGAGATGGCCAACTTTGTGAGGAGAATCATGAGAAGGAGCCGAAGATACAAAGGGAAAGGTAAGTCTATTGATTAAAATATTGATAAGACTAACGTTACTTGTTATGAGTGTAGCAAGAAAGGACACTATCGGAGCGAGTGTCCGAAACTCAAGAAGAAGGAAGAAAGGGCCAAGAAGAAGAAAACTCTCAAGCTTCTTGGGATGAATCCTCCTCAAGCTCATCGGAGGAAGAGAAGGAGAAAAGCACTCGTCAATTAACACTCATAGCAAGGGAGGAATCGGACTCCGGAAGTGATACATCAGCCGCGGCTTCATCATCTTCGGATGATGAAGAGGTAACCTCTCCACATTTAGAAAAATGCTCTAAGACTATTGCTCATTTATCTACACTGCTTAAGAAATCAAAAACTGAAATCAAATTATTAAAAGAAGAAGTAGAACACTTGAAGACTCTTAGGGAAGATGAGGTTGATGACCTTCATCAAGAGCTTCTTGAGGATGAAAATAATGCCCTAAAAAGTGAAGTTGAGAAACTCAAGAAAATGCTTGAGAAATTCTCAACTAGCTCTAAGACCTTAGATATGATTCTAAATGCCCAAAGGGCGGTCTACAACAAGGCTGGATTAGGATACCAACCTAAGGAGTCTAGTTTCATTTCCTTAGTGTCTAGAACCCAATTTCATAGATCACATGCTTCTAGGGTTCATGAGACTAGGAAGGGTGTGACCAAGGCATGGGTTCCTAGGTCTTTCATTGTAGATGCATTAGGTCCTAAGATTTGGGTACCTAAAACATCTATCTTTCGTGTCTTGTAGGCATTTGTCAAGGGGGAGCATCTATCAACTTGGTTTGTTGATAGTGGATGCTCCAAGCACATGACCGGGGACAAGTCACTCTTTACTACCTTTCAAAACAAAAATAGAGGTAATGTGTCATTTGGTAATAATGGTAGCCTTAAGGTTATAGGAGTTGGAGATATTCAAATTTCCGAATGTCTTCAAATCAAAAATGTCCTTCTAGTCAAGGGGATGACTTTTAATCTCCTAAGTGTCAGCCAATTGTGTGATACGGGTTACACAATTGAGTTTCATTCAAGTCAATGTCTGGTCAAACACATTGACACACTTGACACGGTACTAGTAGGCACAAGGGTAGATAACATTTACCAAGTATCCTTTAAAAGTGCTACTAATGCCTCTGCTAAGTGTTTCATGTCAAAAGAAGAAGAATCATGGTTGTGGCATAGAAGATTGGCCCACGTAAACATGAAGAATATTCTAAAGCTGGCCAATAAAGGACTAGTGCGAGACTTACCAAGCATCAAGTATCAAAAGACAAAATTATATGATGCATGTCAAAAGGGTAAGCAAACAAAAGCAGCTCATAAAGGTAAAAGCGTTGTAAGTACATCTACTGCTTTAGATCTATTGCATATGGATTTGTTTGATTGCAGTAATGTTATTTCATTGAATGGAAGTAGATACTGTTTAGTGATCATTGATGATTTTAATAGATATACATGGACTTTCTTTTTGAAAAATAAGGATCAAACCATAGATGTTTTTGTTTCTTTTTGTAGAAGAACTGAAAATGAAAAATCAAGAACAATTAAAACAATTAGAAGTGATCATGGTGGAGAATTTCAAAACCATAGATTTTTAGAATTTTGTCAAGAAAAAGGATATAGGCATGAGTTCTCTACTCCAAGGACCCCACAACAAAATGGGGTTGTGGAGAGAAAGAACCGAGTCTTGCAAGAGGCAGCACGAAGCATGCTCAATGAGTATTCACTACCGAACTACTTATGGGCTGAAGCGGTAAATACCGCTTGTTATGTGCAAAACCAAGTCTTGATACATAGGTCTTTAGGAAAGACTCCCCATGAACTTTGGTTTGGGAAGCCCCCTACAATTAAACATCTTAGGGTGTTTGGTTGTAAGGTGTTTATCTTGAACACCAAGGATCATCTTGGAAAGTTCACGGCTAAGGCTGACGAAGGGATACTAGTCGGGTACTCTCTCACCAGCAAAGTCTATCGAGTCTACAACAATAGGACTAAATTGATTGAAGAGTCCTCTGATGTAGCATTTGAAGAAATCCCTAAATCAAATGATCAATCAAGGGATGTAGGAGAAATTCAATTTGAACTTAGAAATCTACGTTTAAATGATCAAAACATAGAAAGAGTCGAAGTTGACTCTGATGACGATGAGCAAAGGCAAGAGAGGACTCAGTCTGATCCTTTACCTGATATTGAGCCCTTGCCTGTGTCTAGTGAGACCATTCATGAGGCACCGCCAACACCAAGGCAATCTAGGATAGCCTCTAGTCATCCCCAAGACCAGATTGTGGGAGACATTCAACAAGGGGTTAGGACTAGGTCATTCTTTAGAAATGAGTCTAATGAGGTCGCCTTGATCTCAGAAATCGAACCAAAATTAGTTGATGAAGCATTGCACGATCCTGATTGGATCATAGCTATGCAAGATGAGTTAGGTCAATTTGAAAGGAGCCAAGTGTGGGACTTAGTTCCTAGACCTAAGAAGACCACCATTATTGGAACCAAATGGGTCTTCAAAAATAAGTTAAATCAAAAGGGAGAAGTAGTAAGAAACAAGGCAAGACTTGTAGCCAAGGGCTATAGTCAAGTCGAAGGCCTCGATTATGATGAGACTTATGCTCCCGTGGCTCGATTAGAATCCATTCGCTTAATGCTAGCTTTTGCTGCACATAGAGGCTTCAAGCTATATCAAATGGACGTTAAATCGGCCTTCTTAAATGGTTTCATTAAAGAAGAGGTCTATGTTGAACAACCACCGGGGTTTGTAAATACCGAAGCTCCAAACCACGTGTACAAGCTCAAGAAAGCTCTTTATGGGCTTAAACAAGTACCTCGAGCTTGGTACGAAAGGTTGTCAACTTACCTATTAGAAAAGGGTTTTGTAAGAGGTCAAATAAACCCAACACTATTTCTGCGTAGAGATGGTGAAAATATATTTGTAGCCCAGGTGTATGTCGATGACATAATTTGTGGCTCAAATAACAAGGGTTATTTAAATGAATTTATCACTCACATGGAAAGTGAGTTTGAAATGAGTCTGGTGGGAGAATTGACATTCTTCCTTGGACTTGAAATCAAACAAACTCGAGATGGCATTTATGTCCATCAAATAAAATATACTCAAGAGATGCTTAAGAAATTCAAAATGAGTGACTCTAAGGAAGTATCCACTCCAATGGCGACAAACACTCGCCTTGACAATGATGAGAGTGGAAAACCAGTTGATCTAACGCAATATAGAAGCATGATTGGTAGTCTTCTATATCTCACAGCTAGTAGGCCGGACATACTTTTTGCTGTGGGCATGTGCGCTAGATATCAAGTCTATGCCAAGGAATCTCATTTAATTATAGTTAAGAGGATTCTGAGATACCTTAAGGGCACAATTAGAGTAGGTCTATGGTACCCTCGCACGGAGTCTTTTGACTTGATAGGTTATACCGACTCCGATTACGCTGGGTGCAAATTGGATCGGAAAAGCACTAGTGGGGGTTGCCAATTTTTAGGTTCATCATTGGTTAGTTGGTCAAGTCGGAAGCAACATTGTGTTGCTCTCTCCACGACCGAGGCTGAATACATTGCCATGGGAGAGAGTGTATCACAATTGTTGTGGATGATCCACACTCTAGAAGATTATGGACTTTCGTATAAGGGAGTGCAAGTGTTGTGTGACAACATCAGCACAATAAACCTAACAAAAAACCCAGTCCATCATTCAAGGACCAAACATATTGAAGTGCGTCACCACTTCATTAGAGATCACGTAGCTAGGGGAGACATTGCACTCACCTATGTTGAGTCAAAGTCAAACATAGCCGATATTTTCACCAAACCTCTTCCGGAAAATGAATTTAGTCATTTGAGGAGAGAATTGGGAATGCGTTTGGCTCAATAGGCCATTAGAACCCCATCATGATCAATAAGGACAATTAAAACAACAAGAGAAATAGGGAAATTAATTTGGACAACTTGGGAACATCTCACACAAACCATAAGGTTTAACAAATGATTTTTGTTTGCTAGAAATGGGGTGAGATGCTAGGATCAGCTGAATTATTCAAAATGTATCATGCATCCCTTGAATAATTAGGTTGAAGAGACATAAACTGAGTATGGGGAAGACCATTACATAATTCATGTGTAGTTGGTTCCTAGATCTTACTCATATATGCCAACCAAGGAAACTTGGTTGGACCTTTACCTAGAAATTATGTAACTTTGGTTGATGGACTGTTTGATACATTTGAACGATGCTTTTCATGATTTTGATTGATACTAGGACAAGTCCTTGAAAGAATGATAGCAAGCTGGTTATATTTTGACAAACTTGAAACTAAACATAACAAAGGTCGAAAATTTCAGTTTTCAGGCCTTAAGTTGTCTGTTTTCTAAATGTCTGCAACTTTAGGGCTATAAACAAGTTCAGACCATAATTTTTAGGTAATAGTTATGCTTGTAGATCCTCCAGGTTCTAGGTTCTGAACTTGGAAGTTTTCCTAGAGAAACTTCCACGAATTATCGAACATCTCTATGAATTTCAGTTACTGAAATTACTAATTTCGATTCTTGAAATTCTGGAGAGATCTAAGTATCGAACGATCGGTCTCACGGACCGATCAGTCACCACCCGCCATCGATCACTTTCGATCGGTCTGACCGATCGAGAGTTCCCGATCGGGAGACCGATCGATCAATTCGCACGCAAGGCCATCGATCATTTTCTCGATCGGTCTGACCCGATCGAAGTTCCGATCGGTCGAGGACCGATCGGTAATCTTGATCGTCTCCTGATCGGTCTGCGGACCGATCAGGATGTTCCTGGATCGGTCCAGGGATCGATCAGGAGGCTCCTGATACCTCCTGATCGGACAGCCGTCCGATCATTTCATCAACTGTACACCCATCAGGAAACCCTTAAATCTTCCCGATCTTTTCTTTCCTTCTTTCACGCAGAAGCCCTAGCCGACTCTTCCCTACACCTCACCTCTTCTCTTCTCTTTGCACGTCAGAACCCTAGCCGAAGCCCTAGCCAAAGCTCAATGGCACCAAGGTAACTCCTTACTTCTCTAGAACTTAGCATTTCGATTTCATTTCTCACCATATTTGTGCTTTTTGTTTCGGGTGTTGGTGGCTCCGGTGCTCATTTACTTCCCATTGTATCCCATTGTTAAATCTTAAGAAGAAACAAGTGGGTGAGGAGACCTCTAAATCACCTGAGAAGTCTAAGTCTAAGGCTCCCTCTCGTCCTCAACCATCTGTCTCGGGGAGATTCCCTAACCACCATTTTGAACAAGCTTTTAAACAACGGACCTTTAGATTACTTCCTTGTAGGTCTGTAGATCGTAAATTCATGGACGAATTTTGTCTAACTGTGTCAGAAATCATTGCCTACTACAAACTTGACTCACTTGTCTACTTAGAACGGGATATCAACTATGACTTGGTCTCTGAGTTTTATAACAACCTTCATCAGACTAATGATGTAAGTTATAAAACAAAAGTTGCTAAGCAGACTCTTGATTTCAGTTTCTCATCCTTCTTTAACTATCTCGGTTGTCGGAGGTGTTTGGTAATGTCTTTTCGATATATCCTGACTTACCAGATCCTTTACCTCCACCCTTTGATATCTCATCTGACAATATTTATGAGTACTTCTTCAGACATCCTAGACCGGGTGGCCTTGATGAGCTAGATGTTGACTTCCCTACTTTTGCAGCCTTGAGATTATCTCCTCAAGACTACATTCTTTTTAAAATTGTCACAAACTGCCTTCTGCCTATACATCTAAACCATTGTCTGAGATCCGACCATATCATTGCCTGATGCTTTATGGATTGCATCGGCGTCTCAACTTTGACATCATGTCTAGCATCTACTCTTCGATCATCTCCTATAGTGAGCCGAGCGGTTACACTGTTTATATGTCTTATGGGCATATAATTACAGATTGGCTCAAGACCCTTCAGATTGATGTCTCTAAGGGCAGAATAGTCAAGATGGTCAGACAGGATTGCAGACTTGGGAAACGGGCATTTTCCAAGTCTGGCATCATAGGACAAAATGGGGATGTTCGGTGGAAGGATGGGAGAGCTCTAGGTGAGTTACCATGGGGACCTCCACGACAGGTTGTGGCTGCTCCTGTTGCTCCTCCTGCTGCTGTTGCTGACGATGGAGAGGCAGACCCTGATCTGCGCTGGCAGATCGCCGAGCTGGAGAGTCGTTTTGATCGGCACGATGAGCTGCTAGTCGCTGAGCTCCACGGGCTGCGCGTCCGGATTGACCAGCGCTACGATGAGTTACGCAGTCAGCAGTTGGCGACACATCAGGCGATTATGGGATGGATGGCCAGATACCCACCTCCGCAGGATTTCCCGGGCTATCCATCCTCGAGCAGTGGCATGCCACCTCAGGGACCCACTCCTCCCATTGATGATGTTGATGTTCCTCATGATGAGCAGGCTGATTGATATACATTATTCTATGATGTCATTTTGACTGTCTATGTTTTGGATGTTGTTTGTTGGATATTTATGTCTGACCTGGATACTTGTTCATTTCATCTATGTATGCTGTTCATTCTCTTGTTTTCCTTATGTTTCACTTCTTGTTGGTTTTTAATATGCTGTTCATATGCCATGTCTTGTATGTCTCTTATTTCTTTATCACTGTCTTATAATACACGTAGAGGTATTCTAAGTGAATTAAGAAAAAGACAGTATGGGTTAAGGGGGAGTCCTTAACGTTCTCTTACCTAATTCGCACTTTTTCGGTGTTTGACAAAGGGGGAGAAGATAACTAAGTTTAGAGATAAATGGAAGTTTGGCTTTAGAGGGAGGACCTTGATTCCTCTATCCTTACATGGTGTTGTATTTGTCTTAGGGGGAGGATCTTGATTCCCCTAAAATTAGGGAAATATGGAAATATGAACATTTCTGATCTAAACTTAAATTGTGTTGTCAAACAACAAAAAGGGGGAGATTGTTGATACAGTCTGACCTGGCTGTTGTTTAGATGTTGACACTGATTTAAGTTTGTATCAGATATTAATTAAACTCAGACTGATTGATGATCAAGGTTGATCATGAGGAGAGGAAAAGTCCAAGTACGGATACTTGGCACGCAAAGTCAGAGAGGGCTCGGTAGCTTGTTCTCTGGACCGGACGAAGTCGGAGAGGGCTCGGCAGCTCGTTCTCCAGACTAGGTCAGAGAGGGCTCGGTAGCTCGTTCTCTGGAACGGACGAAGTCGGAGAGGGCTCGGCAGCTCGTTCTCCGGACTAGGTCAGAGAGGGCTCGGAAGCTCGTTCTCGGGACCGGACGAAGTCGGAGAGGGCTCGGCAGCTCGTTCTCCGGACTAGGTCAGAGAGGGCTTGGTAGCTCGTTCTCGGACCAAGCCTAGGGTTTAGGGCCGGAGGCTCTAAAACTAACACAAGGACATTGGATCGGTCCGTTGACCGATCCAGTGATACTTTGTATGGATCGGTCGGCGGACCGATCCGGTGGCATTAGTCACCTGATCGGTCTCGTGGCCGATCGGTGACCACTGAAAGTCTCGTGGGTTATCCGATCGATGCGGGGACCGATCGGTAACTCCTGAAGCGTACATGGGTTATCGATCGGTCTGCCGATCGGAAAGAAGCGATCGAAAGACGCCGGACTCAAAGCGAGAGGGGATCGGTCGTGGACCGATCAACCCATAGGCCGATCGGTCCACGCACCGATCGGACTCTTCGAACCGATCGGATGAGTCTGATCGGTCCAGAGCTATGGATCGATGCATGCTGGCCGATCCACAACATGTCGTTGTTTCGCCGCTTCTACGATATTTCGATTCTCTGATTCACCTGATCAAATCATCTGCTGTGAGATTTTTAAGTTACAGGTTGCAGGTATCGTGCCATTGGTTAATTTCAAATGAAGCTCCATCAGAAGAATAAGAACAAGTGCCCTTTATGCTGTATTTCACTGCAAGTGATGTAATTCGAGCTTCAACGTTCACTGGCCGCGATCAGTTGGACTCTTGCTCATTGGTTCGAGCTCAGAGACACCAGTGAAGACCATGGATGGTATTGGTGTGAGTTCAGAGAACCAGATGAGAAGGAAGAGTGATTGGCGACGCCTGAGTTGGTTGCAGTGATTCGACACAGGTGACAGTGATTTGGGACAGTGAGAAAGCAGAATAAGAAGAAGGAAGAAGAGAGGTTTGAAAATGTTCTGGAAAAACTCTCTGTCGATCAAGAGGTTGTGTTGTTGAGCTCTTGATTGAAGACTTCCTTCTATCTTTGCATGCGTTTTGCTTCGTGGCTGTAAGTTTCATTTGTTCATTCCATTAGCCACAAAACTCTGTAAGTCATTGTGCTTTGTTTTCAAATCTATTCTGTGACTTTTGTGGAGAGTTTACTCCACCGAGAAGGAGAAACACTTAGCCGGAATTTGTCCGGGGTGTGATCTACCGAAAGATCAAGGGATCGTCCACCTTACGGACACGTCGAGGAGTAGGGGCAAGTTATCCCCGAACCTCGTATATACTTGTGTAAGCTGTGGGTTGGTTTTTCTTTCCTTGCATTAGTTTTTGTTTTGTTTATTTCCGCTGTGCTAACAAAGTTTTGTGAGGAAATTGATTGGATTTTTAGTGGAGGCTATTCACACCCCCCTCTCTAGCCATCCGAAGGTCCTAACATATACTTCCATAATAACAGAGATTTTGTTCTCTTATATAGTTAGTATAAAAAGAAACTATCTCAAATGGTCCTGCTCAATACACTCATAGTGTACTAGTGTAATTTTATAGTCAAGATAAACTAATACCAAATTACACTACAACCACTCCAATGGTTTGTCCATTCCATCTTGGTTGTGAACTACTATTTATAATTTATAAGGATCTGATAACATGATCTTCTGTGTGTCTCCTTACACCATGTTATCTACAATATAAATTAAATGGGCAACTACACTTAGCATAAATGTAGGCATTTGACCAATGTGATTCTTATTTCTAAATAAATATTTATACAAAAGCTAGGCTTTTAGTATACTTTCCAACAATATCTATATATATAGAGAGAATCATATGAAGTCTTACAGCGAGTCACTCCAATGAACTAGTTATCATAACCAGCATCTACGTTTAACTCTCTATATCCCAATGTCTCCAGCGAGTGAGAAAATAGCTGCTTGGTCGAACCAAGGAGTATAACCCGTACTAGTTTTACAGAATTGATGATGTCTGAATATATCAATTCGACAACTAGGGAAATTTCAATATATTCATAATTGCACATATAGAGATAATCACTAGTTGTGATCCAATCACAAATTCTCTCATTCTATGAATTATATTACGGATATTTAGTAAATGAGTTTAAGACAATCAAATATATGATATGCACTCAAATAGTAAATCTATACTTATCAAATAAATAGAAAAAAAAATCGTAAAGCGATTGCCTTAGGACATCCCTCAAATTTTAACACGTAGACCTCTGAGGATCTCTCAGTTGGTGACTTCCTGTTGGCCATTGCTCTGGGGGTAAGCCACTGAGGTGAAGGCTTGCTAAATGCCATAGCCCTCACACCACTCCCTGAGCCTCTGACCGGCAAACTACCTCCCATTGTCTGAGACGAGCCGGTGGGGGATGCCGAACCGGCACAAGATGTTTTGCTAGATGAATTTGATGACCATCTGTTCGGTTATCTTTGCTAACGGCTCGACTTCCACTCATTTTGAAAAATAATCCATGGCGACGAGCAAGAATCTTCGTTGAGCGATCGCCATTAGAAATGGTCCAACAATGTTCATGCCCCATTGGTCGAACGGGCAAGACACTGTGGACGTCTCCAAATCCTCGGTTGGTTGGTGCGGGATATTATGATATCTTTGCAAGACAGGCAAGTGGCTACTGCCCAAATAGCGTCTTCTTGAAGCGTGGACCAAAAATATCCGGCCAGAAGGATCTTCTGGGCTAATGATCGACCACCCAGATGGCTTCCGTAGGAGCCTTGATGTATTTCTTAGAGGATGTACTCTATGTCTTATAATCCAACACACTTGAGCAGTGGCCTCGAGAAAGCTCGCTTATAAAGCTGGTCCCCGATCAACATAAATCATCCGACCCTCTTTTTCAATAGACGAGTCACTTCTTGATCGGACGGGATGCCACGTGATCAGAGGAATTCAATCAACGATGTTCTCCAGTCACTTGGGAAGGAGACTCCCTCCATCCAATCGATGTGCGCCACCAGTGAGACCTGCTTGATCGGGTGGTTTATTACAACCAGGGATAATGAACTAGCTAACTTAGCCAACTCGTCTACTACCTAGTTGTCTGATCGGGGGATCTTCTGTATAATGACTTCTTAGAAATTTGCCTTCAGCTTCTAGAAGGCTTCTGCATATAGCTTGAGTCAGGAGCTACTTATTTCGAACGTCCTTGATAACTGCTGAGCGGCTAACAGGGAGTCCGAGTGGATGAGGATTTTTATAGCCTCGATGTGCTAAGTTGCTTGTAGGTTGGCTATCAAGGCACCGTATTCGCCTTCATTATTCGTCACCTGAGAATCCAACTGAACAGATAGCTGCATTCGGTACTCTCGGGGTAAAATCAACAGAATGTCGATCCCATTGCCTTACCAAGTGGATGAGTCGTCAACGTATATTTTCTAAGTTGCATCTGACTTGGTGTTCTGGACCTCTATGATGAAATCAGCTAAGGCCTAGGCTTTAATTGTCGTTCGAGGCTGATACTGAATATCGAACTCACTGAGCTCGGCCATCCACTTGATCAGCCATCCGAACACCAATGGAATTTCGTTGCTTGACGCAGCACCTTGAAGAACTGATGACTTCAGTCGGATGACTTGGAAATGAACCTTGACAACACGGTGATCCATCCGGTCAGCCGTTGGGCCTCCTTCAAGTTGCGGGGCAGGGGCATGTCTTGTAGCGCCTTCACCTTGCTCAGATTCGCCTCGATGTCCCATTCGGTGGCGATGTATCCGAGGAAGTGACCACTCTTTGCGCTAAATAGACATTACTCGGGTTCAGTTTTATCCCATATGCCCTTAAGGTTCGGCATGTTTCTTCAATATCTACACAAAGATCAACAGCTTGAAGTGATTTTATTAATATGTCATTGACATATACTTTCATGTTACGGTCGATCTACCGATGAAACACTTTATTCATCAGCCTCTGGTAGGTGGCGCCGGTGTTCTTCAATCCAAACGGTATAATGTTGTAGCAATACGTTCCGTCGGCCGTGATGAAACTGATATTCTCTTGATCTTTCAGGGCGAGCGACACTTGGTGGTATCCTTGGTACCTGTCGAGCATGCAGATCAGCTCGTAGCTTGCTATAAAGTCCACCATCTGATCGATCCTAGGCAGCGGATCAAAATCCTTCTGGCATGCTTTATTCAAGTCACGGAAATCGATGCAGCTCCTCCACTTGTTGCCCAGCTTGGAGACCAGTATGACATTAGCGAGCCATCTCGGGAATTGGACTTCCCAAATGTGTCTGGCCTCCAGTAATTTTTCGATCTCTGCCCGGATGATCAAGTTCTGCTCCGCGTTGAAGTCCCTCTTTTTTTGCTTCACGGGTCTAACGTCCGGTCGGACATGAAACTCATGCTGACCCACGCTCGGCGAAATCCCAAGGATCTCATGTGTCGACCAGGCGAACACATCGTGATTTTGTCTGAGGCGAGCGACCAACTTTGCCTTCTTATCACTTTCCAAGTCGGCGACGACAAAGGTAGTTGCCTCCGACCGGCTCGGGTGAATCTGTACCTCCTCCTTTTCATCATATACCAGCGTAGGAGGCTTCTCTGTGATAGCGTTCACCTCCAAGTGTGGGTTCTTCCAAGCAGCCCTTGCTTCGGATTTGACCCTCGATGTAGCACTACTGAGCGGCCAACTGGTCGCCTTTGACTTCGCCCACCTTGTCATCCACCGAAAATTTGATTTTTGGGCAGAAGGTGGACACCACTGCTCAAAACTCATTGAGTGCTGGTCAGCCCAATATGACGTTGTAGGCCGACGGCGCATTCACGACAATGAAATTTGCGGTCCTTGTCCTCTTTAGCGGCTCCTCCCCAAGCGAGATGGCCAAGCGGACTTTGCCGATTGGCAACACTTTGTTGCTTGTGAACCCGTAGAGTGGAGTCATCATAGGTAGCAAATCATTCTGGTTGATTTGCAACTGATCGAACGCCTTCTTGAATATGATATTCACCGAGTTCCCTGTGTTAACAAAGGTTCGATGAATAACGTAGTTAGTGATTACCGCTCGGATGATCAAAACGTTGTCATTAGGGATCTCCACTCCCTCTAAATCTTTTAGGCTGAAATTGATCTCAGGTCCTTCGGCCTTCTCCTTACTGCAGCCAATGACATGGATCTCGAGTCGCCAAGCATGTGACTTCCTCGCCAAGTTGGAATCACCACCGGTCGGCCCACCAGTGATTATTTCTATTTCTCCCCGAGTGGCGTTACTCCTGTTCTCCTCCTCTCGAGTTGAAGGTCTGCTCCGCTCGGCAGAGGTTCGGGTAGGACTCTAGTTGTTCCCCCTTTGAGATTGATGAGGGTGTGGTTCAACCACTGTCCTTTCTTCCTCCCTTTACCCGACTGATCGACGTCTGTGTCACCATTCAAGAGATGGGGATTAGGGTGATATCCCCGCAAAGCTGGCCTAGTAGCTATTAGCATCAGGTCATAGCAGTCCCGTGTGTTATGCGTCACCGACTGGTAGAAGGAACAGAACATTGGCGTCCACACTTTGCCTTTTGCAACCATTGGGTGACCGACCACCACATGCTGCACGTCATGTGTCCTGGGCTCGTTGTGTGGCTGCGCTCTCCCGAGCGAAGCCCCTTGGGAGGCTAATAGTTGCTCGACGAACACCGCTCAGGAACTGCTGCAGGGTTCGACTGACACCTCCTTTCTTCTGTTCGCTTGAACTTCTTCCACGTTTATATATTTTGTGGCCTTCCTTTGCAAGTGGTCGAAGTCTCTTGGCGGCTTTCAAATGAGCGATCGGAAGAACTCTCCTTCAGTGAGCCCCTGGGTCAAGGCGTTCACTAATACATCTGAGCAGACCGCTGGGATGTCCATTGCCACCTGATTGAAACACTCGATGTAGGCCCTCAATGCTTCCCTGGGCCCTTGCTTGAGTGAGAACAAGTTTACGCTCGTCTTCTGGTGGTGACGACTGCTAACAAAATGGTATAGGAATGCTGCTCGGAAGTCCTTGAAATTGTGGATGGAGCCTATCAATAGTCTCTTGAACCAACGTTACGCTGATCCAGAGAGGGTGGTGAGGAAGACCCGACACTTCACCCGTCGGTGTACTGGTGAAGTGTGGTTGCGTTGCCAAATTTAGTCAGATGGTCATCCGGGGTCGATAGTTCCGTTGTATTCTCCGATCGCCAGCGGAGTGTAGTGTCGGTGCAGGGGATCGTTCAGAATCCCTTGCGAAAATTATTGATTGATTCGCTTGGGCAAATCATCGTCCCTTGGCGCCTTGCCTTTCCTTGCCTCCCGAACGAATGCATCATCCGATGAAGATCCCCGATCTTTATCCGCTCGGCCTCTTTCCTCCGATGGGGTCCTGAACAGTGCTCGGTGGAAGGGGATTGGCGCATTGGACGCTTCCCCATACGTGTTGGTCGGCTTCTTGTTATTCTCTCAAGCGGATATTTGATCCGCTCAGTCAACGTGTTCAACCAGTTGACCAGCGGCTGATGCTGCGGGTTCCTACGCTTGGCGCTCGACCAGCGCTTGTTGTTGTTGCTACTCCACTATGTTTGTCGCTCGAGCTTATATCAGCATGTCAAGCTCCTCTTGCGTCAACATCATCGTGGTGAATCGTCCAGTATCCTCCATCTTCTCGTTCGGATGTAGACTACGTTCGCACAGGCGACACCAAAATGATCCTGTCCGAAAGCGGAAAGGTGGAAAGCTAGGGATGTGGTGACTTCACTGACCGTAAACCACGCTCCACTCTACAAAACAAGTAACGTCAGTGCCGAGCCAGGGAAGGAGTCCCCGACGTTGGTCCTCCGACGCTCATGTCAATCACCAGAACTATAGAATAACTATAGAACTAGCGCAAACATTAATAACGCATACCTCCACTGGTGATGGACCCCCCTTTATATAAAGCCTTGGTGGGCGACGTGCACGCTTCTGGAAACATGAACGTGTTCTCCAATGTGTCGTATGAAAGGACATGTCAGGAAAGTACCTCTGACAGCCTACATTAACAGGGCATGCATATCCCTAACAAGACAGTAGAAGCTTCTGCTATACGATCCGCTTATGGATCATGTCTCGTGCCAATGACACTATCTCTCAAAAGGATGTCGAGAGATACTATAGTGATCTCGTTGCTTGATCGAGCGGGATAGTCGCTTGGCCGGAACTTCTACGCTTTATCCCTAGCCAGTTCTCATTGCTTGGCCGAGCGGGGTAGTCGCTCGACTGGAACTCCTCCGTTCTGTCGGCCTCAGTTGCTCTTCCCTATGGTGACTATGTAGTAACAAGCCCTCCCCCGTTCAGACAAGCTATCTGATCTCCTTTAGCGTCCTGCTGCTCCGTACTAAGCGTCGGTTGTCTTACGTATCATCCCGAGCTGGACGGATGGTCTGCTCGGACATGTCTCTAGTTGATCGAGCCTTGATTGACTCAACCGACCGTTATAATTATCCTCCGTTCGGCCCTTCAACATTCGGACATTGATCATCTTGACTTTGACCTCCACTTTGACAGTTAACCCCGTACCAAATGGACCTCCATATATATATATATATATATATATATATATATAATTTAAAACGCCTACAGAAATAACTATACGGCAACATGTTAAAGAAATTATTTATCAAGATTTTTTTTCTGGCCAAACGATTAAGGTCAATACTATAATAAACTATTTGTTTATGAGGATGTTGGTGGGCGCATGAGAATGAAAACACTTAAAAAGTAGACGTGCCAATGAAGAAAACCTCAAGAAGATTGACACAGCATCAGGAGAAGAAGGCAAGGATTCATTGTGCAAGCCTTAAGTTAGACCTAGAGAAGAATTCGAGGGAAAGCCAACCAATTGAATCCTCAGGCGTCCCGGCGGAGACAGGTTGTTGGCAGCTCTGCCACTTGTTCAACGGAAACTGCGTGCAGAGTGCGACGGTTACTTCGTTCCCTGAATTGT
This sequence comes from Zingiber officinale, assembly GCF_018446385.1. Taxonomy (NCBI): domain Eukaryota; kingdom Viridiplantae; phylum Streptophyta; class Magnoliopsida; order Zingiberales; family Zingiberaceae; genus Zingiber; species Zingiber officinale. Next base: position 132,673,932 of record NC_055994.1, read on the forward strand.
TTGCGATCCTTTTCCTTCCTTCACCTTTGACATGCATCTTATCGAGTATTTGCCGTGCTACTCTGTCCAACATTTATTTTTCGGGACAGCGACGTGGTAGAGAACAAAATTAGTAGGGCAATTGTTTTCGTCGACATTATGCAAAAGGCTTGTGATGCAAGAGAGAATTGAAATAAGGAGACGGCAAGAGAATCTTGATTCATGACATTATGTACACAAATTGCAGGCACGACGAACTCCATCTTCGCGCACACACGCACACACAGTTTAGTGCTACTGCATCTTATTCGCGTGCTTCCGATATGTGGAAATTTGCACACGGAATTCAAGCGGCGGAGAGGGAAGACCAGAGGGAACGGGAGAAGGTGGAGGAGAGGGCGATGCCGGCCATGTTAAGGCCGGTGGTGCCGCAGTCCGGCACGGGGACGCACGCCCACTTGCCCTGGGCCCGGTGGTAGGAGAGCCACGCCAGGTCCCAGCATCCCCTGCAGTTGGACATGAGCGCCATCCGCACCACGCCCTCCCGTTCCACCAGGCATCCCATCATCGCCGTGTACGGACGCCACCGCAGGGCTTCCACAATCGCCGCCGGCGCACTCGACGTCAACTCCCACTCCGTCCCGTCCCCGCTCAGCCCCAGCAGCTCCACGCCAGTAACCACGCGCGTCCTGGTAGTGCCGCCGCCTCCAGCGGTCTCCGACACCGACGAGCGCACCACCGCCACGTTTCCATCGCCGTACACGTGGAAACGGTCGCTTGTGTTGAATCCCACAGGCGGGCCCCCTTGGAAGCCAGCTGGGAACCTCGGGCGGTGCGCCAGTACCACTGCCGGCCCCTCCTCTCCTCCGCCGCCGCACGAAAGAACCACGCTTTCGAGCCCCAACTGAACCACGTTCAAGCAAACATCCCTTCTGCTGCCGATTCCCGTCGAGCCAGCCCCAGTCGGCTCCGGCTCCGCCTCGACCGCACGCCACGAGTCTGTTTCCGATCGATACTCGAAGAGCACAGAGCGGTTATGAACCATCTCCGCAAAGAGGAAGCGAAAGTGATCGACGCCGGAGGGATCGGCGACCAACTTCAACCCCGATCTCCTCCACGACGCGGTGCCGCGCGGCCCCATAGGGCTGGGCGGGATCCGCCGCACGGAGCGCGTGGCGATGTTGACCGCGACGAGCTCACGGCGGCTGTTAGAGGCGAAAAGGAAGACGCCCCCGGAGGCAGCGAGGAAGTAGAGGTCCTCGCCGGGGGCGACGGCCGCGCTCACGACGGGGATCTTGAACCACCGGCCGAAGCGGTCATTGAATCCGCGCAGTACGGAATCCCTAGGAGGCCTCTTCTTGTAGATGAACAGCCATCCGCCGCCGCGATCGGAGCGGAGATCGTAGAGGCGACGGAAGTCGTGAGCGGAGACGAGAGAGGCGAGGGCCTTGGATACGGATCGGACACGGAGAAGCTCCGGGAGGGCGAGGCGGAAGAAGATCTCGTGGAGGAGCTCGGAGGGGAGAAGGCAGAGACCGACGGCAGTGGAGCCGCGATCGGCGTCCCTCATAATTTGGGGTGGAAGGAAGAGGGGTGGGTTGATGGGGCGATCCCCGAGGGGGAAGGGCTGGGGTTTGGGGGTATTTATGGAAAATAACGGCAGCAACATAGTGGCATCCTGGTCTCCGCGGTATTCTTCGCCGTATCAGCTTCGGAATTTCTCGTTTATGTTCTCTGTAACAAAGCGTGGTAAATTAAATAAGTGTACAAAGGCAGCGTAGTTTATGTACTGTTAGTCTGCTACCTGCTTTATCGGTCTGCCTACGTTTTCCCCACCCCACGACTAATCCACGATGCCCCCTTTTCAGTGTGCACCACTGCCTTCACCGTTACAGTGCTCACCTACTCAGTCCGCTCGGCCTGATCGACCCGATCCGTGCAGTGGCTTTGACGATTGTAATCGTTTCTTTGTTGGTGGTGACGAAGATGCCATTTCATTAAAAAAAAATTAACATATGGATTAGTTTAATAAGGCGAGACGGGTGACGATACGAAGCACGCGTGAAGTGGTATTGTTCGATGCTGTTTGTGTTCTCATAAAATACTAAGGAACCGCAGCAGGTTTTGGATTGGTTTCTGAATCGCTTAGTGACATCAGAATCTGAATAAACTAACCAAGACGTTGAGGAACACATTTGAGATTAAAATTTTCAAGAGTTTTTAGAAGGTAAATAAACTAAATCATTGGAAATATCGCCACTCGCCGGCCTTTACCTAACTTTTCCTCTATGGAACTCGATGAATCTTGTCTTTCCAATTTCTTTACTTTTTCTTATGGAGGTAATGATGACGGCGCCGGCCAATCACCAGTCCAAACCAGCTCCAACTCTCCAAGTAAATTATGTCCCATCGGAGCCAACCAAACAAAAATGGTTCAACTGCTCTTTCGATTGAATAGTTACTTGTCTTATTAATTGGTGATAAGGTTCGAAGCGAATTATCAAGGTGCTCATCTGCTGTCTAACAACTGGTTACTTATGACTGAGCGAGCCAATTAGCTGCAGCTGGTTCTGGGATAATTATAGTAGTTCATGTTGGATCAACATCTTATGCTAATCACTAAGAAAATAGGTTTTAAAGGAATCCTCCACCTGATATCTTCATGGTTGAGAGCTGCTGTATGATTCCATTACCAGTTAATCTATAACAAACTACACGTGCAAATATGCCCAAAGCTCCCGACGAGTTCCACAAAACTCAGGAAGAGATCGAGGTAGAAGAATACATGTTTGACAGAAATCAGAAGATCATTGCGAGGATTGACTATCCAAATTATCTTACTTCAGGATTGTATATAATCATGGAACCTTTCTCCTGCTGCCAATGCTGCTGGGGCTCCTCGGACCAGCAGAATCATGTGACTCCTTAGTCGTTGGAACGGCGGCACTGCTACGATTTCCACGATGGTGAGGATTCTCAGACTTAACGCCACTTTTCACACTTTGTGCGACTGGCTCCAGAGATTTCGCCTCCTCCATTAGCGTAGCTAGCTGGTACAACAATGATGTATCAGTAAATAGCAAGCAACCATGAATTGGCATCTTCAAACTTACCTTGATTTCATTTTCCTTCAGACGGTCTTGCAGAATGCTGATTGCTGGGTTTAAGCTGCAAGGATTAAAATAACCAGCTCAAGTAAACAAGATTATAGTTCTCTGAGTTATCATAATGAAAGCAAAAGGATATGAAGATCACCTACCAATATTCCATCAGTTTACAAAGTGAAGCCTGATATGTAGAAGTGTGATGAATATAATTCAAGGGGTGTATTCTCCCGTCACTTGTTAAAACATGGAAGCAATTAAGCAAACACGAGTTATATGTTTCAACTAAAGATTGTAAAGGAGTTTGTGAATCTTGCAGAAATAGTACCGCATGTTTTGAAGTATGGCTTGCTTATATGCTGATCGTTCTTCCTCAAATAATACATGCTGCATGTCTGTAAATGATGACAAGGGAGAGTCGAGACTCCAGAGATATCTAGCTGGCAAAACTTGAAGTGGTACTTCCTTCCTAACATACTCTGCACCACTGTCAGCCAAGACAATTTAGAGAAATAAATTAGGAACCTTGTTAAGGTCAGCTTTTTATCAGCTTTTTGTGCTCCTGAGAATAAGAATGTATTAAGAGATTTCATGTGTTTCCAGAACCTTGTTGAGGTCATACATAATCCAATAGAAATCACAATTGACTAGCAAGCCATGTGAGCTAAAGGAGAGAAAGACAAAGGATGTTTAGAACCATTCACATTAAAAGCTTACTGTGCGCCTGCAAGCACATACAATGGAAAGCAAAACTGAATATGTAAAAGAAAATGAACTAAGAAAAATACATATAGAAGGAAAGTATGTCTGTTATGTTCAAAAATAGAACGCCTATAGTTATGCACAAGAAAATGTCAAGCCAACGTTTCCAATAAAAAATATATTGTGAATGACTTGATCTCTTGTGTCCAATGGTCAGGTACTAGAACTTCGTGCTTAAACAATTAATTCAATGCAAAATAGCTAGAAATTACTCTCAAGAAACCTATGAAGACATACAAATCAACACAAAATTCTAGTAATATAAAGTAACAACAGGTTGTCCAAGTTAAAGAATGAATCATGGGCCGAAAATTCCTACACGCGAGATCAAGTAAAAACCAATGGCACAAAAATGTCTGGCAGAAGCAAAATTCAATTTTCTAAATACCTCATATCCATGTTCGAACGATGCAATGCCTCCTGCATGCTTGGAGTCATATCGGAAGAATCTAAGCTGGCACCTGCATTAGTTACATTACCTTCATTGTAAACAGTCAGAGAGCTTTCTCTTGCCTTTTGCTTTGCCGAATAATCTACATCAGCATAAGAAAATAGTTCCCCTAGCTCTGGAGATCTTCCCCCGACCTAAAGAAAGCATGTTGCTTATGTCATATTATTAATTGGTGGAAGTTTCTCAACAAGTTAAGATCATTTGCTCACATAATAAGTTTTACTCAGTAGAAACATGCATCACAATGCAACAAAGTTCTACCGAACATAAGATGTTACCGACTCTGCAAAAGAACAATACTAATAGCAAAACATTAAGAATGATAAGTTTTTCAAAACTCTCTAAATCCAAAAAAAAAACACTTTAGTTTGAGAAGCCAAGTGCATTTTGGTGATCAGCCATTAAGTCACAGGTACAGTACCTAAAACTAAAATGTTAAGTATGAAAAAAAAAAAAACTAATACAGCCATAACCACCCACGTGCACACACCCTCCCCCATACCTTCTCCTTGTTCCTTCCTCTTTTCTTCTTGATCCTGGACGGCCAAAAGGATAAGGGTGCCGAGTCAGTCTGTCCTATAAAGCAAGCAATAATGGTAAAGCATCTACTTTAGAGTCTGTACAAATCTATAGTGGGTACAAGAGATAAGAATCGGCTGAATGATGATGGGGCCCAATGCGCACCCAGTTCACCGATGAAACTCTATAAAACCCATAGTTCTCTCGAATGCAAGACACATAGCACATCTTGCTACAAGTCTTACTTCGAGAAGCACCTAAGCTTGTAATCTAAGCTTGTAAGTTTCTTACTTCAGTTCTTAATCTTAAGTCTCAGTCCTGTATATTATTTCTAGTTCTTGTATACATTATCTGTGAGTTAAGATTAAAAGACGTTTCCGCAACTTTTTGGTATCAGAGCTAGTTTTATGGCTAAATAAGTTTTATAACACGGTACTTAGGGGACAGGTCCCTGAGTTACGTATCACCTCCTGAAATTCCTGAGATTCTTCTTAAAAACAATAACGAACATCTTTCTTTAAAACTCAGGCTTAGCGAATTGCAACTGTTGATCAGTTATAGCAACATCTGAAGGCATGTCTAGTGAATTGCAACTGTTGATCAGTTATAGCGAAAACATGAACTGATATAATGTCTTATTAACTAATTTTCCTTAAAACTATGGTTTTTAATTTTATTGTGATAAGGCGACCGGGGAACGACGGGTGGAATGCAAAAGAATAGGTCCTAACTTGGCAACAAAGGCTTGGGAAGCCGCTCTAGTCCAAGGGCACACCTATGTGAGCATGAAAGCCTTTAGAACCCTCTAAGCCGTAAGCAATAGGATTATAAAAGATAGAAAAGGAAAAGAGGTTATAATTGTGTCTATGTCTAGACAATGGGAGGAACGAATTCAGGAATGATATACAAACTCTCATACCTCGAACCTTGAGTACCTTGATTTAGCAAAAACTAGTAAGAAGCCAACCCAAGAAGAACTAGCTCATAATCTTTCAGTAATTTACGACCGAGTTTGCTTGTCTTGTAGAATCCACTTAAAAAAAAACGTCAAACAAATTCAAGAGGAAATAGAAGTTCTCAAAGAAGAAAATAAGAAGCTGGTCAAAACTCTAGCAAATTTGACAAAGGTGAAAGTAGAAAATAAACCACTCACAGAAAGACAACTTAAAGAAGTGGTCTTAAACCAGATTCGACAGCCCAAAATAATCGAAGAACGAACTCTACAATTATCAGAAGAGTTAAAGAGGAAACTTGATAGGGTTGAGACCCTGTTGCATAAAATCGAGACCTGGACGTCTTCATGAATGAGCTACATCAATACCCAGGTTACAAATTCATATAAAGAAGCTCTCCAAGCAACTGAAAGTCTAGAAGCACCTTCTTTAGGCTTTTGTCGACCAGCTGAATGTAAAGGAGCTATTAGTAGCTCTATAGCTACTATTAAGCAATCAAACACTCAGATTCAGCTATTAGTAACGATTCTTGAGAAGTTAGAAACTCTTGATGAACGGCTAAAGAAGCTTGAAGCCATAGTCCAAAAATCAGGAACACCCTCTTTACCAGAAACAGTTATTGACAATTTAACTGAAAAAAATCAAAAGCCTCAAAATACAAGAAAAACCAAAGGAGCAAAAAGGAAAACTCCGAGTATTCTCGGATCCATTTACCCTGTTCAAAGAACAAAAAGCCAGGGAGAAATAATGGCAACCAGAACAAGGTTGCAAAATCCTCCTGTAACAACCCTCACCAGAAGAGCAGAAACAGCGGAGCACCCACTGTTCGAAGATCAAGTAAGAGAATACAGGCAAGGATAGAGGCGTAGATACAATGCTAAAAGAAGACTCTAGAGGATTACCAGAAGCATCACTGGCCAAGGACCTTTTAACCAGTCTCTAGAGTAGCAAGCTTGATCCACGAGTACAACTAAGGTTATCTATGCAAGAGAGAGCATCAATAGTACCAGCTGAGGTACTATATCACTCGCGAAGAGATGATGCCCATCACCGAGTTTATATGCATCGATCAGAGGAAGCCATCCTGGTCACCACAAACCAGGTTGATCGAGCACTTATTCAACCAGAAAGCTTTATGCAACTTCAAAGGAGCGGGATGCGATTTATCCATATGGGAATCATTCAAGTCAGAGTTCAAATACTCCATAGACAAGAGGAAGGTACACTTCTATTAATTGTCTTTCGAGATAACAGGTGGCAAGGAGACCAAGCTATCTTCGCCACTATGGAAGTAGACCTCACACAAGGGAGCCAGCTAGTATATGTGGTACCTGACAACATGCTAACTATTTCAGATTTCTATAAAAATATACAAATTTCTATCCTAGCCAGGGGTTATGAAGGCTGGCAGAACGACGAGGCCAATATTCTAGTCACCATAGGAATGGTTGGGCGGCTATCCAACACCCCAAATGTCGGGTTCGCCTATGAAATACAGAATGTGGTAGACTACCTAATCACTCATGGAGTTAGAGCCTTACCAGGCAGGAGGTATAACACCAGAGAAGTACAAGGGCAAAACTGGATTATTCACCAATCCGGCATCAACATTCCTATGCAACTAACAGAAGTAAACACTCGGAACCTGCTAGATGGACGTGTCTCAATACATTTTGATAGTTATCAGGCAGCAATTACAGCAAACCCACCACACTATAATCAAAGGGATGAAGAAAATTTTTCTGATGAGCAAGAAGTTCAACATCAAATCATTGATGTCCTTCTTCAAGATCCGGACGTACTACAAGTCAGAAGAATTAGTAGTACAGCATTACTTCCCCAAAGAAAGACTGAAGGATCCGCTGGTTATGACCTAACTATTAACAGAGAACAATTTGTACCTAAAAGGGACAAGAGCCTCTTAACCACCGGCATTTGCATCCAGATTCCAAAAGGAACTTATGCTAGAATAGCACCAAGATCTAGCGCCGCCTTGCGAGGCCTTATTATCATGGGAGGAGTTATCGATGAAGACTACCGAGGGGAGGTAAAAATTATTGCTTACAATATTACTAATAAGCATGTTTACCTTCAAAAACATGAATGTATTGCTCAAATTATTCTGGAGAAAATAACAACACCAGATTTGGTTCCACTACAAACCTACAGAAAGAGGAAAGCAAGGGTTTGGCTCCACTACAAATCTAGCATACCCCTCTGAAGCCCCCCCCCCCACCAAGAGTATGCACAGAAGAAGAAAGTCATCCTGAATGCCCTGGATGTGCGTACTGTCATGATGGTGAAGAAACAACTAAGCCTTATGAGTTTTTACGTATCCCCCTAACCAGGCTACATTGATGATCGTGAATATATAGAATACATGCCCTCATGCCATCAAACAACGACAGAACCAACTTCAAAGGACAAACAAACATTTGATGAAAGTCTTGAAGAATACCAACAATTTTGTCAGGAGAGTGATTGACTGTACCGACGAGCTATGGTATCAGAAGATGAACCTATGGAAATAGTTATTTCCTCGACAAGACAAACCCTGAGGCGGTCCCGGGATTACCGACAAGAGTTGCAACAACAGCTTGATGCTTTAACTCCTTCCTCTTCTACCAACCACTATGGCATGACTATTACTAGTGATACTGATGATGACTATATTGGTTATCTACAATATTTAGCCTTGCAGGATTCTTCCCCTTCTACTGAAGAATTTATTAATCCTTTCGCAGAAGGTGGTGGAAAGATGCATATCATTGCAGAGGCACAGAAGACACTATTGCAGGCGGCACCAAAGACACTACGATGGAAGAAGAAGAATGGATTACTGATTATCCAAAACTCAAAACCCTTACAGAGCAAATCTATTCAACAGAAGTTGTCTCACGATATAGGCCTCCAATGGACACAACGATGAACCTCATCGGATATCCCCCAACAAACAGGGCAAAGACAGAACCTGTTAGTATTGTTCCCCCAATTGAACCGGGAAAAGGGAAGCATTTCAAAAGCAGGGATACATCTGAATGGTGGAATCTACCGTCAGCACACCAACAGACATGCGCCATCTTAACCCTGCCGACGCAGCTTGGTAAAGTTGAGGATGTATTTTTAAGATGGGAAGGCATTACTAAAAATATGGTTGCTTTGCAGAATTTCACAGACAACCAGGACAAGACCGATTTTATTGAAAATCTTTTAGGAGAAGCAGAAAGACTGACTTGGATTCAATGGCGAATGGCCTACCCTGAAAAATATCAAGAATTGGTAAATTCGGCTGAAGGACGAAATGGTACCCAAAACATACTTTCTCAAATAAGAAGGGTATTTATTTTAGAAGATCCTTTTCAAGGTTCTACAGATATGCACCCATCTTAAAAATACATCCTCAACTTTACCAAGCTACGTAGGCAGGGTTAAGATGGCGCCTGTCTGTTGGTGTGCTGACGGTAGATTCCACCATTCAGATGTATCCCTGCTTTTGAAATGCTTCCCTTTTCCCGGTTCAATTGGGGGAACAATACTAACAGGTTCTGTCTTTGCCCTGTTTGTTGGGGGATATCCGATGAGGTTCATCGTTGTGTCCATTGGAGGCCTATATCGTGAGACAACTTCTGTTGAATAGATTTGCTCTGTAAGGGTTTTGAGTTTTGGATAATCAGTAATCCATTCTTCTTCTTCCATCGTAGTGTCTTTGGTGCCGCCTGCAATAGTGTCTTCTGTGCCTCCTGCAATGATATGCATCTTTCCACCACCTTCCGCGAAAGGATTAGTAAATTCTTCAGTAGAAGGGGAAGAATCCTGCAAGGCTAAATATTGTAGATAACCAATATAGTCATCATCAGTATCACTAGTAATAGTCATGCCATAGTGGTTGGTAGAAGAGGAAGGAGTTAAAGCATCAAGCTGTTGTTGCAACTCTTGTCGGTAATCCCGGGACCGCCTCAGGGTTTGTCTTGTCGAGGAAATAGCTATTTCCATAGGGTCATCTTCTGATACCATAGCTCGTCGGTACAGCCAATCACTCTCCTGACAAAATTGTTGGTATTCTTCAAGACTTTCATCAAATGTTTGTTTGTCCTTTGAGGTTGGTTCTGTCGTTGTTTGATGGCATGAGGGCAAGTATTCTATATATTCACGATCATCAATGTAGCCTGGTGAGGGGGTTACATAGAACTCATAAGGCTTAGCTGTTTCTTCACCATCATGACAGTACGCACATCCAGGGCATTCAGGATGACTTTCTTCTTCTGTGCATACTCTTGGTGGGGGAGCCAAACCCTTGCTTTCCTCTTTCTGTAGGTTCTAAGTAAGTTACTTCCACCAAATCTGGTGTTGTTATTTTCTCCAGAATAATTTGAGCAATACATTCATGTTTTTGAAGGTAAACATGCTTATTAGTAATATTGTAAGCAATAATTTTTACCTACCCTCGGTAGTCTTCATCGATAACTCCTCCCATGATAATAAGGCCTCGCAAGGCGGCGCTAGATCTTGGTGCTATTCTAGCATAAGTTCCTTTTGGAATCTGGATGCAAACGCCGGTGGTTAAGAGGCTCTTGTCCCTTTTAGGTACAAATTGTTCTCTGTTAATAGTTAGGTCATAACCAGCGGATCCTTCAGTCTTTCTTTGGGGAAGTAATGCTGTACTACTAATTCTTCTGACTTGTAGTACGTCCGGATCTTGAAGAAGGACAGCAATGACTTGATGTTGGACTTCGTCCTCATCAGACAAGATTTCTTCATCCCTTTGATTATAGTGTGGTGGGTTTGCTGTAATTGTTGTCTGATAGCTATCGAAATGTATTGAGACACGTCCATCTGGCAGGTTCCGAGTGTTTACTTCTGTTGGTTGCATGGGAATGTTAATGCTGGATTGGTGAATAATCCAGTTTTGCCCTTGTACTTCTCTGGTGTTATATCTCCTGCCTGGTAAGGCTCTAACTCCATGAGTAAACAAGTAGTCCACCACATTCTGTATTTCATAGGCGAACCCAACATTTGGGGTGTTGGATAGCCGCCCAACCATTCCTCTAGTGACTAGAATATTGGCCTCGCCGTTCTGCCAGCCTTCATAACCCCTGGCTAGGATAGAAATTTGTATATTTCTATAGAAATCTGAGATAGTTAGCATGGTGTCAGGTACCACATATACTAGCTGGCTCCCTTGTGTTAGGTCTACTTCCATAGTGGCGAAGATAGCCTGGTCTCCTTGCCACCTGTTATCTCGAAAGACAATTAATAGAAGCGTACCTTCCTCTTGCCTATGGAGTATTTGAACTCTGACTTGAATAACTCCCATATGGATAAATCGCATCCCGCTTCTTTGAAGTTGCATAAAGCTTTCTGGTTGAATAAGTGCTCTATCAACCTGGTTTGTGGTGACCAGGATGGCTTCCTCCGATCGATGCATATAAACTCGGTGATGGGCATCATCTCTTCGCGAGTGATATAGTACCTCAGCTGGTACTATTGATGCTCTCTCTTGCATAGATAACCTTAGTTGTACTCGTGGATCAAGCTTGCTACTCTAGAGACTGGTTAAAAGGTCCTTGGCCAGTGATGCTTCTGGTAATCCTCTAGAGTCTTCTTTTAGCATTGTATCTACGCCTCTATCCTTGCCTGTATTCTCTTACTTGATCTTCGAACAGTGGGTGCTCCGCTGTTTCTGCTCTTCTGGTGAGGGTTGTTACAGGAGGATTTTGCAACCTTGTTCTGGTTGCCATTATTTCTCCCTGGCTTTTTGTTCTTTGAACAGGGTAAATGGATCCGAGAATACTCGGAGTTTTCCTTTTTGCTCTTTTGGTTTTTCTTGTATTTTGAGGCTTTTGATTTTTTTCAGTTAAATTGTCAATAACTGTTTCTGGTAAAGAGGGTGTTCCTGATTTTTGGACTATGGCTTCAAACTTCTTTAGCCATTCATCAAGAGTTTCTAACTTCTCAAGAATCGTTACTAATAGCTGAATCTGAGTGTTTGATTGCTTAATAGTAGCTATAGAGCTACTAATAGCTCCTTTACATTCAGCTGGTCGACAAAAGCCTAAAGAAGGTGCTTCTAGACTTTCAGTTGCTTGGAGAGCTTCTTTATATGAATTTGTAGCCTGGGTATTGATGTAGCTCATTCATGAAGACGTCCAGGTCTCGATTTTATGCACCAGGGTCTCAACCCTATCAAGTTTCCTCTTTAACTCTTCTGATAATTGTAGAGTTCGTTCTTCGATTATTTTAGGCTGTCGAATCAGGTTTAAGACCACTTCTTTAAGTTGTCTTTCTGTGAGTGGTTTATTTTCTACTATCACCTTTGTCAAATTTCCTAGAGTTTTGACCAGCTTCTTATTTTCTTCTTTGAGAACTTCTATTTCCTCTTGAATTTGTTTGGAGATTTTTTTTAAGTGGATTCTACAAGACAAGCAAACTCGGTCGTAAATTACTGAAAGATTATGAGCTAGTTCTTCTTGGGTTGGCTTCTTACTAGTTTTTGCTAAATCAAGGTACTCAAGGTTCGAGATATGAGAGTTTGTATACCATTACTGAATTCGTTCCTCCTATTGTCTAGACATAGACACAATTATAACCTCTTTTCCTTTTCTATCTTTTATAATCCTATTGCTTACGGCTTAGAGGGTTCTAAAGGCTTTCATGCTCACATAGGTGTGCCCTTGAACTAGAGCGGCTTCCCAAGCCTTTGTTGCCAAGTTAGGACCTATTCTTTTGCATTCCACCCATCGTTCTCCGGTCGCCTTATCACAATAAAATTAAAAACCATATTTTTAAGGAAAATTAGTTAATAAGACACTATATCAGTTCATGTTTTCGCTATAACTGATCAACAGTTGCAATTCACTAGACATGCCTTCAGACGTTGCTATAACTGATCAACAGTTGCAATTCGCTAAGCCTGAGTTTTAAAGAAAGATGTCCGTTATTGTTTTTAAGAAGAATCTCAGGAATTTCAGGAGGTGATACGTAACTCAGGGACCTGTCCCCTAGGTACCGTGTTATAAAACTTATTTAGCTATAAAACTAGCTCTGATACCAAAAAGTTGCGGAAACGTCTTTTAATCTTAACTCACAGATAATGTATACAAGAACTAGAAATAATATACAGGACTGAGACTTAAGATTAAGAACTGAAGTAAGAAACTTACAAGCTTAGATTACAAGCTTAGGTGCTTCTCGAAGTAAGACTTGTAGCAAGATGTGATGTGTAAGGGCTTTGAATTTTGGATAATCAATAATCCATTCTTCTTCTTCCATCGTAGTGTCTTTAGTGCCGCCTGCAATAGTGTCTTCTGTGCCGCCTGCAATGATATGCATCTTTCCACCACCTTCCGCGAAAGGATTAGTAAATTCTTCAGTAGAAGGGGAAGAATCCTGCAAGGCTAAATATTGTAGATAACCAATATAGGCATCATCAGTATCACTAGTAATAGCCATGCCATAGTGGTTGGTAGAAGAGGAAGGAGTTAAAGCATCAAGCTGTTGTTGCAACTCTTGTCGGTAATCCCGGGACCGCCTCAGGGTTTGTCTTGTCGAGGAAATAACTATTTCCATAGGTTCATCTTCTGATACCATAGCTCGTCGGTACAGTCAATCACTCTCCTGACAAAATTGTTGGTATTCTTCAAGACTTTCATCAAATGTTTGTTTGTCCTTTGAGGTTGGTTCTGTCGTTGTTTGATGGCATGAGGGCATGTATTCTATATATTCACGATCATCAATGTAGCCTGGTTAGGGGGATACGTAAAACTCATAAGGCTTAGCTGTTTCTTGTTTCCGAGGTGACCGTTGGAATGTCCATGGCCACCTGATTGAAGCGTTGGATGTAAGCTCGGAGCGACTCCCTCGAGCCTTGCTTGATGGAGAACAGATTGACGCTGGTCTTCTGGTGGCGCCTGCTGCTCGCAAAATGATGGAGGAACGCCGTTCGGAATTCTTTGAAACTCGTAATAGATCCGTCCGGCAGCCTCCGGAACCACCGATGCGCTGATCCCGAAAGGGTGGTGAGGAACACTCGGCACTTCACACCATCTGTGTATTGATGCAGAGTGGCAGTGCTGACGAACTTACCCAGATGGTCGTCTGGGTCGGTTGTCCCGTTGTATTTCCCGATTGCAGGGGGCACATAATGCCTCGACAGTGGATCACGCAGGATGGCATCTGAGAACTGCCGGTTGATTCGCTCGGGTGACGCGTCCGTTCGGGGCGCTTTTCCTTTTCTGACGTCCCGGACGGGTGCTTCGTCTGATAAAGATCCTTTGTCCTGATTAGCTTGCGCGACCTCCGAGGGCGTCTGGAACATAGCCCGATGAAAAGGTATCGGGGCGGGCGGCGCCCCCATCTGGGTGCCGGTCGGTCCCTTATTTTGCCCCCATATTGAGAGCTGCTCCGGCTACTCTTCGGGTGCCGCTCGGCCCCCCGATGCTGATGTCGCCTGCTGCGCTGCCCGCTCAGCCTGAGCTTTCTGCTGCTGCTCCACGATTTTTGCTGCTCGCGCTTGGATGAGTGCTTCGAGCTCCTCAGAGACAGCGCCAATTTGATCCTGTCCGAGCGCTGAGTCGGCGGACGCTGGGGACATGGCACGCTCCGCTGTCTCTGACTGGTGGGGTAGATTTCCGGCGAACCTGCAAAGAAGCCGAGCCGGGAGGGGTTTCCCGGCGACAACCCTCCGACGCTCAAGTCAGGCAACGAGAAATGAGAGAGGCAGCATAACTGTGGCTATAGTGAGAATTGCGCATACCTTCGTCGACGTCTGGGGGTCCTTATATAGGACCCCGGGGAGGCGCGGGCACGCTTCTTGATGCGTGCACGCTTCCCTAAACATACCTTAACGAGCCCATGTCAGAAAAGTACCCCTGACGCCATTCCGCAATCGTCCAAGCATATCCCGGATGTGACGGTAGAAGCTTCCGCCGTATGATCCTGTGTACGGCTCGGCCGCCAACTCTGCTGCTTGTCGGCAGCAGACGTCTCGAGAATGATGTTATCCCCTATCTCCTTTGTCCTCTTGCGCCTCCTGTCTGTTCGAGGGCCGAGCGGTTCGGCCGCTCGGCAGGCATATCACTTCTGCCCCGGTTGTAGGTATCGGTCCGACCGGGAGGACTCTCGGTCGTATGCTCGGATGAGATTGCTCCTGCCTGTCTTTGTTGCCTTATGCCCCGGCCGAACGGACAGCCCGCTCGGCCATGAAACCTTTTTACCTTGAGCATCGGAAACCCGACCCCTAGTTGGGTTGTCTTTCATTCGGCTCGGGAGATTCCCGACCGGTCAGCCTTCTCAGCCCGGTTGGTCGGGTGGCCGGTCGGCCCTCTCAGTCCAGTCGGTCGGGTCTCAGGGTTGAATCTCTTGACCTTTGACTTCCACGTGTCGTTGATCTTCCGCCAACGAGGGTCCCCTGTCCTTACCACCGGATCACTTCTCTTCCCCACCGAAGCCTCAAACCCCACTCTCTTCTTCTTCTTTTCTCTTCTCCAAGGGCAACAAGCTTCCCCTCCTTGCTGTCTTGCTTCTCGACAGCACTGTCGGAGCTCCTCGGAGTTTGCCGGAGCTCGCCAAACCACCAGAAAAAGAGGAGAAAACAAAACCCTAGTTGGCGTTCTCTTTTCTAGCCAAGCACAACAGCTACCAACGCTAGCTGTGGCAATCACCGGAGTTCACCTAGACAACACTGAAAAGGAAAAAGGTTTCCTCTCCCCTTTCTATTCCAGCATCCTCTCTGTTTTCAGCCTTCTGCAACTAACATTGCCTTTCTTCTCCAACAACCAAGAGCAACAACTCTAGTTGCTCTCTCCTTTTCCCCACCAACAGCAGCATCTTGCTGCCTTTTGTCTTCTCCAACCAGCAGCCTTAGCTGCTGTCCGTTCCTTGGCAGCACCACTAGAGTTTGCCGGAGTTCACCGGAACTAGCTAAGACGGCCAACGACGAAGAGAAAACAAAACCCTAGTTGCTGCCCTCTTTTTCCAGCAACCACAGTACCCATAGAAGGTATATTTTGGGTTGCTTTGTATTAAATTGATGTGTAGTTAGGAGGGCTATCTAGGTTAGAGAAGAGTTTTCATTTAGGAATGTGAAGTGATACGAGATAGTGAGATCAAAAATAATGATCTAGTGGCTTCGAGTCGTAAATCATGTTCAGATTTTGTCATGATTTTATTATCATTTTGCTTATTTGAATTATTATATTTTGTAGATACGAGCTCGAATTGAGCACGGTGACCTGCCGACACTCGAAGATTTTTGCTGTACATAAGGTGGATACATCTACTCTTGTATATTTCCTTGTGCATGAATAAATATATAAATTGGATTATGTATATGTTGTATCATTGTTTTCAAAATGGGGATTAAAGTGATATTATAAATAGCGAAATGAATTAAAATATTAAAATCATTGGAGGGTAAATAATTGATATTATTTCTTGTTCACATGTGAGATCATACTGGGATTTATATGGGAAGGGTTGTTTTTAAAATTAAAGAAATATTCTGAATTACTCTTCTGTTGATACCTTGTCTTTTTGACTTGCTTGACCTTTCATACTCCATGCTTTTGATACTCTATCTGTTGATACTTGTAGCTTTTATACGTGGACCCTATAATGATAAATTAACAGACTTGATACGAAAAAAATACTTTAATTGACCATTCAATATGAAAAGAGAATAATCATGATAAATGGATAAATATAATCATAAAGGTGAAATAATAAAGATGGTAAATGAAGAATATTAAAAAGTGAAGACGGTGAGCCTAACTTTGCATCAGAACTTTATATTAGAGTACTGGATCGCCCACATATTATTATGGTAGCGCGGCGGCTCGTGGTCCAGAGTACCTGACTATACACCCGAGGCGTGGTGGCGTGATGTAGCCCTCGGTCAGTGTTTATTGTGTCTTCCACCGGTGAGGGCTGATAGCCCGTACGACAGATGACGTATGCGACAATCTTATACTCTAAGGAGGCTTTTAGCCTATCCATGTGATATTACACTCTGATGATATTGGCTCAAGTGATTCACTTTTTAGTTGATTTATCAGATTTAGACTATGGATATACATGTTGATATTACTATGATAACTTGTATATCGATTGATTAAATAATAAGATTGAAGAATTGTTTTTAATTGATGATGACAAATGGTGATAAGGTGAAGATCCTAAACTCTAATATAATAGATAATGAGAAGATAGTTATACATATATATGTATAAATGTAGAACTTTAAGAATAACCTAAAGTTGTAACAAAAGATTGTGAATTACTCTATTTCTCTGACTTCTTAAACAAGATTAAATTCATGCACATTTTTCTTAAGTATCCACTTAGCCATTTGGCTAACTTTCTACATTTCTTGGCCTCTAGTTTTGCAGGCACAGGGATCCTTTTGATATTGTAGTTGATTTTGGACTTCCATAGGGTTGCTCAGAGATCTCGATGTGCTGATTTTCTGGTTTGTTTTACTTTTGTTTCGTTGTATTTACGTTCTGAAATTTTATTCCAAATGTCGTTGATCTGTATAGTCTTGTAGTCTACGAAAAACTAAGACATATATATAAATTTGATACATTTCTTGGTTATTCTGTTTGGATAGTTCCTAGGATTTCTTATATTATATTGTCACCGAGTGGGGTACCAGGAACTATACCCCCGGGGCGTGACATAGAAAGTGAGTCACTAAAGTAAACAGATAAAGAAGTGTAAAATCTTAACTGTTTGTCAATGAGCAGCACTATAATAAGGCAACCATACTATAACTACTAGTTTCTGCACCATATGTAACTGACTCAGCATTTATGTTTTTCCATGCACAAACTACACAGTAGCGCGTGATGTTTTTCACCCCAGATTGATTTAACAAAATAAATAGGTACATTAATCATCAAAGGCCAATGGTAAAAGGCTGCATGAATCATATCCATCCATTAAACTCTATCAAAGGATATATCACTAGTAAACAAGATTTTACTGAACAAAAATAATAGTTCACTAGGCAAAGCCATCCCACATCTATTTTAATATAGTATTAACATAAACAGCTGGCTGAAGGCTAATACTTGATGGAAATTTATACTTATAGGAGATTTGCAAGTTACACCAATAACTATTCTAACAGTAATAACTAAAATAACTTTTACCACATCAATGTAGTTTTAAGTACTCCTTTCACAGAAACTGATCACAATAATTGCCTAGAAACCATGCCACAAGTTTTTTCTAAATCAATAAAAACTATTGCAAATCCTCCATTTTTCATAATTTCCCTCACTTGTCTTATGAGACAAGTACTGTCCTCTTTTGACATAAATCCTAATTGATTTTGTAGATTTTGCAAAAATCATTTCACCCTCTTATTCTTTCTTCGTTCACTCTTTTCCAAAATTCATGATGTGATTCAACCATTAAAGAGAAAATTGGAGTTGTGCCTATAGTAGATTAGTAGGGGATCAAACTCAATAGCATAGGAGGATCCATATAGTCATCCCCACTTAGTAGGATAAAGGCTTGGTTGTTGTTGTACTCATTAACTTAAATGCAAATATAATCCTCTAGGAAGGATTTATGCATAAAAAACATATTTTAGTGCATCATAACTATGGATAAAATTGCAAATCAACAATATAAATACATAGATAATAAGATAAAGGCATCCTGTTATGTAATAGGTTTATTAGGAACTGTGTTCAGAAGTAGAAAACAAACTGGCTTTGATGGGCAAAAAAAACTGAATTCCACATGTTACCCTAGTACTTTTGGATGCTCTAGAATCTCCAGTATCCTGTTCAGTGTTCTTGATTAAACTGGAATTGAATGGTGACATGCTATTCTCCGAGGAAGTCCAAGATGTTTCGACTTCTATGATGGAGCTGTTGGTATTCAATGGAACTTGTCTCTGTTTTCCATCCATAGATTGGAAAGCAATTACTTGAATTCTTCCCACCTGTAAAAAATTATATCTGGTATCAAGCTAAATGAAGCTCTATGTTGTAGAATGGTCACTATACTACAGACCTTCAGGGAATCTTCACTATAACAAGAAAATATCAAACCAAGGAAACCATTGTCCAGAAGTTGATACATTGCCTGAGTTCTAACATCTGCAGATGGCAAACTCAAGTCCAATATGTCAATGATAAATTTGAGAAGAAAAAATAAGTTAAATCAGCATGTATCACATAAATCAAATCATACACATGTTCTCCATAATTCAAGGTACAAAAGTAGAAAAACTTGATACATTATCTTATGGATATGTACACCACAGAAGAATATATCAGATGGACAATCTGCTAATATATTCTTCAAAAAATTGTTTCCCATTCATATGTTATTAACACACGAATTGGATACATTTATATACAGAATTTTCTTATAGAGGAAGATTTAGAGGTGCAAGATTTTTTTGGAGAAAAGGTGACCTGAGATGCAACAGTTACTTTAAGAAGTGTATTGTTTTAAGCTAACCCATTTCTTCCTTTGTTCATGACATGCATGAACCAATCACTCTGAATCTACAACAGATGCATAGACAACTATGCGTGGGAACCTTGGAGATAAAGACTGAGCTTCTAGCACTTGACATCATGAATAAGTTGGTCTTTATTGGAGTTTGTAACGTGGACGACTGCAGAAGCACGCACTAGCTTGTGTCAACATTATCAAAGGTAGAAGTTGTGAGGAGTCGGTGAGCATGAGCTACTATGGTGGTGGTCCACATGATGGAAAATCTCGGTGTCGATGTTTGCAGACTTGCAGTGTTGCCAGATAGGAGGAAAATGATCATTATGCCAGCTTTTGCAGCTTGTCAAAGAAGGAGGTAGCTTAAGCGTGATGATCAAGAGCAGAGATGAGCGTGCTTAATTCAAAAGAAGCATAAACAAAGGCATTAGGATGATGGCTCACATGGGTGCTTTTTCTCTAAGTGAGCTAAGGTGTAGAGAAGGATGGTCACAGGATTGTTGCAAGCAGATTTAAAGTCATCAAGGTGGCTTCCTTGTCAAGGAATCCTAAGAGCAGTAGCAAATGAAAATACGGCAGCGCTGCTGCACTGCACAGGAGGGAATCCAAGTACTGCTGGTTTAAACAGAAAAGAGAGGTTGGGATTAAGCTGAGAGATTTATTGATGCATGAAGGTTATGTTGCAATTTGAAGTGAGCATAGGCATAAGCATAGAACCAGAATGGGATAAAGAGAAGGGTCCCATCCACTACATCATGGATGTTGCCTCCCCTTTCATAACCCTGATCTTTGATACAAAACTGAAAGAAAAATGGCTGATTTATAAAAATAAACAATCACGCTTATATATAAGACCTTGGTATAATAATTAATATAGTAATTCTGCATGAGGACCATATATTCTAATGGCAATACATTTATAGCGAGTTGGACAAAGTACAGTCAGTTATGGCACAATCAGCAATTAAAAATTTCAGCTTACCTACATGAGATGGAAGGACTGTAATGTGAGGATGAGAATGGTACCAGCCAATGACCCTTGTTGTTTTTCCTGTTACCAAAGTCATTCTGTGCTAAAAGGTCAAGTTTCACACTCAAAGGTCACCATACATTAGAAACAAGAAATTAGTAATGAAGAAACAGATGATGGATATCTCAGCTTGAGCTGAAGCAGCTGCAAGCAACTCCGGATTAGTCTCCACACGGTCTTTACGACGGTCAGATCGCATCTGTGGTGATGCTCCCCAGATAAGTGCAGTTGCATGACCACCATCTGAATACTACAATATCTGGAGTCAGAATATGAACTAAAGATAACTAGCTAAAAAATAAAGCAAGCGTAAAGATAAATAAAATTATAATTGTGACACAGAGCTAACATGCAAAGTATCCATACAAACTCACAAGACCCAAGAGTGCCATCGTATGAAGCAGAAAATTATCGATGACAAAAATAATACAAACATACAGGTAATTGAATCAGTTGTGCCAAAGTAAGAGGCAACAATTTCACCCAAACAGTTGGGAATGCGCTCTTCGGTTCTGTTAAAGACATTATCCTTTTCTTTTTCCAGGAACAACAACAGCTTGCATAACTAGTGAGCATATGGACAAAAATTCAGTCTTTATCATTTGCGTCAAAGGAACTATGGATATTGGAGCTTCAATTTCTTAATACATATTGCAATTTTCTCAACTACCAAAGTAACTGATGTGTGACAGAATTTGCCAACAATTCATTTAACCACTTAACATATCCCAAAATTGCTGTTTTGTTTCGGATTCAAAAGACAAATCCTGGTTCAAGTTTACCAAAAATCTCAACAAAAAAGCACTCAAGGATCATGATGATCTTGGTAAACAAACAACTGGCAGAAGACTTGCATGATTCCATTGTACAGCAACTTCAAACTATAATTATCTTGATAAGTCACCTTACCGTATTTGAGGCTCCTAGTGTAATTTTTTTATCAAATTTTTTAAAAGCATATGCAAATGGTATAAAGCCTCTATGTGGATCATACAAAGCCAATATTAAAAAAAAACATAAAAATTTTATATTGACAATAATGCATAAATTGCCTATAATAATATGAATAAATTTATCGTTACTATTGGTTATAGTTGATTCACTAAGCGCTTGTCCTAAAAGCTCGAGTGGTAAAGAAAAAGACCAATTTATATTTATATTTACAATGGACCACCACACTTGACCATATAGGACCAATAGTGTGGAATCTTCTAACTTTAATACGGAAGCTCATATCCACATCATAACTTAGAGGTAGGAGATTTTTTTTTTTTTGACACGGGAAGGATTTGTACCTTAGATCTCCTACTCTAATACCATTTTAAAGTATATGATTAATCACTTATCCCAAGAGCATGGAAATAGACTGTTTTAGATTTATTAATAGACCGCCGCACTTGACCATGTACAGCCAATGAGTGTGGAATCTCCTAGCATCAATAATTACAATATCAAAAAATGATCCAAACAAATAAATACAAAATGAAATTAACATAAATGGCTTAACATGTCAATCAAATCAACTTAAGTAATCAGTAATTCCACATAAAACACTCTACATTACCAACATGTCCTTAACATGCAAATGTAGGCCTAAGGAAGGCCAGAAGTGGAAGGTCAGAGAACAATGTGAACAAGTCCTACATTGCACATTTCCACAAATTCCTTTGAAAGAAATTCAGCAACGCATGGATAAAGTCATAAATTGAACCCACTAAATTTTCCCTATGTATGAATAAAGCATCAGTGCTTGTCCCAAGCCTGGATTAGAAGGGCTGAAGAGTGAAGTTAGACTTTAACAGACATCCTACAAAATATCTAAATACAATCAATATGGAATGTAGTTGTATGTCTTGGATAGAGTTTAGTAGAGGGATAAGTTCCGTGTAACTGACCTAAAATAGTTGGGTTTATAGGTTTCGTTTCAATAAGTTGGCTTTCATGACAGATTAAAACCCACAGCATCTTTAAGAAGAAGAAGTAACAGTGAACACCCAATCTACAACCTGACTCTTAATCACGAAATGGAAGTTCCTTGAACAACTCCCAACTCACTAGATAAATGCCCCACGTACAAATGAACTGAGCAAAATTCCAGAAATCACGTCATTAAGAAATCTTAACCAAGTTGAACTCCACTAAAATAGTGCCGCTACCCACAAGCCAAAAGGAGAAATTTTGCACCTGATGAAATATATGAAATGGCGGTGCCCAAAATGGAGCTTCGTATTTTGACCTAAAGTGATCCTGGTTCATCTACTCGTGAAAAATAGCACTACGTTAAAAGTTAATCAAAACCCTAGTGACCAGAGCGCCATCCACAATACGATCAAATAAACAAATGGATCATCGATTATTTCCTACATCTCAAGAAAGAGAGAAATCAACAGGCTTTTCTACGATTTCTACAAATCCATTTTTAAAAATAAAATACTGATGAGATTAGAGAAAGAAACCCCGCCGGAACATTGAAGCCCACGAGAACAGATCCTAAATACATATACTAGAAAAAGAGGATTGCAAAGGGGGCGGGGGAGGAGGTGGATGGTTTACTTGGATATCACCGAGGAGGAGGCCCATGATCTCCTCGGTCTCGGTGGTCAGTGCGTGGGTGAGACAAGTGAGCCACACCTCCTCCGCCATCTTCACCGACCCTAGCGACATGGCCCGGCGGATCTTGCAATGGCGGAATCCGTCGCCGTTTACTCGCTCTGAGGATGGATTTCCGCAGACGAAAGAAGAAGAAAAATTTAAAAGCATATCAATTTTACTTCCACTAGCTATACGATAGATCTTGTCGCAGCTGGTTCTTTTGGGCGTAATATTGCCAACTTTCTATTATCATCCGCAATCTTTAGAGTATTCTCTAAACACTCTTATTTGCTGTGGGAGGATTGAACTTGTTTCCGCAAGGACAACATATAGAGAAAATTTTATTTTGCTACCTAGAATTTTATGTATTTTTAAAATGCGCCAGCGTATTGAAATTATCATCGTTTCATCTTTTATTATGTTGTCCAGATACCTAAAAATGAAGAAGGCAAACTTTGCCGGAAGTTTTCAATCGTAATTTAAATTTTACATAAAATTTTCATATTTAAAAAAAATTATTTTCACTCCCTAATTAAATATAATGGAGACTAATTTATCTAATTATTTTTCATATTTTTTAAATACAAAAAACTTAAAAATGAGTATAATTCCTCTTAAATTCAGCACATTAAACTAGAATCTAATATATTTTTTTTATCAAATTGAACATGATTTTTTTCCATCTTAATTGGATGAAAAATATATCAGATTCATTTTTAATTGTGCTCAATTGGATGAAAAATATATTAGATTCTTTTTAAATGATACTAAATTTATGAGAAATTATATTAAGTGGAAAAAAAATCGTACTCAATTTAATAGAAAATATACTTGATTCTAATTTAAAGTGTTGAATTTAGTAGAAATTATACTCATTTTTAGACTTTTGGTACTTAAAAAATATGAAGGACAATTTTAATAGAAAATATATTCAATTCTAGTTTAAAGTGTTGAATTTAACAAGAATTATACTTATTTTTAAACTTTTTGTATCTAAAAAATATCAACGGCAAATAGATAATGATGTTTACATGAGAGAGTTAAAGTAAATAAAATTTTACATTCGGTGAATGAAAATAAAATTGCTTTTAACATAAAGACGGCATGCAAAATTAAAATTATGATTGAAATTTTTTTTCTAATTAACCCAAAGAATAATCTCGAGTTAATTTGCAAATCAGCTTGCAA
This sequence comes from Zingiber officinale, assembly GCF_018446385.1. Classification (NCBI taxonomy): domain Eukaryota; kingdom Viridiplantae; phylum Streptophyta; class Magnoliopsida; order Zingiberales; family Zingiberaceae; genus Zingiber; species Zingiber officinale. The sequence continues at coordinate 132,697,980 of NC_055994.1, forward strand.
AGGAATGTTTGTGTAAGAGATTAAAGCTAAAGATCAAATTATGATTTAAAAATCTTTAGAGGGCATTTTAAACAGCAACTAGATTCTACCTAAACTTTAAATTTTGTTTGGCAATTAAACAGCACCTAGATTCTACCTGTTTAAAATTTGTTTGGCAATAAAACAACACCTAGATTCTACCTAAACTTTAAACTTAAGTACTAGTGTAGGATCAATAATTAATTATCGAATACATATTCCTAATTTCCACTGTTTTATTAAATTTCATCACAAAATAAAATCCAATCAGCAACTATAAATATTTAATAATTATTATATATTAATAAATTTAACTTCCATTTTTTTGGAAATCAGGGAGATTTTTTTTTTAAAAAAAATGCACTGGTACGTTCTCTAAATAACAAGTTTGCGTATTTATATTCATCTGAGTTCAATTAGCCGGGTTACTAATCTCTGCTTCCACAGAAGATTTCTTCGACCAGCAACATCTGATACAATATAAATAAGAATCAAAATTTGGTATACAAACTAACAATCTAGCGAAATATCCTCTCAGAGTAAATTGCCTCCTCCCAATAAATTATCGAACTCTAGCTTGATATCTGTAACATGCTCCACCGCTGCTCCAAAGGCGACGATAAATAACTTGCTCTTGCGACAATAATCTTGTCCTTCTCAGCAATCTGTCTCTGCAATCTGTTGTATCGGAATAGGCTAATCAGTATACTTCCAAGAACTCATAAGACAAGAGGCAAAACAAAATCAGCTCAAAAGGTTAAGAGAAAGAGAACACAAAAGAACCTTAGCAAGTTGTCAAACAAACTTTTCACCAGTGATTTAAAGCAATTAGATGGATGGAGAATCAATCCACTAGAAGAGAAAAACCGCAATCTGCACATGTTCGAGAGATTTTGAAGGTTTCTATCCTAAACTGAGTGGGTAGGACAACCATTTCAATAGGAAAGGTGCATGGAACAAGAATATATACACTGCTTTCTCAAGATATTTTGTAGAGTTTGTATCCACATTTTACTGGACATATGCAGCACATGGGGAAAAGAAAAGAACTCCCAAAAAGCAAATAAATATTAGTAATACAAAGAGAGGGAGGGGGGACAAGCATGTAATGTGTAGTGAAATAGAGTTGTGGAATAATAATTGTGTTTCAAGCACGGAAAATAATTAGTTGTTGGCAGTTTGAAAGCTACTGAAACAGTTTGAAAGCTACTGTAACATTTTTAGTGTAAGTTACCACAATGAGAAATCAAGAAACATCAACAATGTTCAAAAGAACAGAAGTACAAGCAAAGTAGATGAAATAAAAGGAATGATAGTACAGATGAGAAAAGAATATTAAATGAATGATAACATAAATTCAAACAATCAAAAGTTACTGCATACAACAGAAGATGTCAAAATAATCAGCATTAGAAATTTGAGCCAGATTCCAACTTATTCATAGGGTTGTCCCAAATAGTTGAGACAAAAACGGTAAGACAAAAAATTAGAAAATTATTATATCATAATTCTTTGGTATTGTACCTAGCTGTGAATTATCAAAGAAATTACCATCCCACAGAATAACAGTGCTTTAATTTTCTGTATCACATAGCTTGCTTTGCTGTATAGGATCACAAAACTACCTAAAATAGCTCTAAATTTCAGCTGAACGTTTAGTCCTCAAAGTTTCATTTCTTATCGAAAGATCAATGAAAAACCCAACCACTATGAATGACAAAATGACAATTGAGAAACAAGGGAAAGATCAGGAACATAAAACAATGGGAAGATCATTCCCTGACTTTCCTCCACAATGCTGCTTTTGCCCGAGTCAATTGCAACTGATAAGTTCATAGAAACAACTAAAAGTTCAAATCAATTGATTCATCTGAATATTAATTATGAATCTAAGTTTGTAATAAAAAATTATTCCACCTCTCCTAACATATATGTGAATTCTTTCCTATGAACTTTCTCTGCCTTAATAGAAAACATTGTGTTAGGGAGGAAATGAGCACTAACAAGCAATCGATGACTTATATAGAATTCAAATCGTGTACTTGAATCATGAAAGTGTCAAATATCATGCTGGAGGTATAGAAGGTTGATTGTGCAATTTGATGTGTCACATATGCTTTCAAGCAGGTTGAGCTGCTAGATGATCTTGCCAAGCGTACAAGAAGCAACAGAACCTTGATGAGGATGAATGGATAACATCCCTGTTTGAGGTGATTCAGGAAAAGATTAGAGCAAGTTGGTCTCTTCCGCGACCTGAAAAGGTGTTCTATTGAGTCAATCAGATGTTGACCAAGTGATTCCCAATGAAATTATCTCAACTCCAGACTTCAAAAAATTGTGAATCATTCTTCTAAGAACCCAATAAGTTCAATCTGTTATAATAATAAGAATTGCATCCCTAGAAGCTGATGTCTAATAGGTACAGTCCTAACATACTCAAGAGAATCCATGTATTGGGATTGGATCAATTTTGTCCAATTTGTTTTCTAACATAAAGTATAGAATGAATCTAGCTTCATGTTTTTGGTACAAGTGATCACTAAATAACATTTAACAATGTAAAACATCAGCACAAATGATTTAATTAAGCATTATTTAATAAGTAATAACTAAGAAGAACTTAAGTAGTAATAAGAAAATACCAATTAAAAAAAAAGAACTTAACATTTACAAGTATCAGGTTTGTCAAAAATTTAAGAAAAACAACCTAAGCCGTGGAAGATTACCTGTTAAGATTACCAATAATCTTTGCATGAGCATACTCCATTCTCAAAATGATGAAATCTCTTAGCATCTCTTGCAATGATTAGCCTTCCAACTAGCTTTGATATGATTTTCAAAGCATTATGGCAATCTCCACAAACACGAAGATTTTTCATAATCTTAATATCTGATCGAACAGAGGAAGTCATAAGGGCATAAGAAAGAGCCAGCCTCTCACTGTGAGCAAGTAAAGCATCCTCCTTAGATTCCTGGTCAACATCATGGAGCACAAATCTTGTGTCTGGCACATATCCAGCCTCCTTCATTTGTTGTTGCAAACATCTTAGCTGCGCATAAAGTTTGTCATTTTCAGGATGAGATCTGTCTCCTGCTCTGTATTCACGAATTCTGCTCTTAAGTTGAAGACCCTTCTTCTTTTCTTTCTCCTTTGCCAAGTCTGAATCTTTCACAAGCAACAGACCCTTCTTAGATTGTTCATTTAGCCTAGAAGCATCTAAATGCTCTACAACCTTAGCACATAGATCCCCTAGTTCCAAATTTCCATTTAATCTAGAAAGAGTCATTAGTGTTTCCCAAATATCAATACTCGGCTCACATGGCATCTGGTGAATGAATTCAAGAGCTTCTTCCAAATATCCTGCTCTCCCAAGCATATCTACAATGCCAAGATAATGTTCCATGCCAGGAGCAATACCAAAATCTTTTTCCATTGATGCAAAGTGTAACAGTCCTTCCTCAATAGCTCCTAGACAACCACAGACATAAAAAATTGATACAAACAATCCTCCATCAGGTGCCAACTCTTTCTGTTTAAACCCGGTGAACATTTCAATTGCATCCTCTCCGTACCCATTATTTGCAAGACCCATTATCATGGTCTCCCAAGATGTCAAATTTCGATGAGGCATATTATCAAATAACTGAAAAGCATCAGATGTTGAACTGCATTTGAAGTACATATCCAAAATCTTGTTGTTTACTCTAACCTCAACATTTTCAAATCTTTGTAATATGTGGCTATGTAATTTTCTTGCTTCTTCTATAAACTTGTCATCATCACATGCTACCATCAAATTCAAATACCTTGGAAGGTCCACCATAAACCCATTCTTCTCAAGCATAGCCAACACTTCCATTGCTTCTTCCATCTTCTTTTCTTTGCAAAGCTCGTCCAGTTCATCAATTGTACCTTTGTATCTACTAGAATAGCCAATTTCAGCAGATCCAATAGAAGATTCAGAAGTATTTTGTCCTGCTGAACTACCAGAGAAAGCAGAGTTCTGATGAACTACAGGAGGATTCTCTCTTTGATATCCAGCATGGTCATACAAAATGTCAGTTGGCATTTCTTTTAAAAACCCATGTGACCTTTGATGAATATTTCCTTCTCTATCTGTATAAGTTCCTTTCTGGTTATTTGGAAAAGTTCCAGCTGTGTTATCCAGACAATTAGGATTTGGATCATGTTGCACATTTCCTGGATTGTGTCCATATTTTTCATTGCCGAAGCGTGGATATGTGCCCGAGGGTTTTGGATATCTCTCTCCATAATGGCCACTAGGATCTTGATATAATTCCTCCCTTCTATGACATTCTTTCCAATTTCCATATGATTCACCGTTGGCTATGGTGTTATGGCCACGAACAACATTTGAACTATTGGAAAAACCTTCTTGTTGGGCATCTCCACCATGTATGCTAGGATTATGTGCCCAAGTTCCTGCTCTGTTATCCAGACAATTAGAATTTGGATCATGTTGCACATTCCCTGGATTATGTCCATATTTTTCATTACCAAAGCTTGAATATGTGCCGAAGCGTTCTGGATATCTCTCTCCATAATGGCCACTAGGATCTTGATATGATCCTTCCCTTCTATGCCATTCTTTCCCATTTCCATATGATTCGACATTTGTTATATGGCCAGGAACAACATTTGAATGATGCAAAATACCTTCCTGTCGGACATCTACACCATGGATGCTAGGATTCTGGTGGAACTCTGCTGTGTTATTTTGGTAATGCCAACTTGTTTGTGGACTATGGTAGTGCTGATTAGTAAAAGCACTTGTACTGTGCCCGCCAGGTCTAGAATAGCCCTGATTGTATCTATCAGAATTGACAGAAAATTCATGTTTGTTTCTCCATTCCTTGCCGGTGGAACTCACATGCGCAGGGCTGCTAGTGTCACATCCATTTGAGTTTGAACTGAACTCCTCGTGGATGCCACTTCTGTGGCAATTTAACTGATCATGACTATACGTTGGAGTTCCTCCCGCCTCTCCACTCCTGTAGCCATCTGGACCCTGATACATACCACTGCGAAACGATGAACGGGAGTTGTAATGGGGTTCACTGACACTCTCCTGGTGGGCATAGTGGTCAGGTGGAAAATCATTTCTTTGAGTAGCAGTGCTCAGCCACCGAAGGCACAGGGGTGTAGAAAGTGCATTGTGGGCAAAAGTCTCATGCAAACTCCCAGGGTTTCGCAGAGGAAGTCGGAGAGAATATGCGAGAAATGAAGGAGAATACAATCGAACCTGAAATAACAGAGACCGGGAACTCTTGGCGAGGATCGGTATCTTATTCTTGAACATTATACGCCGCCTCCAGTCAGTTCGAATATATTGCCTTCGACAAGAACAATTGAGAGCCCGAGTGAACAAGGACAGTAAACTGGCTCCTTCGAAACAAAACCAATAATTAAGCAAAACTTACAGAACGGATAAACAACGAGCAAAAATTTAACAAAAGAAGAAGAAGGAAAAAAAACTCAAGCTTGAGTTCGGAAAATACCTAACAAGTGGAGCGAGAAGACGGAGGCGTCGTCAGTCAACCTGTCCTTGCTGCCATCATCATGAACCAGGAAGAGGGGCAGATCTAGTGAGGCGGCACCGCCGCCGACAGCAGGTAAAATGAGAGGAGAAAGTCTAGCGTTGGCGGCGGCGAGGGAGGGCCGGAATGTCGAACGGAAGGGGTTATTAATGGGGTTAGGGTTGTTTACGAAAAAGACACTTTTAATAGTAATATTTGGTAAATATTTGGCAAAAGATGAATACGTTCGCCCTGCGTCCTTGTCGGTAGGGGTGTAATCGAGTCGAACCGAGCTGAACTCTTTGATGTTTGAGTTTGGCTCGTTTATAATCGAGCCGAGCTCGAGCTTTATTTAACGAATGTATTCATGACTCACGAGCTTATTCGAACTTTTATCGAGCATAAACGAGCTTAATAAATATAAATTATAAATTTAAATATTTATTAAAAACTAAATTATATATTTTTAAAAAATTATAATATTCTTGTTAAAATTTATAATTTTATTCTAATAAATAAATTTAATATATTTGTCTATGTTTATCATAAGTAGAGTGTAAAATCTATAAATTCAATATCAAAACTATTATTTTTTTATTTAAAAGTTGATTTATGATCTTAACGAACATGCTCACGAGCTAACGAACCGAATATTGTGAAGCTTGAGTTTGGTTTGTTTATCTTAACGAGCCTCATTAAACGAGCTCAAACGAGCTTTTATCGAATCGAGCTTCGAATAGCTCACGAGCGGCTTGACTCATTTACATCCCTACTTGTCAGTCTACCTCAAAACCAACACGAAGGAAGTAAATTATAATAACTGAGAAGACAAGTGGCAGGTGAGGTGGGTTTACACGGATTGCAGGGATTTACGTCCCGCCAGTTCCGATATTCAACCTCAAGACTTTATGTGGCAATCAACATAGCACTTACCAACTCAGCTAAGCCCGTGGGATAAAATTTTGGTAAATATTGCCAGGATGGAAGATATACTAGCTTTTTTTACTGTAGATTACTTTAATTTCAAAATTACTCATTACGTAACTACTTCCATTCTTGCCTCATTTACTTTCTAAATGTCGTCGTAAGTACTTCTTGATTTATTTTAATGGTCGATAGAAAATTTCTATAAGATCGGATCGATCACCTCAGGCTCAATATTTCTCAGCCCGATTAATCATTTTTTTAGTTACTTCTTAACTGAGTATTAGTCTAATCAAATTTTTTTAGTCAGTTTTAATTTATTTTTATTAAAAAATCTTTGCTCTCAATATATTGGGTCAAATTGATATTTGAGAACATTTTTAGAACCACAATAACTAAACAAACACATAGGAACTAGATTCGTATCATTAATGTTTGAGGATATGGATATAATTATAAGAACTAGACGAACTCATATGATCCAGTTTCATGTTATTTTAAGCACACTAGGTCCATTAATCAATTTGGTCAAATGAACCTTAAAAGTTTAAGCCAAAATCAATTAATGGATCTAAAGAGCTCAGCATGATGTGAAATTAGATTCTATAAGTTTGGTCTAGTTCTTATGATTATATTCATGCCTTCAAACATCAATTTGACCTAATATATTGAGAACAATTATTTTTTGAACATGAATTAGTTTTTCGGACATATTCATATTTAAAAATCATTGCTCTTAGTATATTGAATCAAATTGATGTTTAAGGACAATTTTATAATCATAAGAATTGATTTCGTGTCATTCTGAGATCTCTAAGTCCATCAGTCGATTTTAGCTGAAACCGATTGATGGACTTAAAGGCCTTGGAATGACACAAAACTAATTCCTATGTATTTGTCTAGTTCTCATGATTATAAAAATGTCCTCAATTATCAATTTGACTAAATATATTAAAAACGGTAATTTTTTAAATACAAATTAGTCAAAACTGACTAAAAAATCAACTCAACGGCTAAAAAAGGCACTTGATCAGGAATAGAAATAGGGGTAAAAAGAAAGTGGATATATGATTTAGTAATTTTAAAATTAGGATACGTGACTTGGTAATTTGGGAAATTTGTCTATATGGTTTGGTAAAAAGCTGAAGATATATTATGGTGGGAAGAAGTTGAGGTATAAAAATGGTTCGACTGCCTACCGTAGAATCGGAAAAAACACTAGAAGGGGGGCAGCAGAAGAATAAGAAACAATGCTAACACGACCAAGTTTTTTACTTGGTTCGGAGCCTTTAACGACTCCTATTCCAAGGCCCGCACTCGTCAAGTGCTTTCGTTGGGCAATCCACTAATAGTTCGAAATGGTTACAAATTTCAAGTACAAGAAATATATATATAAATTACCGACAATAAAAGAAACTAATTAAAGCTGAAGTGCGGTTGTCGGTGGAGCGTAGCAGTGCTGCGGGAGCCTTTTCGAAGCACCAAGTAGCAGAGAAGGTCGTTGCAGTTGTTGTTCTAAAGCTCCGGACCGAAGGCCTTTAAATAGGTCCATTCTAAATGTCTGAAACCCCTCCGGGCACCTGGACCACGTGGCTCGGTCAATCGACACGCTCCACGTAAGCTTGTGGATCAATTTTCGGGTCCGGGTGCCTGACTGAGTCCGAGATCCTAGATCGCTTGGGCACCCAGACCGCTTGGGAACCCACAGCCCTACCCAGGCAAGCCTACTCCGGATGCCTGGACCAACTCCGAGTGCTCAGACCCTTTTCTTCAGCAACTTCCACCTGCAAGAAAAGGTTACTCCAGGCAATCAAAAAATAGATTTTATCTTGCAAAACAGATTTAGCACAACATAATAGATTATGAGTAGTAATTAGATCCTGTCTTTTTGATACCAGGATCTAGTCAAGGTCTCAGCTTAGGTTTTCCAAATGGACCTAAGCTGGACTGAATCCTACAGTCCCCTCAATGGGGAATGCGTCCTCACTGGATCTCTCTTTCAATTGCATACCTTTACTTACCACTTGCAGTCACTCGACTTGTCGCTAACCCACTAGGTCTTCCTGCCAGTTGTCAGGTCCGCAAACCCAACTGGACTTTGGCCAGTTGTCAGGTCCACAGACCCAACCGGACTTCCCGCCAGATATCGGGCCCTGCGGACCTATCTGGACTTCGCACCAGCTATCGGGCCTCACGGACCTAGCTGAATTTAGCATATTTGTCATACATCAAAACCAGACTGTTAATGTAATCTGCACCGACAATCTTCTCCCTTTTTAATGTAATGACAACCTGAATTAAAGTTAAAAAAAAATGCAATAAAGTAATAAAGCATAAAATGTTTTAAAAGTTAGTTCAATTTTTCTAACTTAACTCACTATCCTCCCCCTTTAGCATACATCGAAAAATTAAGACATAATGCATAAAAAAGTGAGAAAATATTGCAAGCAAGTTTCAAAGAGTTATGACAATATAAGAAATTTTGAATACTAATTACTTTAAATAATTAGGGTTTAGGGTTAATTGGAGGGTGGAATAAATATTTTGAGAAATTTTGCAAGTAAGATTTCAAAAGTAATATCTTTTTAAAAATATTTTGAGAAATTTTACAAGTAAGATTTTCAAAAGTAATAACTTTTCAAAAATATTTTAAAGTTGTTTTTCAAAATGATTTTAAAAAATTCAAAGTTTACTTTAAAAAAAAAATGGTTTAAAGCAAAACTTGAGTTATGTATATAAGAGCATTGTTGAAGTAAAGGTTTGAAAAAAAAAACTTCTTTAAAAAAAATTCAAAGTGGAATAACTTTTCAAAATATTCTAAAAGTATTTTTCAAAACATTCGGCTAAAGTTTTTCAAAATAAGTTTGTCAAGAATTTTTAAATAAACAAATTATATTTTTCTTGAACAATCCAAAGTACTTTGAACTATGTAAGGCTAATTTTGAAAGTACTTCAAAAAAAAATGAGAAAAATTTTTGAAGTAAGAGAGATGTTTTAAAGAAAAAAATATAGAGAGATGATTTTTAGTAATTATTTTTAACTTATATAAGTAAATTCTCCCCCTTAATCTGATAACATAGTGAGATCAATCATTATGTAATAAACAATAGCAAGTCAAATCACTAAAGTAAAACTGGCTAAAGAGAGATAGAATACTAGTAACTGAAATGAAAGTAAAGTCACATCAAGTCAATATGTACAAGTAAAAAGAAACAATCAAGGACTGTACTACTGTGAAGACGAGGAAGATGGGTCAAAACCCTAGGAGCGCAAGAAGTCCATCAACTCAGTATGACAAGTCCGGTTCTCCTCTCGAGAACTGGACATGTCCTATCAAAGATCGGAGACCTTCTGTCGAAAACTCGTCATGGCAGCCTCAAATCTGATAACTTGGTCGTCTAGAGTACGAGGGACTGGAGGTCGCAGTGCCCTAAAGAGATCAACAATGTACGCATCTAACTCTGCCTCCTCACCTAGAATTGGATTAGGCTAATCCTGGGCCTCAAGGTCAGGCTGGGGCGAGGCAGCTAGATCGGGCTGGTGTTGGGCCCCTCTCCTCTAAGACAGGACGCCCTCATCATCTATATGTACACCTCCTAAGGAGAAGTACCTAAGATCTACCATGTCAAACTCATTTAGGGCTCTAACATCACCTACAGTGATATCAACATCCAATGAGGTAATGTATGCAATCAAAATATAGCAATATGGCATGTGGACCCATCGACTAGTGGTAATACTAGCCGAATAGTATATATCTAATCTATGACATAATGCATAAAGGAGAAAGGAATGAAAAGGACGCATCATCACTACGTCGCGAGTGGTGGGGGGGGCAAAATGCATGTAACTAGGACTCGATATAGGACATAGTCATGGACTCTAAAGGCAACTGATCGAAATAGGGTCACAATCGATACACGTTGACCCCCAAAAAATATGAATAGATCGTATCAAGTGTGATATATGAGTAGGGATCACCAAATGGTGGATCTCGAGGAGGGTAGCACTAGAAGGGACATGTGGATGGACGCAAACCCAAAAAGTCACGAATAATAGTGGGAGATAAGGTCATATCTATACCAGCGACCCTAGTAGTATAGATAAAATTATTGACTCTAACTAGGTTGTTATACAGCTCAGCACACAAACCTATGTTAACTGAACTGAGCAATAAACTAATCGCTGCAAGCTGTAATAATTAATAATTTCTACGGTAGGAATGCATGATCGCATGAAAAATTATCTATCTAAAAGTCTAGAAGGTATAGGAACATATATGGTAGAGGAAAATCTAACCCTAAGTTCATCAATAGGGAACCTAGGGTATGTACTAGCGGTCGAGGGGCCAGCACCAGAACGGGATCATTTCCTAATTAACAAATAACAGCCTAAAAATAAAATTTTAAGAAAAAAAAATTAAAGTTTAAGGTTAAAAATAATTTACCAAGGCATCGGGAATATTTATAAAAGAACTGGCGATCTCGATTGATCCGTAACACACGACTTGATAACCGAAGTAAGAAAGTTTTAGGAAAAAAATATTTTTCCTTTTCTTGCTTTTGCTCGTAAAACCTGATGAGGGGTTTTTTACAAAAGAGAAAAGGTTGGGGGCGCCCCTACCCCCCCCCCCCCCCCCCTTCTTCTTTTTTATAGGGCTTTTCGGGCGCCCGGACCCAGTCTGAGCGCCTGGAATGGGGGCGCAGTGTCCGGGCACCCAGATCACGATACCAGGGGCAGGCACCCCTGGGTTTGGGCTCCCGCTCATGATTTATTTACTTATTTTTTATTATTATTATTATTATTAATTAATTAATTAATTAGTTAGTTAGGGGTTAAGTTTAAGGATCTATTTAAGTTAAATTGATTAAGTTAAAGATTAATTTAAGTGATAAATTGATTCAAGTTAAATTGTTTAATTAATTTTTATTAGGTGAAATTGGAAAATTAAGTAAAGAAGATGATTAAGTAATTGTCTTATGTTAAACAGTTGTGGTATTTAGTTGAATTGGAGAAAAAAAATGATTAAGTTAAAATGGTTAATTTAGTTATTAAGGTTAAGGATTTTAATTGAGAGTTTTAATAGATTAATTAATTTGTTAAATAAGTTAAGAGATAATTTGGTTAGGTCAATTCTTTAATTTGGGTTAAGAATTAAGTAAATTTATAGAATTGATTAAATAAAATAAGTTGTGTAAGTTATAAGTTAATTTCAAGTTGTGAAATTAAGTTTAAGTTAATTAACATATATTAGAATTAATTTTGACGATTAATTAACTTAAGAAGATTGATTTACGAAAAAGTATGAATTTAATTAATGGTTAATTAAATTGATTAACTTGAGGATTAATTAATTCAAGTTTAAAGCTTATTTTGAGTTGATTTCATTAATTAATTAATTAATTGAAGATTAATTTAAGTTAGTAATTAAGTCAAAGATTAAGTTAACATAGGTTAGAAGATTAATTGAGATAAAAATTTAAGAAGAGTAGTAGTAATAAAAGCTTAGTTGAAAATATTCATCTATTATTGGTCCTTAACTATCTAACCCTTGATTACTAACTAACTATCAGAGGATAATAGTGTTTACCTAGTTAGTCAAATCAAGTATTTATGTCCAATTAGATATTATTGAAAAAAAGATTACTTGATTTGATTAATATTTTATTGTATTTTTCACCCAGACTTTTGTTGATGCACTAATATAAGCATCTGAAATCCAAGCAAAATGTCTACGCATCTCATACCATTCTATGTTTATAGATACACAATCAAGGTAATCTACTGTGTTTGTGAGATGTTCAATTCCTAGATCTATATGATCATACTTTCTAGGGGATTAATCTAGGCTAAGGCCAAAATAAATTTTGGAAAACTAATGAAATAGGAAATTTTTAGAAAATATAAGTAAATAAATTTTCCTAGAATTTTAAAAATTATCTGAATAAATATCTTTTCCCTTAATCTAAGATTTTTCAGACACAAGTAATATCTTTAAACTTATTTGTATAAAATTTTAATGAATTAATTATTTAATTTCAATTTAATTATTTAGATTTAATTTACTTTTAAATTATCCTTATTCATCTCACTAGTCTAAATTTTCAAACAAGAGGGATCCTATGATTTTGTGAGACGAGTCAAATTGAATTTCAGGATTTTGTTTAACTTTGTGTTAGATTCAAGTTTACCTTTGGGTTCAACAAATAGACATTTTTCGGATAAACTTCTGGGCTACGGTGAGTCACTTGAATATCATTAGAGTAACCATACCTTCGAGGTTTTCCAAATAGTCCTATCCACTGAACTTAATAACAAAACTTTGGTCTAACTATCTAGGATTGGTAGAGGGTAGATTCAGTTAGTTCCACTAAGCTAAATGCACTAGGTCGAAGTTATATCTTCCTAGACATGTATAGACAGAGATTCCCTAACTTACTATCATCCAAAACTTCTCCAGTGCTATTTTCAAGTTAAACTTTTGTCTCTATTTGATCTAATTCTACTTACCCAACCGGGTAAACTAATATTTTAGAGGTGCCAACTAATTTGGAGCCTCCCCTAAATTATTAAGTTTTTATGTTTTAGGTTTATGTCGTTTATTTTTATAGTTATAATAAACTTGATGGTAATTATTTGATTTATTTGAGTTTGAATTGTTTGACTTTATTTTATTATTTTATTGATTTGACTTTATTTGATTCTTTAGTATTGAGTTAATAGGTTTAGTTAGTTTTAGATAATGAATTTCAGTTTTGGGTACATAGAATTTATTGAGCCCTACTTACGTGGTAAGACACGCTTTTGGAACCCCAGCCTTAGTTTGTTTCTTATTTTGGCTTATAAGTGATATAAATGTTTTATTTGTTGAGATGGATTTGTATCCAAGCCCAGATTTATTGTAAACAGATTTTTGAGTTTTAAGAATTAAATTTAAGTTTTTAGATCTAGTGGTAAAAGCTTCTAATAATCCTTTAAGTTTGTTAATTTTATTATTTAATATTGTGTTTTCCTCTTCAAGTTTTATAACTTGATTTGGATTTGTACTTTCAATCTATTCCTTGAAGTGTTGATTTTTCTCAAGGAGCATTTCATTTTGTTTTCCATAGTTAATTAATTTTTTATTTAAACATGCAATAATTCTAAAGAATTTTGAGGTTAGGATAGAAGATACCTTGTTCAAACCTTTAGAAATGAGTCCATACTCGTGGCTTGATTCGTCTTCGGACTCATCGTCTTGTTCCAACTCGCTTTTTGATTCTGATCCTGTTGCGATCAGTGCGAGGTAGTTGTGATGTTTTTGATCTTCGACATCTGATTCTTCTGAAGATGATTCGTCTCACATCGCCTTGAGTGCCTTTTTCTTTCTGGTTATTTTAGATTTGTCGTCTTTCACCTTTGGGCACTCGTGCTTGTAGTGTCCTTTCTTGTTACACCCGTAGCATGTGATCTTCACCTTCGTGTCATTTGACTTGATTACCTTTTGTAGATCCTTCTTCGAGAAGCTGTTCTTTCTTCTTGTGAACATTTTTCTGACCATGTTCACAAGTTGTTCTTCTTCGTCTTCTGAGTCAGATTCAGATTCTGACTCTGGTTTGTTCTTTTGTTTAGTTTCTTTTGAGGGACCTACAAAAAGAGCAATACCTTTCTCGACTTATTTTGAGTTAGTCTGTTCATGGAGTTCAAGTTCACAAAATAATTCATCGAGTTTTAATTTAGTTAAGTTTCTAGAAATTTTATAAGCATCTACGATAGATGCCCATAATGCATTTCGAAGAAACACGTTTAAAGCATACCTTATCAAGTCTCGATTTTCCATTTGATGACCGATTGTATGAAGCCCGTTGAGGATGTCCTTTATCTTTGCATGTAGTTGACTCACATATTCTCTTTCCTGCATTTTTATGTTAAATAATTTATTTAAATAAAGGTCCCTTTTTGCTACCTTTGCGTCGTTAGTTCCCTCGTGAAGTTACATAAGTTTGTCCAACAACTCCTTCGCACTTTTGTGTGAGCTGATGCGGTTTAGCTCCTCCTTTGTTAATCCACACTAGATTATGTTGAGAGCCTTGAAGTCGACATGGGCCTTCTTCTTCATTTCCGGGTTTCAATTTTCCGGGTCTATTGGAATTCCGACATTGTCGACAGGAGCCTTGTAACCTTTGGTGATGCTGAACCATTGGTTGAAGTTGGTCATCAGGTATACCTCCATCTGCTTCTTCCAGTACAGGAAGTCATCACCGTTAAAGAGGGGAGGACGGATGGTGCTGTATCTCTCATTTTGGGCCATGAATCTTGCACACAAAGAGAAAAAGAAAAGGCGGTCCCAAGATTGGGTCTTGGATTAGCAGCGTGGGAGAAAAATTAAAACATTAAGACTGAATTGGTGTTGCATCAATTTAGAGTAGTTTGCAACAAAAAAATTATTCAAAGAGGCAACTGTACCAATTTGGATTATATCGTGATGCGGCGATGGAGGGAGGCCCACCTGGCATAGGGTCAACTGCCAGGGTGGAGGATTGGTCAACTCTTGGGTGTTAAAGGACCAAACGGAGGACAATTACAAGGGTCAATCGGGTAGTCAGGCCCCTACCGACGGGAGACAGGTCCAAGCAGACCTCCAATCTAGCTTGGGATGATACGTAAGACAGCCAACGCTCAATACGAAGTAGTAGGACACCAAGGAAAACCACACAGCTGGTCTGAATGGGGAAGGATATGTTACTACACGTGCTCCTTCCTGAAATCTACGAAGATGTGCGCTAGCTCCGGTGAATGACGATCTCTGATGAAGAGAACCTCCTGTAGTTTTGGGAGAAGCCCTCCACAACCCTGCGCACAGCGAAATAAGCCAATGAAGCGCTAGTGACCTAAGACTGGGGTGGAGATCCCTGGCTAGGTCCTCCGACGCTCAAGTCAGTCTCTCTCTCAAAGGTGGAAGAAAGGAAGAAGAAGAAGAAGAAGAAGAATAACTGCAGTGAAACAGAGTTTGGATGCTAAACTTGCGTACCTTGCCAATGGAGAGGATCCCCTTTTTTATACTACCTCACGTGACCTCCATAGTCGTGAAGTGGTCTCGGTTCGTTAGGGTTTGTTAGGAGATAAAGTCATCTTCTATACTTCGTGCAATAATCTTTTAAGGAATCTTTTCTGTGCCCCAGATATACCCGTTTTTCATTTATGACTTGTATGTATAATGGGGACACGTCATCATAACTGAATAGACCTGCAAAAATAACACGAACTTTCCTCGAATGTTATAACTTAATTAAACTAACACTGGCATAACTTAAATAAGAAACTAGAAAGAAGAGGCACAACGAGGTTTACTTGGTTACAATCGGAGAGGTTGTTAATCCAAGGAAGTTGAAGCTCACTATCAAAGTCTCCTTTAGGTGGAGAAGTCTCTTACAACAGTTAAAACACTCAAAATGCAAAGCTAGACAAAGGAAATTATTTGCAAGTGTTCTGTCTAAGCTTCTGGGACTAGGGCAGTATTTATAACCCTGGTCGGGGCGCTTGGAAGAGTTCTAGGTGTCACGCCCCCAGAGGAGTCCCTACCGACAAAATTTCGATAGCATCTCCCCTGTACCGGTGACAATATGAAGCATAAGTACATATAACCACAGACATACTCATCAGCAGTATACAATAGCCCACACAGCTGGATAAATAACACAACCACGTAGTTTTAATAGCAGCCCACACGGATGAAACATAACACAGCGAAAATCACAAAATAAGGAACATAAAACAACAGAACAACTAACTGCGAGCCGACTCGGCTTGACACAATATTAACAAACCAAATACAAGATACCACAAACGATACTCCAAATAAAAGAATACACAAGTACAAGAACAAGTACAAAACCAAATACAAATAGCGTAAGGAATACCAAAATCATAAGGTCGTCCTTGAATGTGACGTGGGACTGACGGACAAGACCTCTAGGCGACTCCATAAATCCTTTACGTGCTACCTGGCGAAATAACCAGTTTACGGGGTGGTGAATATAAAGACTCAGCGGGTAATAGACAGATAGTGCATGAGTATAGTAAAGAACTAGAGATACAAAGGTATACAGTCTCGTAAGGAATATAGCAGATACTAAAGTGATATCATAGTAAATGTCCATACCTGAAACAATATCCTAACCTAGTAATAGAAGGTCAGGAGTAGTAAAGACCTGCTACAGTACTGCTCATAACTACATGGATATCATGTGAGTCATATACATGTTATCAATAAGTAAGCTAGTGTCTAAACACATACAACAAATGTATATCTCAACATATGTAAGCATAACAGCATAAAATAGCAATAGCAACATAAGTAAGCAGCAGCAGCATAAGTGAAATAACAACAGCATATGCACAGATGGTCACCCTGCCCACCTCTCTGCACCACGACCCCTGTATGGTCGAGAGATTGGATCAATGACAACTGTACGACACTCTAGCCGCCACTACTCTCGAGTGACCGAGTGGACAGTTTGCATAGTAGCTATCTAGCCACGTAGCAATAGGGTCCCTGCTACTCACAACTCCAGCCGCCACTACCCATGAGTGGTCAAGTGCGGCACGATAAGATAAGCGGCACACTCCAGCCGCCACTACCCATGAGTGGCCGAGCGTGCGGCCCTAGCCAACGACCCTCTCAACCACAAGGGAGACATGGTTGCCGGCATACATGCAATGACATGATGCGTCAAATGCAGCAGTCATCATATATATATATAAACAGAAATCAGGTATGCTACATGAAGCCAGCATGCTCAATAAGAAACATGTATCGATAGCGATTAAAGCAAGTAAACATGGTATCAGGTGTCCATATCCAATATCTAATATCCAGTATCTAATATTTGGTGTCTGATATCTGCTAAATATCATATAGATAGCAACGAGAGACTGTATCGACATAGAAATGAGTAGCTCAAAGATTGAGTGGAAGTATCAAACGCAGGAAAAATAAGAGTGGAGTCAAGATAAACACAATATCTATCTGAATATAAAGCTCATGCACTAGGGGCAAAATATTAAAAAGATAAAGCAAGAAGTACCCGCCTTTATACGTAGATCGTGTCAAACAATCCCACGTCAAGACGCTCGTTCCGAATCCAAGTCCTGTGATCACATAGTATATTTAGCTAATTACATAGAAAGTAATTAACTAACAACTCCCTCACTTAATTAAAGTAATTCTAATTACACATGGTTATAGATTAATCCCCAATTAACCTTAAGCATACTACAACCTAATTAGATTAGGTTTACCATGAATCATCTCTATATAGCTCCCCAAATCAACACATCATTTAATCCAATACAAATTCATCTCTTAATTACCAATCCACTATATAATATGACCAATTTCTACAATCCATCAATACTAATCCCAAACCAACATAGAAATGGAAATCAACTTCCAAAACTCACCGAAATTGAACACTCCGCTATAGACTCACAACCAGAGAAACTCGCTGCTGGAAAATGATAGTCGGTGCTACACTTGCTGCAGAAACTTTGTGGCTAGAATACAACGGAGTTGCTGCCCCCTTCAACTTCAACATCCCAATTCGTAATCAATACCATCATAATTAGGAATTAAACCCTAATTCTTAAGCCACAACTTTTAAACTAACAACGTACCATCAATCGATCATCAAATCTGGCGAATCTTGTTGGAAACTTCACATATGATCAGAAGCAAGATCCAATACTGGTGCTGGAACCAGATGGACGGTCGAAGGATGATCTTGAATAGTCCAAGATCCGGTGAGAAGGCGTCGCTGGACCTCCTTGATCCAAATCCAGTGATGAGGAGGGGCGATCGACCTCCACGAGCAACAGCTAGGGCTCGGCTCGGAGAGGAAGAACACACCCCCCCCCCCCCAAGAGGGAGACAACGACGTTGCTCCAAGAAACGATAGTCGTATGGCATTCGAAAGTTCTCAAGAATCGGCGTTAGGGAGAGGTGATCAACCTTCGGGCGGTGGTCGACGATGAGCTCGTGACGGCTAGGCCAAGGCGGTAGCGGTGACTAGCCGGAATCACTGCGCGGCGCGACATCGAGCTGAGATGCATGGCGTGGCATCAGGAGGAGATGCGCAGCATCAAGCGAAGACTCGCCGCGCAGCATCGGGCGGCGATGACTTTCCGAGGAACACCTTGTGTGCATCCATGGTAGATGCCTACAAGGTTTCTAAGGACCTCTCTACTATTAAATTAGATGAGTTATTTTCTGAGTTTGAGCTTCATGAACAGACTAACTCATGTCCGGCCGAGAAAGGGTTGACTTTGATTGCAGGTACAGGAAGAGCACGCGAGTCAAAATTAAAACGCAGAACCGAACAAGAATCAGAAGAGGAACAAGATTCAGAAGATGACGACGAGCTCACAACCGAAATCGTCAACCTGATGAAGAAACTCTACAAAAAGAAGGGCTTCAACAAAAAGGATGTCAAAAAGGCCATCCGAACCAAAGAAACCCAATCAAGCTCAAAGGTCAAATTCGAGGTGACTTGCTACGAGTGTAATCAGAAGGGACACATCAAGGTGAACTGTCCGAACCAAAAGGATCCAAAGAAACCAAGAAGGAAGAAGGCTCTGAAGGCAACTTGAGACAAGTCTTCTTCCGAGGAATCCGACGACGAAGAAGTCGAGTAGGCAAGCTTCCTCGCATTGACAACCCGGGACTACACAAGAAGCGAGGACGAATCAGAAGCCGAGTCCGAAAGAAGCCACGGATCTGCATCCGTTTCTGAAGGGCCAAACCCCTCTATAAGTAAATGTTGTTTATACAGTTTAATCAATTATTTAATGCATAAAGTAGCTAAGTCCAAAGTTCGAATCAAGTTGCTTCTAAAGGAGATAACATTCCTTAAAGAAGTGACTAATACCGAATCCTTAACTGATCCAGGTCAGACTGGAACCTCAACTCAACTTCAAAAACTTGAGGAAGAGAATTCCAACCTGAAAAGTCAAGTCAAGGACTTGAAGACCGCTTTGGAACGATTTACATTAGGCTCCAAGAATCTTGACTTGATTCTTGGGACACAAAGAGCCATTTATACTAGAACTGGACTAGGTTTTAAATCCAAAAGGAAATATCGATCCTATCTATCCTTAGTCAACAAACCAAATAGTAAACTAGTCCAAGCATGAGTACCCAAGTCCAACTTGGTCAATCAAGTTGGACTTGATCAATATTGGGTCCCCAAGGATCAAGTTCATTACCTTGATAAACCTTATCAAGGCTATGATCCAAGGGGAGCCAAAAGAAAAACTGTCTTAATAAATTAATAAATAAATAAATAACTATATTAATAAATAAATAAAAATCATCTCAATAAATAAATTTATATATATATATATATATAATTCAAACTTTAAATTAAATAAAAGTTATAAAGGAATATGAAGGGAGACTCCAGAATAGCTGGCACCTCCAAAAGGTACCTACCCGACAGAGTAATTAGGACTAGAATAAAAAGGGTTAAGTTTAACTTGACCCACGGTACTGGTGAAGTATTGGATGATAGTACGTTATGGAAGCTTAGTCTATGCATGTCTAGGAAGATATGACTTCAACCTGGTGCATTTGGCTAAGTGGAACTGACTGAAGCTACCCTTTATGGATCCTAACTAGTTAGACCAAGGTTTTGTACTAAGTTCAGTGGATAGGACTATTTGGAAAACCTCGAAGGCATGGTTACTTTAATGGTGTCTAAGTGACTCACCATAGCCCAGAAGTTTATCCAAAAAATGCCTATTTGTTGAGCCCAAAGCTAAACCTGAATCTAACATAAAATTAAAACAAACTCAACATTGTCATGTAAACCCTGCAGGTGGACTTAGTTTGACATGACAATAAGGTTGAGTGGTACTACTCTTGGAGCTAAGATATTAATTAAGTGAGTTGTCAGTAACTCGTTTAATTAGTGGACATTCAATATCTTAAACACAGGGAGACTAACACACTTATGATAAGAAGGAACCCATATTGTAATATGGGATTGGTGCGGTAATGCAATAATAACTCTTTAGTGGAATGCGATATTATTGATGAACTTGAGTTGGGTGTTCAGGGCGAACATGGGAAGCTCAAGCTCATCAAGAAACCAAAACCAATTCCATCTCTCGGTCCCTATTGTAGTCTCTTATTTATAAAGCCTTATATCTACTTAAAGTCAAGTCTCTTACCCATCTTATGGTGGTCGGCCAAGCCAAGCTTAGAGCCCAAGCCAGGGCCGGCCAAGCCAAGAATTGGAGCCATGTTATATGGTCGGCCAAGCTTGGAGCCCAAGCTAGTGTTGACCACCGCAAGTGTACGAAAATGTCACAAGTAATATAAAAGATTATCGTATCCATAGGGACTGGAATAAGTACTAGAAATGTTTCAACACGAGTTAGCTAAACAACTAATCAATTAGTTTCCAAAAGCTAAATGTAACTAATGAAAAGTAAACATAGAAATGAAAGATCAACAAACAAGATTATGGGCTATGATAAAGGAATGTTCTAGGAGTTTTGGTTTCTTTGTAAGACTCCTCAATGTAAATGATCTACCAAATCCTGTTTCTCAATTGCCCAACATTTATAGAAGGTTGTCGGTTCTCTCTTGCAATAGACAACCGGCCTAGGACTGAAATCTATACCTAAATGTGATCAATTAGATATGAACTTATGTTGTCCTTACACGGACATGTTCCTGTCAAGAAGATCCCTCAGACAATCAACACAAAGATCATACTTCTCAACCCATAAGATATAAAGATTAATCCCTAAATCTATCCTACCCTCTTAAATTATCCTATTTTCCCTAAATCTTATCCCTCAAACATCCTTACATGGGCTTGCACCTTTCGCGTGCTTCTCTCGGAAAATTGAGTGGGAGATAATCTCTACAAGATTTATAGGACATTCAAACAATCAATCTAAAATGAGAATTAGGTCCACATCACAACAATTCATTCAAGATTGAATTGATACAAATAAGACAATATCATAGAAACAAGGAAATGGCAAATCCACAAGAGTTTACATCAATTCATCATATAAATACTCCCTCCATCCTAAAACAAAGAGATCTACTCCATGAATCGAAGAAAGAAATCCGAAAATACAAAGATTACAAACATTTCTTTGATCCCTAATCCAAGAAGAGGAGAGAAAGAAAACTTATCTAAGATGAAGCTTGGTCTTCAGATCCAATCCACGCTTCCGGAGTCGAATCCGTTGAAGATCTTCCTTAGATCACCAGAAATCCTCCCAAGATTGGAAGGAAAGACCCAAATCTCGCTTTCTCCCCAAGAGGGAGAAGATCCCCTTTGAAATGAAGAAGAAATCTTTATATAGAGGGGGAAAATCGGGTGCCACACGGCCCCATGACCTGGCCGTGTGTGGGACATGGCCTGGCTCACTCCCCTCTCTGCCTATCTCACATGGCCATGTGTGAGATACGACCATGTTTGGCTCTGCCACTGCACTCCTTGCACAGCCGTGTAGATCCACACGGCCATGTCATTCTTCTCCTCTAGAAACATTACATGGCCATGTGGCTCACACGACCATGTCATTCTTCTCCTCTGGAAACCTTACACGATCGTGTGGCCCACACGGCCGTGTGGAGCTCACACCCCCCTCCATGACATGACCATGTGGCTCACACACCCCCTTGATTGGCCCTGCATAGCTATGTCTTATTGCAACGTCTTTTACTCCATCAATATGGGATTTTCTCTAGTTGAAGTCTTCATCAAAGTTGTAGATCCAGAAGTATCTACACATTGGTTCAAAGAACAGTCCAAAACTCCAACGGATGACAAAGTTATGCCTATTTTACTCTTGGTGTGCAGTGCAGGGATTCCACACGGCCCTATGCTAAGGTCGTGTCACATAGAAATGCATTTTAGACCTTCAAGACGTAGTTTTCTCTGGATGAAGTCTTCATAAGAGTTGTAGATCTTGAATTTATCTACATTTTAATATCTGGAACAACTCATAATTCCAATCGAGTACAAAGTTATGGTCATTTTACTTTTGGTCTACAGTGTTGAAAGTTCCACACGGCCTTCGCACGGCCGTGTGAGGTTCACACGGTCTTTACACGCCCCCCACACGGCCGTGTGGGTGCCACACGGCCAGAACATGAAGAAAACTTAGTTTTTCATGACCCTGTCACTCTAGAAGCTCTCGACTTCATTTAAATTCCATTTTTGCTCCAAATCATGTCCTATCAATCAAAACAAACAAAGAATAGATCTCCGAACAAAATATAATGGAAGTATGATATTATAATGAAATAGGGTGCAATATGTTGGTTGCTACTCGGAAAGCCTAGAGGTTCCATTGTACAAAAATTTTGTACAAAGGTCTGAACCTTTTCCTAGCTACCACGTGTTCTTTTAAATTAAATTTTGGATCGCTTGTGGAACTTAACACGTTTGATCCAAAACTTAATCTATTTGTTCTTTTAGGTTTTGACTTGGATCTCCTGCGGAACTTAACACGTTCGACCCAAATCACCTTAAGTTATTAATTCCATTAAATATTAATTTCCATAATTGGTTCCCAGTACTGACGTGGCGAGGCACATGGCCTTCTTGGATATGGGAGCAACCACCACCGACTAGACAAAACCTTTTATAGAAATCTAATATTTAATTTCCTAAAATAACTTTAGGTTAACCGAAAAGAACAATCAAATCACAAGGAAAAATAAAACAAAAAAAAAACACAACTTCGAAAAACATATTCGAAATACTAGAACGTAAACCTATTGTATTTGGTATTATTTACATAAATAACTAGTATGATGCGGAAAGGAAAAATTACTAGTTATACCTTCTAGAAAGACCTCTTGATCTTCTACCGTATTCCTCTTCTAACCTCGGACGTTGTGTGGGCAACGATCTTCCGAGATGAGAAACCACCAACCACCTTCTTCTCCTCCTAGCTAGGTTCGACCACAACAAGGAAGCTTCACCAAGGAAGAAGATCAAAACACCAACCAAGCTCCAAGAGATGCTAGTTTTCTCTCCTTCTTCTTCTTCTTCTCCAAGTAGTATCCGGCCTCCACAAAAACTCCAAGCAATAGGGATGTTTCGGCCACCACAAGAGGAAGAGAGGGAGAGGATGATGATGGCCGGCCACAACAAAGAACAAAAGAGGGAGAGAAATAATAGAGGTTGTATCTCATGAAGGCACCCCCACCCCTTCTTTTATATTCCTTGGCCTAGGCAAATTAGGAAATTTAATTACAATAAAATTCCCTTAATTTCCTTGACATGATTTAATTGAGAAAAATAAAATAAAATTTTCAATTAAAACAATATTGGCCGGCTACATCAAAAGAAATAAATTAGACAAGTTTTAATTAACAAATTAAAACTTCCTAATTTGTTTCCGAAAATTTTAAAAATAAAATTTCTCTTCAAAAATCTCTTCATGGTTGATAAAAAAAAATTTCTATAATTTTAATTTAACAATATGTGAATAATTTTTAAAGAGAAAATAAAATATCTCACCAATCTACAAATAAGGAAAGAGATCTAATCTCTTTCTTTAATCTTTTGTAGATCTTTTACAAGAGAGATATTTTAATTTTAATTCTCTTTTAATAAATTATATCTTCCACATAATAAAAATTAAAATTAAAATCCTTTTTAATTTAATATGGCCGGCCCCTCTAGCTTGGGTTCAAGCTAGGGCCGACCACACCAATTTATGCTTAGGCCAGCCCTAGCTTGGTTCCCAAGCTAGCTTGGCCGACCCCTATTAGGTGGGTATAGAAAGTGGGTATAGGTGGGTATAGTGCTATATAAATAAGAGGCTACCATAGGGACCGAGAGGAGGAATTGATTTTGGTCTCCCGATAAAATTAAGCATCCCGTGTTCGCCCCGAACACACAACTTAATTTTATCAATAATAATTCATTCCACTAGAGAACTATTATTGAACTACCGCACCAATCCCAAATTACATTTTTGGGCTCCTTCTTATTATGAGTGTGTTAGTCTCCCTGTGTTTAAGATATCGAATGTCCACTAATTAAGTGAGTTACTAACAACTCATTTAATTAATATCTTAGTCCAAGAGTAGTACCACTCAACCTTATCATCATGTCGGACTAAGTCCACCTGCAGGGTTTAACATGACAATCCTTATGAGCTCCTCTTGAGGACATTATTAACCTAGTATCTCTAGGACACAGTTTCCTTCTATAATCAACAACACACACTATAAGTGATACCATTTCCCAAATTATCGAGCTTATTGATTCATCGAACTAAATCTCACCCATTGATAAATTAAAGAAATAAATATCAAATATATGTGCTTGTTATTATATTAGGATTAAGAGCATACACTTCCATAATAACCGAGGTCTTTGTTTCTTTATAAAGTCAGTATAAAAGAAACGACCTCAAATGGTCCTACTCATTACACTCTAAGTGTACTAGTGTAATTATACAGTCAAGATAAACTGATACCTAATTACACTACAACCTTCTAATGGTTTGTTCCTTTCCATTTTGGTCATGAGCTACTGTTTATAATTTATAAGGTACTGATAACATTATCTTCTGCATGTGGCACCACATACTATGTTATCTACAGTATAAATTAATTGAACAACTACAACTAAATGTAGACAATTTGACCAAATGTGATTCTTTATTCATAATGAATGTTTACAAAGCTTAGGCTTTTCAGTATACACTCAAACACAATAAACATAGATTATGCGCATGAAGTACAAGTAGATGTGCGTCAAAGTATGTATAAAAGTGTATATAATCTACGCACATCACACCCCCAGACTTAAACCTTTGCTTGTTCTCAAGAAAAATGCCGCAATCACGATTCATGTATTCAACAATGCATCATAATCCTTAATACACTCTCCTAACTCTATCCACAAGTTTTATTAATGAGCATGATCATAGAAATAAACCTAGTATGGCTTAAGCATAAGTTTCTTGTGCACGGTGCAAATAAGTAACTCAAAACCCTTCAAGTTTCAATCTTTGTCCTAGTCAAGTCTTCATCCAATTTGAGTTCCTAATGTTTTCGGTGATAGACATTTACCTGCCACACACTTGGTTCATATTTCTCAATCAACCCAAGGTCTCAAAGGCGTGCTCAATATCAGGAGAACCATAGAAGTCATTTCCCCAGTAACCTAACTCAGTCTCAAAGGGGTGACTTTCTAGTTTTCACTCACGACAACTGTTTTTTATATCCCTTTTTTTCACTCTTTTTTTTCCTTTTTTTTCATCATGCACCTTTTTAAACACAGAGTTTTTAGGCACATAAGTTGGGATATTTTGATTTTTTTTCAAATGAGTTTTTCAAGATTCGAGCCTCATCCAGCAACCAAAATGAAGTTTGAGAAATCACCATAGAAACCAAGTACTAAACAAATAGAATGAATCATGACTATTTCAATGATATCAACTATTCAAGTATCAAGTCAAAGTGTAGTGAAAGTAAGATCCTTAAGGTTAGGTCAAGACTAAAACTTATTTCTAATTGATACTTAGCTCAATTCATGCTACTCAAGATAGAGAAAAGAAGTACACTAAATATACTATCATCATTTACAATATCATGAATCAAGATAAAGAACGTGCTAACAATTTGCTTTAGGACAAGAAAACATAAAAATGGAGTTTCATGTTCTCAAGATGTATGCCACAAAAAATCAAAGCAAAATGCAAGGCATAAACAAAACAAAAACAAACAAAGTAAATCAAATGCATCTAATACATCCCTCCAGACTTAAACTTTTCATTGTCCCAATGAAAACTAAAAACAATGTGGAGGAGATTTTAAGAGAAGTTACCAAGTGTTGAGCTCCAAATGGTTGACATTCATGTTTTTAAAGATACTTCTCCATCTAATACTCACATTCCTCCACAACTTTGAATTCTACAACAATAAGATAGACAAGAAAAATTAAGTAGAGGATACATGTTTATTATAAACTCAGAACTAAAGACATAAAAGAAAATAAGGAAAATGAACTTGGGTTGCCTCCCAAGAAGCGCTTGTTTAAGGTCATTAGCTCGACCACCTCATTAGATTTATCTAAATCTCACTCTTGGAGGGGTAAGATACTTTAGAACCCTCCTACTAGGGGTTCTTGTTATAGAGAGAACTTTCATCAATGGAGCTACAAAGTAAAGTATAACTCTCTCCATCTTCGTCTTCTTAAAAGTTTTTTCAGGTGGTCGAAGACGGTTCAGATTGAGCTTCCAATCATTAGCCCAAGTGAAATCTGCACATGCAAAGAAAGTACAAATCTCCCATAAATATATTAGATAAGATAGAGTCATAACCATATTAAGATAAGCAAAATAAGAAATAAAAATTGAATCACATCTAACAAAGTCAATGATAGGTACCTCTATAAAATTTTCCAAAAGATCACAAGAAGTACTAACCTTGCTTTGCTGAGAAATACCTGATATCTCTAAACATGTGGATATGATTTCCTCTGAATCAAATGATGGTTCTGGCTCAGACTCAACTGTTGATGATATCAAAGATGGTGATTCTTGAGACTCTGCTAGCTCTGCATAAGTCCCTACACATTGTTCCATAACATGATCAATTCTTACAACCTCTAAGGGTTGTGTGGACAAAGGTTGTGATCCTTGAGATGCTGCTTCCACAACACAACTCCCTACACATTCTTCTAAAACATCATCATCAACACAAACATCAAAAAATAAACCAACATCTATGTCCTCAATAGGAGAATCAATAACAAGAGGATCAATAACTTCACTTGCAGTTTTAAGTTGATCTACCACATCACATTTATCATCTGAAAACTTATTTACCACTGCATTATCTTCACAATCCTCATCTGAAGAGTCTTCATCTTTATACAAATTCAAAAATCTGCAGTCAACCTTACCAGTGTCACAGAATTTTTTAAAGTCATAGTTCTCATTGACACCCACTATCCTTTGTGGAAAAGGAACCCTTAGTGAAGGTCTTGGGAAAGGTACTTCTAATTTCCCATATTCCCTTTTAGCTTGTGGAGGAGATTCAACTTGCTTATCTAGTGTTGGTATGATCAATTGTTGAGGGAAAGGTACTTGTGGCATTTGGGAACCTCCTGGAATAATGGAATTGAGTTCATGTGATCTTCTATTGTTCTTCTCCTCAATTCTAAACATGACCTTCTTCAGAAGTTCTTCATGATTTTTTTCAATTCTCAACCCAACATCATCACACTTTTCACTAGATCTTGTCTGCGAAGGAGGGGGATCTTCTTTAAACCAATTTGAAACAATACTTTCAATCTTTGCCCCTAAATGTTTGAACTCCCCGTTCTATGACTTGTGATTTTCAAAACTCATAGATGGTTGAGTTATAATTTGTTTGACAGGCTCTATAGCATTTATGGCTTACACTTCTTGAATGTTTGAGGGAGATTTCATCCAACTTATATTCGACCATTCATGGAGGTTCAATGTCACTTGATCAATTAACATATATGCTTCATCTACACTTTTGTCCATAAAAGAACCTCCAGCTAATTAATCCAATAAACTCTTGTCTGAGAAAGAAATTTCCCCATAGAATATGTGCAGAATTAACTATTTTTCAAAATCATGATGAGGGCACTGTCTTTGAAGACTCTTGAATCTATCCCATGCTTTAAACAATGATTCTCCGTATGCTTGAGCAAAATTTGTTATGAAATTCCTCATATACACTGTTCTGCTTGGAGGAAAAAAATGATTCAGAAATTGAGGATGGAGAAAATATAACCAAGTCCTTGCTTTATCCTTGATACTGAAAGGAAATGTCATCAATCGAAATGCATCTGATGACACTCCTTCACATTTCACCATATCACAAATCTCTAGAAATGTTTCAAGATGTAGATAAATACTTTCTGATACTTCTCCTCCAAATTTGTGACCTTGTATCATGAAAATTAACTCTGGGTCTAGTTGGAAACTTTCTGTTTCAATTTGAGGTTGCACAATGGGAGATAAAAATCTTGTAGAAAAGGGTGTAGAAAAATTTCTCATGGGCCTGCTTGACATGTTAGTGCTCATGGATATTCAAGAATCAAAAACAAGAAATGAAATGTAATATGAAAAGTAGGAAAGAAAAATGTAGAAATTAAATTGCAAGAAAGAAAGTGCATAATGAAAACAAGAAATAAAAGACAAAAGGAACAAGAAAAATGTCTAGAATAATTCATATGCTAAAGATTGCAAGATATGTTTACAAAAGAAAAGAAGAAAGAAACTAGATCAAAAGAGAAAACAGAGAAAAGTTAGATTAGAGTGCTAGAAATCAAGAATGCAAAGTTAGAATTAGAATTAGAATTGCAACAAAAAGAATTGTCAAGAATTAGAAAGATATGCAAATGATGAAAATAGAATTCTAACACTTAGTTACAACTATGCAAATGAAAAGAAAAGTTACGTCTAGTCTAACTCAATTAATAATTCCTAATGTTATAGCGCAGTCCCCGATAATGGCGCCAAAAACTTGTTGACCTCCGCAAGTGTACGGAAATGTCGCAAGTAATATAAAAGATTATCGTATCCATAGGGACTGGAATAAGCACTAGAAATGTTTCAACACGAGTTAGCTAAACAACTAATCAATTGGTTTCCAAAAGCTAAATGTAACTAATGAAAAGTAAACATAGAAATGAAAGATCAACAAACAAGATTATGGGCTATGATAAAGGAATGTTCTAGGAGTTTTGGTTTTTTTTGTAAGACTCCTCAATGTAAATGATCTACCAAATCCTGTTTCTCAATTATCCAACATTTATAGAAGGTTGCCGGTTCTCTCTTGCAATAGACAACCGGCCTAGGACTGAAATCTATACCTAAATGTAATCAATTAGATATGAACTTATGTTGTCCTTGCACGGGCATGTTCCTGTCACGAAGATCCCTCGGACAATCAACACAAAGATCATACTTCTCAACCCATAAGATATAAAGATTAATCCCTAAATCTATCCTACCCTCTTAAATTATCCTATTTTTCCCTAAATCTTATCCCTCAAACGTCCTTACACGAGCTTGCACCTTTTGCATGCTTCCCTCAGAAAATCGAGTGGGAGATAATCTCTACAAGATCCATAGGACATTCAAACAATCAATCTAAAATGAGAATTAGGTCCACATCACAACAATTCATTCAAGATTGAATTGATACAAACAAGACAATATCATAGAAACAAGAAAATGGCAAATCCACAAGAGTTTATATCAATTCATCATATAAATACTCCCTCCATCCTAAAACAAAGAGATCTACTCCATGAATCGAAGAAAGAAATCCGAAAATACAAAGATTACAAGCATTTCTTTGATCCCCAATCCAAGAAGAGGAGAGAAAGAAAACTTATCTAAGATGAAACTTGGTCTTCGGATCCAATCCACGCTTCCAGAGTCGAATCCGTTGAAGATCTTCCTTAGATCACCCAGAAATCCTCCCAAGATTGGAAGGAAAGACTCAAATCTCGCTTTCTCCCCAAGAGGGAGAAGATCCCCTTTGAAATGAAGAAGAAACCTTTATATAGAGGGGGAAAATCGGGTGCCACACGGCCCCAAGACCTGGCCGTGTGTGGGACACGGCTTGGCTCACTCCCCTCTCTGCCTATCTCACATGGCCGTGTGTGAGACATGACCATGTCTGGCTCTGCCACTGCACTCCTTGCACGACTGTGTAGATCCACACGACCATGTCATTCTTCTCCTCTAGAAACCTTACATGGTCGTGTGGCTCACATGACCATGTCATTCTTCTCCTCTGGAAACCTTACACGGCCGTGTGGAGCTCACACCCCCCTGCATGACATGGCCATGTGGCTCACACACCCCCTTGATTAGCCCTGCATAGCTATGTCTTATTGCAATGTCTTTTACTCCATCAATATGGGATTTTATCTAGTTGAAGTCTTCATCAAAGTTGTAGATCCAGAAGTATCTACACATTGGTTCAAAGAATAGTCTAAAACTCCAACGGATGACAAAGTTATGCCTATTTTACTCTTGGTGTGCAGTACAGGGATTCCACACGGCCTTGTGCTAAGGTCATGTCACATAGAAATGCATTTTAGACCTTCGAGACGTGGTTTTCTCTGGATTAAGTCTTCATAAGAGTTGTAGATCTTGAAGTTATCTGCATTTTGATATCTGGAACAGCTCATAACTCCAACCGAGCACAAATTTATGTCCATTTTACTTTTGGTCTGCAGTGCTGAAAGTTCCACACGACCTTCGCACAGCTGTGTGAGGTTCACACGGCCTTTACACGCCCCTCACATGGCCTTGACACGGCCGTGTGGGTGCCACATGGCCAAAACATGAAGAAAACTTAGTTTTGGATGCCCGTGTCACTCTAGAAGCTCTTGACTTCATTTAAACTCCGTTTTTGCTCCAAATCATGTCCTATCAATCAAAACAAGCAAATAGTATATCTCCGAACAAAATATAATGGAAGTATGATATTATAATGAAATAGGGTGCAATAAATATAGATTATGCGCATGAAGTACAAGTAGATGTGCGTCAAAGTATGTATAAAAGTGTATATAATCTACGCACATCAGCTAGGTGGCCGACCACATCATATTAAAAGGGTATTTTAATTTTTAAAATCTTTCCTTTTGTGGAAGTCATGGTTTTAAAAGAGAGCTTTAAATTTTAAAATCTTTCCTTTTATAGTTTTCTACAAAGGATTAAGAGAAAGGTTTGATATCTTTCCTTATTTGTAGTTAAAAGAAAAATTTTAATTTTTGATAAAATTTTCCTTTTTGGTAACCATCCACATGTTTTAAAAGAGAGATTTTAATTTATAAAATTTTCCTTTATAACCAACAAGGGATTTAAAAGAGAAAATTTTCTATTAAAATTTCTTACCGAAAATAAATAAGGAAGTTTTAATTTTGTGTTTAAAACTTTCCTTGTTTGGAGCACAAGGAGGTGGCCGACCATGACAAGAAGAAAAGAAAGTTTTAATTTTTTGTTTTAAAACTTTCCTTTTTAGTCATTGGCAAGGAATATAAGGAAGTTGTAATTATGTTTAAAACTTTCCTTTTTTGCTAAGACCAAGGATTATAAAAGAGATGGAGGGGTGCCTCATGAGATTAACACATCTTCTATTCCTCACTTCCAATCCTTGGTGGTCGGCCCTTGTCCTTCTCTCTTCTCCTTTTGCTTTCTCTCTTGGTGGCCAGCGGCATCTTGTGTGGAGATCTCTTGGTGGCCGGTTGCTTGAAGGAGAATAAGAAGAGAAGGAAGCTCTCTTGTCTAGCATCCTTTGGAGGTTAGTTGCTGGCCGAATCTTGGAAGCCTTAGAAGAAGCTTGAGTGGATTTCATCTTGGAAGATCGTCACCCACACGACGTCCAAGAGAAGGAGAGGAATACAATAGAAGATCAAGAGGTCTATAAGCTACCAAAGGTATAACTAGTTATTAGTTTCTGCATCATGACTAGTTCATCTTTTGTATAGATCTTGAAAAATCAACACAAGATGTTATCGGTTTTAAGTTATCATTTTTGTTATCGATTTTATTGTTCGATTTTATGTTTCGATATTGTGTTTCTATTGAGGTCTCTATAGTTAAACTTAGTTTACTGTAAGAAGTTAAATATCTAATTTCTTTGAAAGGCTTTGTCTAGGAAGTGGTGGATGATCTCATACCCAAGAAGGCCTAGTGCCTCGCCATGTTTAACCTGGAAGCCGATCTTTGAAATAAATATTTGATAACTTCTGTAATATGATTTAACTTAGGAAGATCACATCGGTTAAACTTGGAGTAAAAATGTTAAGTATCGTTTCCAATGCAAGTTTAACTTCTGAAGGACAATTTGGATTAATAATGTTAAGCATCGTTTGTAATCCAAATTTAACTTCAGTAGAGCACATGGGTAGCTAGGATAGTTCTATGCTTGTACAAATTTTTGTACAGGGGAACTAGGACGGTATTCGAGTAGCAACCAACAAACGGTCCTAAAAAGTGATATCAGAGCCAAGACGCTTCAGGAGGACTAATCGCTAATCGAAGCACCAAATCAATGGTCGGATCGAACATATACCCACCGAAGTTCGAGGGAGAATTCGCTAGCTGGAAAAAATGAATTAGAAAAAGAAATTAAAGAATTAAAAGTAATTCTAGTAAAATCTTGTCCATTAGAAGATTTTGATAAATTAAAGCTAGAAAATGATAATTTACAAAATGAAATAAAAAAACTTGAAAAATCATACATGCACATATAGTACAAGTATTGGAAGATATAATTTGAACTGATACTTTAAATATCACAAAGGACAAATCAGGAAAATTTCAAAGAAATATGTTCTTAAAAAATTCTTAATTAATCTAGTTTGCTGGAACCTATATTGAATTCCAAAGTCTTGTTTAACTTGAACTTTAATTAGACTTAGCGCTTTTAGCTATAAAATTAGACATTTAATTTCCTTATAAGACTTTGTTTAGAAAGTGGTTGTTGCTCCAATAATCAAGAAGGCCTAGTGCCTCACCATAGCCTGGAAGCCAAATATTGAAATAAAATGTTTAATTGGCTAACTGATAGAGCATTAAAATTGAAATTAGATAATGATTTAAATAGTTACTCAATTTTTTTTTGAAAAAATTTTCTCTGTAAATTTGTTTAACTGAGGAAAATTATTGATTGTTTCAAAAAATTTTTTGTTTTACTTAGAAAATTTTTCTAAAAATTATTGCATTTTTAGTGCTATCAAATTATTTTAAATATTTTCAAAATCTTGATAAATTTTTCAAAATTATTTGAAAATCAGAATTTTATTAAAGTTACCCTTAGATTTTTTTTTACCCCATTTTTTATGTGATCAAAGGGAGAAAAGGGAAGATTAAGTCTAGAGGGAGGTAGATTAATTTTTTTAAAAATTTTGCACTTGAATTGCAAATTTATTACTTTTATTTTATATTTGTTTACCCTAACTTAATCTGGGTTGCTCACATCGAAAAGGAGGAGATTGTTGGTACCCCAAGGTTATTTTGATGTGATCAAACAAGTTAAGTTAGGTCCTATTATGTTTAACCTTGTGTCTAAGTGTGCAGGAGCTTAGGAGCACAAAAAGTCGAGCAAAAGACGCAGCTAGCGAGAAGAATGGCACGGGAGAGAGCCGACGGGCTCGGTGCATCTGAGAGACAAAGTGCTGCGGACGAGTACACGGGTGGACGAGAAGGAGGCACACGACGTTTCCGAGGGACGAGAAGCCGGAGCGGAAGGTTGCTCGAGAAGGCCGGAAGTTGGGTTTGGGTGAGCCCTATTCCGGATGGCCGAAATCACCCAAGCAGGCGAAGCCGGAGCGGAAGTCCCAAACCGAGGCGAGCAGAGCAGGAGCAGAGGGCTCAGACCAAAAAAACCAACCATGTTGACTTTGTGAGTCCAGGCGCCCGGAACCCAAAATTTATCATGATCGACTTGGACTTTGATCGCGTCGGGGATAGAATTCTATCCCACTCCAGGTGTCCTAACTAAGGTTATAAATACAACCTTGGTCCAGAAGCTAAAATACAACAAACATTCTTGTACCTACATTTATACACATCTTAGTTTTCATTTAGCTTTTCATTTTCTGTGCTTACACTGCTGTAAAGAGGTTTCTTCGCCTGTAGGAGAATTTAGTGCTACTCTATTCCTTGGATTAACAACCTCCTCGGTTGTAACCAAGTAAATCCTCTGAGCCTCTATCCTTTTGTTTATTCAATTATTTTATGAAAGTGTTCTTTTAAGTCTAAGAATGGTTCATTTGATTTTGATTTTATGCAGGGTTATTCAACCCCCCTTCTAGCAAGCCAATAGTCCTAACAAGTTATATCAGAGCCAAGACGCTTCAGGAGGACTAATCGCTGATCGAAGCACCAGATCAATGGCTAGATCGAACATATACCCACCGAAGTTCGAGAGGGAATTCGCTAGCTAGAAAAAGCAAATGCAGGTATTCTTTAAAATTGACTTTGAATTACTTTTAATAATGAAGTTTGGTTTTGTAGCACCCAAGGGTAAGGAAGAATACCAGTGGACATAGAAGGAGCAGGTCGATTACGTGTCAAACGGCAAAACAGAGTTTCATCTACTGATCGTCCTTCCGCCACAAGAAGTCAACCGGATCGGTACCTACAACTCAGCAAATGAGCTTTGAGAGAAGTTCCTTGAGCTACACGAAGGGACGTCTGAAGCCAAACTCGTGAGATGGGACTTACTTCGCAACCAGCTCACCAATCTACTATTTGAAGAAGACGAAATGATTACACACCTTCACTCGAGGATTAAGGAGCTCATCATCGAACTTTCGAATCTCGGAGAAAAGGTAAGCAGCTGAGATTCGCTAAGGTACGCTCTTAATGCATTCCCTAGAAATACAAAATGGGCATCACTAGTAGATGCCATCTATATCTCTAAGGACTTAGAATCTATTACCTTAGAAGAATTATTTTCAACTTTTGAAGTGCATGAATCGAGATGTGTAGGTATGAAGGAGCCGAAACACAACATCATCTTTAAGGCAACGAGAGACGAACATGAGTCAGAATCCTCTCTCTCAACGATGAAATGGTAATGATGGTAAGGTATTTTAAAAAGGAATTTAAATCAAGAAAAACAAACCATTCGCAGGGTAGAAAGAAAAGGACAATCAAATGCTACCACTGCAATGAAGAAGGGCACATTAAGGGCAGCTGCCCTAAGTTAAGGAACAAGGATAAGAACAAAGGAAAGAAGTCTATCCAAACGAACAAGTACACGACTTTAAAGGCGACGTGGGACGAAACATCGTCCGAATCGGAAGTTGAGGCTTTCTCCGTACTTGCATTAATGGCAAGTCATCAAGAAGATGAACACGAAGCAAGCTCGTCTGAAATTAGCATCAAGAGCATCGATCAAGAAGGAGCTACATCGGAAGAAAGCAGCACTTCAGGGAGAGCTACGGACAACAAGATCGACAAGGTAAGTCAGGTACGATCTCTTCCTCCTGATAAGTTATTTAAATTTGTTAAATTGTTAACTAAAGATTGTTGCAAATTAGAAAAAGAAATTAAAGAATTAAAAGTAATTCTATCAAAATCTTGTCTATTAGAAGATTTTGATAAATTAAAGCTAGAAAATGAAAATTTACAAAAAGAAATAAAAAACTTGAAAAATCATACATTCACATACATGTATTAAAAGATGTAATTTGAACTAGTACTTTAAATATCACAAAGGACAAATTAGAAAAATTTCAAGGAAATATGTTTCTAAAAAATTCTTAATTAATTCAGTTTGCTGGAAACTATATTGGGTTCCAAAGTCTTGTTTAACTTGAACTTTAATTAGACTTAACGCTTTCAGTGAGAAAATTAGACGTTTAATTTCCTTATGAGGTTTTGTCGAGAAAGTGGTTGTTGCTTCAATAATCAAGAAGACCTAGTGCCTCGCCACAGCCTGGAAGCCAAATATTGAAATAAAATGTTTAATTGACTAACTGATAGAGCATTAAAATTGAAATTAGATAATGATTTAAATAGTTACTCTTTTTTTTTTTTGAAAAATTTTTCATTGCAAATTTGTTTAACTAAGGCAATTATTGCTTGTCTCTAAAAAATTCTTTGTTTTACTTAGAAAATTTTTCTAAATTTTTTTTTGCATTTTTAGTGATATCAAAATTATTTTCAATATTTTCAAAATCTTTATAAAATTTTCAAAATTATTTCAAAAACAGAGTTTTATAAAAGTTACCCTTAGATTTTTTTTTGGTACCCCATTTTTTATGTGATTAAAGGGGAGAAGGGAAGATTAAGTCTAGAGGGTGGTAGATTATTTTTTTTTTTTTTACACTTGAATTGAAAATTTATTCCTTTTATTTTATGTTTGTTTACCCTAATTTAATATGGGTTGCTCACATCAAAAAGGAGGAGATTGTTGGTATCCTAAGGTTATTTTGATATGATCAAACAAGTTAAGTTAGGTCCTATTATGTTTAACCTTATGTCTACGTGTGCAGGAGCTTAGGAGCACAAGAAGTCGAGCAAAAGACGCAGCTAGTGAGAATGATGACACGGGAGAGAGCCGATGGGCTCGGTGCGTCTGAGGGACGAGGTGCTGCGGAAGAATACGCGGGTGGTTGAGAAGGAAGCACGCGGCGTTTCCGAGGGACTAGAAGTCGGAGCGGAATGTTGCTCGAGAAGGCCAAAAGTTGGGTTCAGGTGAGTCCTATTCCAGATGGTCGAAATCACCCAAGCGAGCGAAGCCAGAGCGAAAGTCCCGGACCGAGTCGAGCAGAGCCGGAACAGAGGGCACGGATCGAAAAAGTCAATCATGTTGACTTTGTGAGTCCGGGCGTCTGGAACCCAAAATTTATCATGATTGATGTGGACTTTGATCGAAGCGTCAGGGATAGAATTTTATCCCACTCCAGGCGCCCCGACCAAAGCTATAAATACAGCCTTGGTCCAGAAGCTAAAACATAACAAGCATTCTTGCACCAACACTTATACACATCTTAGTTTTCATTTAGCTTTTCATTTTCTGTGGTTACACTGCTGTAAAGAGGCTTCTATGCCTGTAGGAGAATTTAGTACTACTCTATTCCTTGGATTAATAATCTCCCCGGTTGTAACCAAGTAAATCCTCTAAGTCTCTGTCCTTTTGTTTATTCAATTATTTTATGCAAGTGTTCTTTTAAGTTCAAGAAGGGTTCATTTGCTTTTGATTTTGTGCTGGGTTATTCAACCCCCTTCTAGTCGCCAACGGTCCTAACAAGTGATATCAGAGCCAAGACGCTTCAGGAGGACTAACCGCCGATCGAAGCACCGAATCAATGGTCAGACCGAGCATACACCCACCGAAGTTCGAGGGGAAATTTGCTAGCTGGAAAAAGCGAATGTAGGTATTCTTTAAAATCGACTTTGAATTACTTTTAATAATGAAGTTCAGTTTTATAGCACCCGAGGGTAAGGAAAAATACCAATGGACATAGAAGGAGTAGGCTGACTACATGGCAAACGACAAAGTAGAGTTTCATCTGTTGAGCGTCCTTCCGCCACAAGAAGTCAACCGGATCGGTACCTACAACTCAGCAAATGAGCTTTGGGAGAAGTTCCTTGAGCTACACGAAGGGACGTCTGAAGCCAAGCTCGTGAGACGGGACTTACTTCGCAACCAGCTCACCAATCTACGATTTGAAGAAGGCGAAATGATTGCACACCCTCTATAATGACCACCCTTCTTACTATACTATACTACTCTCTAAGGTGACCGTTAATTAACTATTAACTCTACTTAACCGGTGTGATCGAAACCACGAGGAATCCCTACCGAAAAATTTCGACAGAGTCTCCCCTGAACCGGTGACCATAAACATCAATACATACACAGTATACACAACCACAGGTGGCTGGAACATATATCAAACACCCATGTAGTTCATATATAATCAAAATAATTAACTTTCGCAAAACACGATAAAACAATCCATAGAGTAGCATGTACAAGTTCTAAATTCTTTAAACAATTTAACGGAAACAGTCTTAATAAATTTTTGGCGAATCCCCAGGTCTCTCCATTGTCCTGGCATCACACACCATCCACACCGCCTTGTCGCCTTCCTTGCTACATCTTTTCCTTTTCTTTATCTGCAGTAAAAGGAAATGCAATCTATAAGCAAAATTTGCTTAGTAAGCGCTATCTAACTCACAAAAACACGAATGTGCATGTATACAAGAAGAACTAGAATTGTATGCTTAAAAAGAAGCATATATAGCTACTCATGTTAATCTCATAGCAATAAAGGTTACTCATGCTCAACTAATAGCAAAGCAATAAAATTAGCATACTCATGACATACAAGAATAAACTGCATGCTAGAAGATAAAGCTAATCATGCTAAATAAGAATAAAACTGCATGCTAGTAGATAAAGCTAATCATGCTCAATAAACTAATCAGGAAACAAATAAAACTAATACTGCATGCTAGAATTCAAAAGAACTAAACTTACTGATTCTAAGCATATGTGAAACTTGTTTCATTTGTTTCAAATCTTATACTTTATTACTTCAAAACAATAATAAAGTTCTTCTTGGTTAAAAACTTATACTTTAATACTTAAAAATAATAATCAACTTCTTTCTTGGGCCCAGACTTAGTACCAATGCGCGCTCCCTAATAGAGACTGTGGTAGCTAGTCATCAGTCATACGAGGGTAAAGACCTTGGTCTTACCAGGGTCAAGACCTTGGAATTGGTCACCTAGATTTGTTTAACGACAACCTCGGAAGTCGGGTACTAGCCTCTTAAAAGTAAAATACTTATTATCTTTTATTACTTCTTCTTTAAATGTTTTGACATTTTAACAAGCACCTTGTGTGCCAAAATTTCTAAAGTTTTGACTTTGAGAATCTACTTAAGGTCTTGACCTTTTCCTTTCTTTTCTTTATCTTTCTTATACTTGTTCAAGTAAAATACTAGCCTATTCCAACATGCTACAACAGATTTAAAACCAAGGAAAACAAATCTGAAATCTTTAGGCATGCTACAGCAGAAATAAATCAAAGAAAGAAAGATCTGCATTCTTAAAAAAAACTACATACACTTAGAGAGTAGTTGTTCATGCTTGTTAAAGTAACGAAGTAACTAAAACTGCAATGCTAATAACAGGGCTGATCATGTTTGTTAAAATAGCAAAGAAAAACTAATACTATATACTTAGATTAAAGGCTGTTCGTGCCCTCTAAATAGCACAAAAAAGTCTAAACAAAAAATGCTAAACATAGGGCTGTTCGTGCTCATTAATGGCACAAAAAGATCTAAACTTGTATGCTAAATATAAGGGTTGTTCCAACCAGTTAAGAAAGCATAAGAAACTAAATCTGAAACTGAAATCTTATACTTAGATACAAGGTTAACAAAAGGAAAACTAAAGAGAACTAAATCTGAAACTTGAGCACGAAGAGGAAAACTAAAACTACAAGGTTACAAGGTTTACATTTTCTAAATTGTAACCTAGCTAAACAAAACACGACTGCTTTGTGTTTACTAAAAGACTTATAATGATTATCGAGATTTTTTTTCAAGAATATCCCAGCGGTGCTTGGGGAATAATTACAGTTAACCTGCATCAAGATGGATCTGCCAATTCCAGAGTTTGAACAAAGAAGATGCATATGTGTAGATATTGTATTCTTCACAGATTAAGCTTCACAGAAGGATTTTGTTAAGCTTTTTAAAGTACACGGCAGCAAAACCCTAACCATCAATCTTCACAGTTTAATTCGAAAACAAGAATAAGCAAAGTCCAAAATCTAATCCAATCAAAAAAACCCTTCCATCTTCCTTAACAACTCACGACAGCAAGCCCTAAGCCAAGAATCTTCACAGCAAAACTCGAAAAACAAGGAAAAATGCAATCCGAAACCACTCCTACCGCAGGTGAGAAGCTACTTACACTTGTTCTTGCACTTACAACCGACGGAATGGGTTCTAGGGTTCGGAGACTTGCAAGCTTTCGGCCTCTTCTTGTGCCCGTGACTCCGCCTCGACGAGGGAAACCTTGTACTGGTGAAGGACCTCCGGAGAATCCCCTCGCCGGCCACCGGAATCATGCCCTAGCTGCGGTCCTGTTTTGCCCGAAAGAGGTAGCACCGACGTCGCGTGAGAGGAGAAAGGGAATAGGTTTCGGGAGAAAATTAAGCCCTCTTTTGTAACTAGGGTTTTTTATTAGCCAACTACTACTTAAATATTATTCGCTCTTTCTTTAATTAACACCGCCTGCTGGTACACTTGGTTGACTACATTTTCGCCAAGTCAAAGGTCGTGGTTTCAAATCCTCAGCCGAGCGTTTTATTCCCCTTTTATTTAAAATGTTCCTAACTACTGCTTAAATGTATTTCGTTTCATATTCATTCACAAAATATTTGCAGAACAGTTGGTTGACTGGATTTGGTTAAGGCTTGGTTCAGGTCCGAGGCCCACGGTTTGAATCTCGACTTGAACATTTTTTTGTCAAAACTTCCTTCGTTTAGTAAAAATACCAAACGACCTCCAAAAATTACATAAAAATACTCTAAAAATTCCTAAAAATCTCTAGAATATTTTAAAAACATTTCCAAATATTTTTAAGGACATTTAGAACTCGAAATAGGGAAAGTTAGGTCGTTACACCCTCACTCGAGGATTAAGGAACTCATCATCGGACTTTCGAATCTTGGAGAAAAGGTAATCAACCGAGATTCGCTAAGGTACGCTCTTAATGCAATCCCTAGAAATACAAAATGGGCATCACTAGTAGATGCCTTTTATATCTCTAAGGACTTAGAATCTATTACCTTAGAAGAATTATTTTCAACTTTTGAAGTGCATGAATCGAGATGTGGAGGTACGAAGGAGCTGAAGCACAACATCGCCTTCAAGGCAATGAGAGACGAACATGAGTCAAAATCCTCTCTCGACGACGACGAAATGGTAATGATGGTAAGGTGTTTTAAAAAGTTATTTAAATCAAGAAAAAATAACCATCCACAGGGTAGAAAGAAAAGGACAATCAAATGCTACCACTGCAACGAAGAAGGGCACATTAAGGACAACTGCCCTAAGTTAAGAAACAAGGATAAGGACAAAGGAAAGAAGTTTGTCCAAACGAATAAGTACATGACTTTAAAGGCGACGTGGGACGAAACATCGTCCGAATCGAAAGTTGAGGCTTTCTCCAAACTTGCATTAATGGCAAGTCATCAAGAAGATGAACACGAAGCATGCTCTTCCGAAATGAGCATCAAGAGCATCGATCAAGAGGGAGCTACATCGGAAGAAAGCAGTAGTTCAGGGGGAGTTACGGACAACGAGATCGGCAAGGTAAGTCAGGTATGATCTCTTCCTCCCGATAAGTTATTTAAATTTGTTAAATTGTTAACTAAAGATTATTACAAATTAGAAAAAGAAATTAAAGAATTAAAAGTAATTCTATCAAAATCTTGTCTATTAGAATATTTTGATAAATTAAAGCTAGAAAATGATAATTTACAAAAAGAAATAAAAAAAACTTGAAAAATCATACATGCACATATAGTACAAGTATTAAAAGATGTAATTTGAACTGGTACTTTAAATATCACAAAGGACAAATTAGGAAAATTTCAAATAAATATGTTCCTAAAAAATTCTTAATTAATCCAGTTTGCTGGAACTTATATTGGATTCCAAAGTCTTGTTTAACTTGAACTTTAATTAGACTTAGCGGTTTTAGCGAGAAAATTAGACATTTAATTTCCTTATGAGGTTTTGTCTAGAAAGTGGCTGTTGCTCCAATAATCAAGAAGGCCTAGTGCCTTGTGATAGTCTGGAAGCCAAATATTGAAATAAAATGTTTAATTGACTAACGATAGAGCATTAAAATTGAAATTAGATAATGCTTTAAATAGATACTCAAATTTTTTTTGAAAAATTTTTCTCTGCAAATTTGTTTTACTGAGGTAATTATTGCTTGTCTTTAAATTTTTTTTGTTTTACTTAGAAAATTTTTCTAAAAATTATTGTATTTTTAGTGCTATCAAAATTATTTTCAATATTTTCAAAATCTTGATAAACTTTTCAAAATTATTTGAAAATCAGAGTTTTATAAAAGTACCCTTAGATTTGTTTTTGGTATCCCATTTTTTATATGATCAAAGGGGGAGAAGGGAAGATTAAGTCTAGAGGGTGGTAGATTATTATTTTTTTTTTTACACTTGAATTGTAAATTTATTACTTTTATTTTATATTTGTTTATCCTAACTTAATCTAGGGTACTCACATTAAAAAGGGGGAGATTGTTGATATTCCAAGGTTATTTTGATGTGATCAAACAAGTTAAGTTATGTCATATTGTGTTTAACCCTGTGTCTAAGTGTGCAGGAGCTTAGGAGCACAAGAAGTCGAGCAAAAGACGCAGCTAGCGAGAAGGACGACACTCGAGAGAGCCGACGGGCTCGGTGCGTCTGAGGGACAAGGTGCTGTGGAAGAGTACGCGGGCGGACGAGAAGGAGGCACGCGATATTTTCGAGGGACGAGAAGCCAGAGCGGAAGGTTACTCGAGAAGGTCGCAAGTTGGGTTCGGGTGAGCCCTATTTCGGATGGCCGAAATCACCCAAGCGAGCGAAGCCGGAGCAGAAGTCCCGGACTGAGGCGAGCAAAGCCAGAGCTGAGGGCCCGGACCGAAAAAGTCAACCATGTTGACTTTATGAGT
Source organism: Zingiber officinale (assembly GCF_018446385.1). NCBI lineage: Eukaryota > Viridiplantae > Streptophyta > Magnoliopsida > Zingiberales > Zingiberaceae > Zingiber > Zingiber officinale. The sequence goes on from NC_055994.1 coordinate 132,740,715, forward strand.
TCGGGCTCTCGGAACCCAAAATTTATCATGATCGACGTGGACTTTGACTGACGTGTCGGGGGTAGAATTCTATCCCACTCCAGGCGCTTGGAACCCTTCTAGGCGCCCTGACCAAGGCTATAAATACAGCCTTGGTCTAGAAGCTAAAATATAACAAGCATTCTTGCATCAACACTTGTACACATCTTAGTTTTCATTTAGCTTCTCATTTTCTGTGCTTATAGTATTGTAAAGAGGTTTCTCCGTCTGAAGAAGAATTTAGTGCTACTCTATTCCTTGGATTAACAACATCCCCGGTTGTAACCAAGTAAATCCTCTGAGCCTCTGTCCTTTTGTTTATTCAATTATTTATGCAAGTATTCTTTTAAGTCCGAGAAAGGTTCGTTTGCTTTTGATTTTGTGCAGGACTATTTAACCTGTAATGACCCGGCCCTTTGGCCTCTTGGGCGACCCTTGCGCGGCCCATTGGCGGCCCTTATGTCGTCGACCCATTTGGCGACATCTCATGTCGTCGACCGACGACCCTTTGGCCGTGCCGTTACTCACTAGGACTTTCCACCCCTGGTCAGTGGATTTTTGCCTCCCCCAGGATTCGAACTCTAAACCTCCAGACTTAAGTATTAGAGTTTATGAATCTTGGTAACCAAGTGAGATCATCTCACTTGGTTACCAGGATTCATAAACTCTAGTACTTAAGTCTGGAGGTCTAGAGTTTGAATCCTGGGGGAGGCAAAAATCCACTGGTCAGGGGTGGAAAGTCCTAGTGAGTAACGGCACGACCGACGGTCGACGACCCGAGGGTCGCCAAATGGGCCGCCAAATGGGTCGGGTCGTTACACAACCCCTTCTAGCCTACCAACAATCCTAACAAGAACAACGTCACATTGTCGCCATTACTAGCAACCACACTAGGGGTGAAGGATCCGATAACCTAGGTTGTGGTTGTCGGCCCCATGACTGCCCGCTGGGTCTAAGAACAAGACCAAGCCGCCCGTCATTGCCATGTGTGAGAGCCTCAATGCGCTGCACTCACTCGTGCTAAATATCGCTGTCGGTGCTTACTTGATGGAAGTTGTCACCTCCTTCGCCCCTCATAGGTAGCATAGCAGCATCGTCGCCAACGTGATAATCCGCCAACCTACAGTGTCGTTTGGCATGGTCGTTGTTGTGCTCTATGGTCGCTTTTGTTAGGACCTTGATGTTCGCTAGAGGGGGGGTGAATAGCGTCTCACCCAAATCGTCGCTTCCTACGCTTGTTAGTGCACAGCGGAAACAAAAATACTAACAAACAAAAGAAAAGCTAACCCTAGAAAATAATAAACAAGAAGCAAACCCAATGACACGTTGTTTAACGTGGTTCGGAGATGAAGCTCCTACTCCACGGCTGTCCGTAAGGTGGACGATCCCGATCCGTCGATGGATGACTCCCCGGAAAACCTCCGGCTAGCTCGTGTAGCTCCTTGTGGGTGGAGAAACCTCGACACAACCTTGTACAAGCACGCTAGATCACTTGGGCACTAGGAGACTCTAATTAGGGTTAACCACCACTAATTTCGTCAACTTCAACCAAGCTTCCAATGCTTGGTTATATAGGCCACGGGTTAGTAAACCCCGCCTACCAGTCGACTGCCAAAACATGCAGTCGACTGCCCTTCGTGGAAATTCGACCGTTGCAGCCCAACGGCTCGATACCAACTCTCTGTTCGCTACCAGTCGACTGCACCAGTCAACTGATGAAACCACCAGTCGACTGCTACAGTACTGCTACAGTAACACTACAGTACTGCTACAGTAACGCTAATTTTGGGATTTTACCCCGAGTACATTCACTCAGCACTCGTTCTCGCCCGACCAACCTAGACCTAGCCTTCTAGCCTCCTCCATCAACCTTGCATCCCTCGGATGCCTCCCCATCCTTCACGTCTTACCTTCTAGAGCTTCCATCGGCCTTGTCATTATTGTCGGGTCTCCCTTTGCCAAGAGGTCGCGCCTCCGGGACTTCATCTATTGCCAAGTCACACTTGGACTTACGTTGCCAAGACTACATGCTTGGACTTACACCGTCAAGACTCATCCTTGGACTTTCCTCCTTTGCCAAGATCACACTTGGACTTACGTTGCCAAGACTACATGCTTGGACTTACACTGCCAAGACTCACCTTTGGACTTTCCTTGTTGTACCTGTATCCTGCACACTCACAATGCATATCAAATACAACAATAAACCTAACTTAAACTTTTGCCCAAACATCAAAACCTAGGGTACCCAGATTGCTCCAACAATCTCCCCCTTTTTGATGTTTGACAACTCGTTTAAGTTAGGGAAACAATATAGCAATACATATGCAAATAAATATATGTAATCTACACATGCATAAATCATGGAACTTAATCCTAGGCTCCCCCTTCACCTAAGCTCCCCCTTGAGCTAGGATTTCTTGCAAAGGTAAACTTCTCCCCTTTTGCTAATAAATGAGCAATCGCTCCCCCTTCACCTAAGCTCCCCCTTGAGCTAGAATTTCTTGCAAAGGTATGTAAGTTTCCCACTTAAACCTAAACTTCTCCCCCTTTGCCATACATCAAAAAGAGCTCCAACAATATCCCAATTATTGGACTCTTTGACCTCTAATGACCATAAACATCATGTATTAATCCCCCATAAGATTACATACATGTTCACCACTCTTTTGTTCATTTTCTAATGCTTGAAAAATATTTTTAGACCGTATCAGTCGACTGCAAGAAGTACCTGTTGGAGTGTATACTGAAAGCCTAAGCTTTGTAAACATTCAGTATGAATAAAGAATCACATTTGGTCAAATTTTCTACATTTAGTTGTAGTTGTTCAATTAATTTATATTGTAGATAATATAGTATGTGGTGTCACATACAGAAGATGATATTATCAGTACCTTATAAATTATAAACAGTAGCTCACGACCAAAATGGAAAGGAACAAACCATTAGAAGGTCGTAGTGTAATTAGGTATCAGTTTATCTTGACTGTATAATTACACTAGTACACTCAGAGTGTGTTGAGTAGGACCATTTGAGGTCGTTTCTTTTATACTGACTTTATAAAGAAACAAAGACCTCGGTTATTATGGAAGTGTGTGCTCTTAATCCTAATATAATAATAAGCACATATATTTGATATTTATTTCTTTAATTTATCAATGGGTGAGATTTAGTTCGATAAATCAATAAGCCCGATAAGTTGGGAAATGGTATCACTTATAGTGTGTGTTGTTGATTATAGAAGGAAACTGTGTCCTAGAGATACTAGGTTGAGAATGTCCTCAAGAGGAGCTCATAAAGATTGTCATGTTAAACCCTGCAGGTGGACTTAGTCCGACATGATAATAAGGTTGAGTGGTACTACTCTTGGACTTAGATATTAATTAAATGAGTTGTCAGTAACTCACTTAATTAATGGACATTCGATATCTTAAACACAGGGAGACTAACACACTCATAATAAGAAGGAGCCCAAAAATGTAATTTGGGATTGGTGCGGTAGTTCAATGATAGTTCTCTAGTGGAATGAATTATCATTGATAAAATTAAGTTGTGTGTTCGGGGCGAACACGGGATGCTTAATTTTATCGGGAGACCAAAACCAATTCCTCCTCTCGGTCCCTATCGTAGCCTCTTATTTATAGAGTTCTATACCCACCTATACCCACCTTCTATACCCACCCAATAGGGGCCGGCCAAGCTAGGGCCGGCCTAGGTATAAAATTGGGTGGCCGGCCCTAGCTTGAACCCAAGCTAGTAGGGCCGGCCAAATTAAATTAAAAAAGAAATTTAATTTTAATTTTTATTATTATGTGGAAGATATAATTTAAAGAGAATTAAAATTAAAATATTTCTCTTGTAAAAGATCTACAAAAGATTAAAGAAAGAGATTAGATCTCTTTCCTTATTTGTAGATTGGAGAGATGTTTTATTTTCTCTTTAAAAATTATTCACATGTTGTAAAATTAAAATTATGAAAATTTCTTTTTATTAACCATGAAGAGATTTTTTGAAGAGAAATTTTATTTTTAAAATTTCTGGAAACAAATAAGGAAAGTTTTAATTGTTGATTGAAACTTGTCCAATTTGCTTCCTCTTGATGTGGCCGGCCATTAGAGTTTATTTGGGAAATTTTATTTTATTTTTCTCAAATAAATCATGTCAAGGAAATTAAGGAAATTTTATTGTAAATAAATTTCCTAATTTGCCTAGGCTAAGGAATATAAAAGAAGGGGTAGGGGTGCCTTCATGAGACACAACCTCTATTATTTTCTCTCCCTCTTTTGTTCCTTGGTGTGGCCGGCCATCCTCTCCCTCTCTTCCTCTTGTGGTGGCCGAATCTCTCTCCCTTCCTTGGAGCTCTTGTGGTGGCCGGATACTACTTGGAGAAGAAGAACAAGAAGGAGAGAAAGCTAGCATCTCTTGGAGCTTGGTTAGTATTTTGGTTTTTCTCCTTGGTGAAGCTTTTCCTTTGTGGCCGAACCTTGCTTGGAGGAGAAGAAGGTGGTTGGTGGTTTCTCATCTCGGTAGATCGTTGCCCACACAACGTCCGAGGTTAGAAGAGGAATATGATAGAAGATCAAGAGGTTTTTCTACAAGGTATAACTAGTAAATTTTATTTCCGCATCATGCTAGTTATTTATGGAAATAATATCAAATACAAGAGGCTTACGTTCTAGAATTTCGAATATATTTTTCGATGCTGTGTTCTTTTGGTTTTTCTTTTCCTTGTGATTTGATTGTTCTCTTTGGTTAACCTAAAGTTATTTTAGGAAATTAAATATTAGCTTTCTATAAAAGATTTTGTCTAGTCGGTGGTGGTTGCTCCCATATCCAAGAAGGTCATGTGCCTCGCCACGTCAGTACTGGGAACCAATTATGGAAATTAATATTTAATGGAATTAATAACTTAAGGAGACTTGGTTCGAACGTGTTAAGTTCCGCAGGAGATCCAAGTCAAAACCTAAAAGAACAAATAGATTAAGTTTTGGATCAAACGTGTTAAGTTCCGCAGGCGATCCAAAATTTAATTTAAAAGAACACATGGTAGCTAGGAAAAGGTTCAGACCTTTGTACAAATTTTTATGCAGTGGAACCTATAGGTTTTCCGAGTAGCAACCAATAAGGTATCGCTCTAGGGGTTTTGCCTCTGGTATTTGGTATTTAGTTTAATGCTGTCATACATAATTTAGGCAGGTTAATAGTAGGATGTGCTAACTTTGTGGATGCGGGATCCAACTATTATGGCTTTTAGTTATTATGTGTGTGATTGGACCCTTGGACATGTCAAGGGCATTTATATGTGTGTGCATGATTGTATTAAAATACGGCAGGCTGTATTTAGTTTTATTAGGATTTTATTTTGATCTAGATACATGTACATTCCTTTTATGGAATATAGGATCAAAATGTAAAATTATATTTATGTCATGGATCAAATCTTGCAAAGCGTGGAACCTTCTAAGGACCGGAGGCAGTGGAACAAGGAGCAAGATGGATGCGAGAGGACCCGATGGCGGTGGCCAAATATGGCGTGACTTGTGATAACACACGGAGGACAACTAGAGATAAAAGCCATAATAGTTGAAAATTAGTTTCTCTATTGCTTTTATATTATCTTGTGTGTGCATGTTAGTTTACAAGTAAAGTAGGCTAGCATAGTTAAAATTCCTCATTTATAAATAACTAAGTGGGAGAGGGATTTTAAATAAATCCCATGGTCTCCATTCTTGGTTTGTAAGTGATGCAAACAAGCTTGCGCGTTGGCTCTGAGTGCCTTCCTCCATAACGGATGAGCTTGTTTGCGGATCACTAGAACAGACTTCCATTTTTGGATGACTATAGGAAGTTAATTAAGAGCGTGTGATCTTCCCCAGCGGAAGGGGCATAATCTTATTAATGGACTTAGTGTCAAGTAATGGTATACACTTAGACACATCTAATAGTATCCTCCCAACGGAGTCACTGCTATTATTTGTGTGATCAAATGATACCAACTATTAATTTTATTTGTCAAAAGTTAGGTTGACAAGATAATAAAATTAATGGGTTAAAACCCTCCTTTTACAAATGTTGAATTTGTATACGTCCACACTAACGTGGCATACAAAATTCACGGTGTTATGAAGTGTTGGTTAATTTAAAATAGTATTGTTTGAGGAATCAATATTATTCTAAATTTAGAGTTCTGACCAAAAGTTATTTGTGATTCTTAGGATGTCTTTCAACCCACTGTCCATCATACTTCAACAGAATAGACTTACTGGACCAAACTACATAGATTGGAAAAGAAACCTGGACATTGTTCTTACTGCTGAAAGCTATAAATATGTACTGACTGAGATGCACCCTCTTGGTGAATCTACCCAAGAGGAGATTGAATATCATAGGAAATGGGTAAAAGCAGATGAGATGGCGCGGTGTTACATTTTGGCTTCAATGTCAAATGTATTGCAACATCAGCATCAAGATTTACCAACAGCCTATGATATTATGAACAATCTCAAGGAACTCTTTGGTCATCAGGATAGGGCTTCTAGGCAAGAAGCCATGAGAAAGATAATGGCCACCATGCAAGAGAGTACTTCTGTGAGGGATCATATCCTAAAGATGATGGCTTATCCGAGCGAGATAGATCCTTGGAGGAGAAATTGATGGGAAACCCGGATCGATATGATCCTCCAACGCTACCTAGAAGTTTTGAGCGGTTTGAACTATAATATGAATAAGAGGGTTTATTCATTAGCGGAACTCTGATGAACTTCAAGCAGCTGAAGGATTATTTCGTCACAATGCTCAAATTCACTATGCTAAAATGGTTCTACTTCTAAACCGAAGGAAAGAAGAAGAAGAAACAATTTGGTTCAAGAAAGAAAGTGAATAAATCTCGAGTATGGATTTAAAGTTGGAATGAAGAAGCAAGGCAAGTGCTTCATCATGTGAGCGAGGACATTGGAAGGCTGTCCTCGTAGGAACCAAAACAAAGGTATATCTCATACTCTAGTTGTTGAAACATGTTTAGCGGTGTTATCTACCAGCACCTGGTGTGTAGATACGGGAACCACTGATCATATCTGCAATTCCTTGCAGGGGTTCCAGGAAACCCGACGACTATCTGAAGGAGAAATTACCGTCTACATGGGCAATGCTACTAAGGTGGCAGCTGTTGGGAGACGTCTACTTATCTTTTAGTAGAAATAGGAATTTGGTTTTAAGAAATTGTCTTTATGTACCCAGTTTTAGAAAGAATTTAATTTCAGTTTCTAAACTGTTTTTAGATGAATATTCAGTTTCCTTTAGTAACGATGTAGTTATTAAAAGAAATAAAGTGATTATCTGTTCTGGTGCATTAGTTGGCAATTTGTATACTTTAAATCCAATTTCTTCCACAAAGCAAAACATGGAAATTTATAACTCATCTTCTAATTCTAATAAGAGAAAAGAACTTTCGGAAATGAACCAAGCATATCTTTGGCATCTAAGGCTTGGTCATATTAACTTAAGTAGGATTCAGAGGCTTATAGCCGATGGACTTTTGGGTTCATTAGAGTTGGAAAATTTTTCAACTTGTGAATCCTGCTTGGAAGGTAAAATGACCAAGAGGCCGTTCAAGGCCAAGGGGTATAGAGCCAAAGAAGTGTTAGAGTTGGTTCACTCTGATTTGTGTGGTCCTATGTCTGTCCAGGCAAGAGGAGGTTTTGAATATTTTGTCTCTTTCATAGACGATTATTCAAGATATGGATACATTTACCTAATGCGCCGCAAGTCCGAGTGCTTTGATAAGTTCAAAGAATACAAGGCTGATGTGGAAAAACGACTAGGTAAAAGTATCAAGACACTACGGTCAGATCGTGGTGGCGAATACATCTTAGGAGAGTTTAGGAATTACTTATCAGAGGCCGGGATTCAATCCCAATTGTCTGCACCTGGAACACCCCAACAGAATGGTGTAGCAGAACGAAGGAATATGACTCTTATGGAGATGGTTAGATCAATGATGAGTTATTCAGAATTACCAAATTCATTTTAGGGATATGCTCTGGAAACAGCAGTATACATTCTGAACTTAGTACCTTCTAAATCAGTTTCTTCTACTCATAGAATTGTGGAATGGGCGAAAGCCCAGTCTAAGACATATTCGGATTTGGGGTAGTCCAGCACATGTGCTGAAACCAGATGCTGATAAGTTAGAATCCCGTACAGAAGTTCGCGTGTTTGTAGGATATCCCAAAGGAACGAAAGGTGGTTTATTTTATAGTCCTAAAGACCATAAGGTCATTGTTAGCACCAATGCCCAGTTTTTAGAAGAAGACTATATAATGGATCACAAGCTCAGTAGCAAAGTTGTTTTAGAAGAACTTAGAGAGGACATGTCTACTTCCAGAACAAGATGAAGTACCACAAGAGCCGCAACACGTGTCACACATGATACACAACCACGCATGCCTCGTCGTAGTGGGAGGGTTGTAAGCGACTGAAAGATTCATGTTTTGGGAGAGTCTTGGACTTGATCCGGGTAAACATGAACCCGATCCACGAACATCTGACGAAGCACTCCAAGATATAGATGCAGCATCTTGGCAAAAGGCAATGAATTCTGAAATAGAGTCTATGTACTCTAATAAAGTCTGGGAGCTTGTAGAACCACCTGATGGTGTAAAAGCCGTTGGATGGAAGTGGATCTACAAAAGGAAAAGAGGGACAAACGGGAAGGTAGAGACCTTCAAAGCTAGGCTTGTTGCGAAAGGGTACACTCAGAAAGAGGGAATCGATTATGAGGAGACCTTTTCACCGGTAGTCATGCTTAAGTCTATCCGGATACTCTTATCCATTGCTGCTCATATGGATTATGAGATTTGGCAAATGGATGTCAAGACGACATTCCTTAATGGAAGTCTTGAAGAGAACATTCATATGAAGCAACCAGAAGGGTTCATTGAAAAAGGCAAAGAGCATCTAGTGTGCAAGCTCAATCGGTCCATTTATGGACTGAAGCAAGCTTCAAGGTCTTGGAACATCCGGTTTAATGAAGTAATCCAGTCGTATGGATTTATTCAGTGTCCGGATGAGTCTTGTGTATACAAGAAGTGTAACGGAAATGTGGTGGTATTTCTTGTACTATACGTAGATGATATTTTGTTAATTGGCAACAATGTTAAGGTATTATCAGACGTAAGGGTATGGTTGTCCAAACAATTTGATATGAAGGACTTAGGAGAGTGTGCACACATTCTTGGGATCAAAGTGATAAGGGATCGCAAGAAAAGAATGTTGTGTCTGTCCCAAGCTTCATATATAGATACAATCCTTGCTCGTTTTAGCATGCAGGATTCCAAGAAAGGTTTCTTACCTTTTAGACATGGAGTAGCTCTATCTAAAGAGATGTCTCCAAAGACGTCGAAAGAGATAGAAGACATGAAAGCAGTTCCTTATGCTTCGGCTGTAGGAAGCCTAATGTATGCAATGCTATGTACGAGACCTGATATCTGTTTTGCCGTGCGCACCCTGGACAAGGACATTGGACTGCGGTAAAGCATATATTAAAGTACCTGAGAAGGACTAGAGATTATATGCTAGTTTACCAAGCAGACGATCTGCTCCCTGTGGGTTACACGGATTCAGATTTCCAATCAGATAGGGATAACAGTAAGTCTACATCAGGCTATGTGTTTACTTTAGGAGGTGGAGCCATTTCATGGAGGAGTGTTAAGCAGAAATGCGTTTCGGACTCAACCATGGAAGCTGAGTATGTAGCAGCCTCTGAGGCAGCTAAAGAAGCAGTATGACTCAGGAACTTTCTAATGGACTTAGATGTGATTCCTGGTTTACCCAAAATCATCACAATTTATTGTGATAATAGCGGTGCAGTTGCAAACTCGAAGGAACCACGAGCTCATAAGGCAAGTAAACATATAGAGCGCAAGTACCACCTGATACGAGATATCGTGAAGCGAGGAGAAGTTGTCATCGCCAAGATTGCATCAGCGGATAACCTGGCAGATCCTTTCACTAAGGCCCTTCCGGCGAAAGCTTTCGATTGACATGTGGAGGGAATGGGAATCAGATGTATGGTAGAAGATATGGCAGCTTAGTCATTAGTATAAGTGGGAGATTGTTGGAGTGTATACTGAAAGCCTAAGCTTTGTAAACATTCATTATGAATAAAGAATCACATTTGGTCAAATTTTCTACATTTAGTTGTAGTTGTTCAATTAATTTATATTGTAGATAATATAGTATGTGGTGTCACATACAGAAGATGATATTATCAGTACCTTATAAATTATAAACAGTAGCTCACGACCAAAATGGAAAGGAACAAACCATTAGAAGGTCGTAGTGTAATTAGGTATCAGTTTATCTTGACTGTATAATTACACTAGTACACTCAGAGTGTGTTGAGTAGGACCATTTGAGGTCGTTTCTTTTATACTGACTTTATAAAGAAACAAAGACCTCGGTTATTATGGAAGTGTGTGCTCTTAATCCTAATATAATAATAAGCACATATATTTGATATTTATTTCTTTAATTTATCAATGGGTGAGATTTAGTTCGATAAATCAATAAGCCCGATAAGTTGGGAAATGGTATCACTTATAGTGTGTGTTGTTGATTATAGAAGGAAACTGTGTCCTAGAGATACTAGGTTGAGAATGTCCTCAAGAGGAGCTCATAAAGATTGTCATGTTAAACCCTGCAGGTGGACTTAGTCCGACATGATAATAAGGTTGAGTGGTACTACTCTTGGACTTAGATATTAATTAAATGAGTTGTCAGTAACTCACTTAATTAATGGACATTCGATATCTTAAACACAGGGAGACTAACACACTCATAATAAGAAGGAGCCCAAAATGTAATTTGGGATTGGTGCGGTAGTTCAATGATAGTTCTCTAGTGGAATGAATTATCATTGATAAAATTAAGTTGTGTGTTCGGGGCGAACACGGGATGCTTAATTTTATCGGGAGACCAAAACCAATTCCTCCTCTCGGTCCCTATCGTAGCCTCTTATTTATAGAGTTCTATACCCACCTATACCCACCTTCTATACCCACCCAATAGGGGCCGGCCAAGCTAGCTTGGGAACAAGCTAGGGCCGGCCTAGGTATAAGCCCTAGCTTGAACCCAAGCTAGTAGGGCCGGCCAAATTAAATTAAAAAGGAAATTTAATTTTAATTTTTATTATTATGTGGAAGATATAATTTAAAGAGAATTAAAATTAAAATATCTCTCTTGTAAAAGATCTACAAAAGATTAAAGAAAGAGATTAGATCTCTTTCCTTATTTGTAGATTGGAGAGATGTTTTATTTTCTCTTTAAAAATTATTCACATGTTGTAAAATTAAAATTATGGAAATTTCTTTTTATTAACCATGAAGAGATTTTTTGAAGAGAAATTTTATTTTTAAAATTTCCGGAAACAAATAAGGAAAGTTTTAATTGTTGATTGAAACTTGTCCAATTTGCTTCCTCTTGATGTGGCCGGCCATTAGAGTTTATTTGGGAAATTTTATTTTATTTTTCTCAAATAAATCATGTCAAGGAAATTAAGAAAATTTTATTGTAAATAAATTTCCTAATTTGCCTAAGCCAAGGAATATAAAAGAAGGGGTAGGGGTGCCTTCATGAGACATAACCTCTATTATTTTCTCTCCCTCTTTTGTTCCTTGGTGTGGCCGGTCATCCTCTCCCTCTCTTCCTCTTGTGGTGGCCGAACCTCTCTCCCTTCCTTGGAGCTCTTGTGGTGGCCGGATACTACTTGGAGAAGAAGAACAAGAAGGAGAGAAAGCTAGCATCTCTTGGAGCTTGGTTAGTATTTTGGTTTTTCTCCTTGGTGAAGCTTTTCCTTTGTGGCCGAACCTTGCTTGGAGGAGAAGAAGGTGGTTGGTGGTTTCTCATCTCGGTAGATCGTTGCCCACACAACGTCCGAGGTTAGAAGAGGAATACGGTAGAAGATCAAGAGGTTTTTCTACAAGGTATAACTAGTAAATTTTATTTCCGCATCATGCTAGTTATTTATGGAAATAATATCAAATACAAGAGGCTTACGTTCTAGAATTTCGAATATATTTTTCGATGATGTGTTCTTTTGGTTTTTCTTTTCCTTGTGATTTGATTGTTCTCTTTGGTTAACCTAAAGTTATTTTAGGAAATTAAATATTAGCTTTCTATAAAAGGTTTTGTCTAGTCGGTGGTGGTTGTTCCCATATCCAAGAAGGTCATGTGCCTCGCCACGTCAGTACTGGGAACCAATTATGGAAATTAATATTTAATGGAATTAATAACTTAAGGAGACTTGGGTCGAACGTGTAAAGTTCCGCAGGAGATCCAAGTCAAAACCTAAAAGAACAAATAGATTAAGTTTTGGATCAAACGTGTTAAGTTCCGCAGCCGATCCAAAATTTAATTTAAAAGAACACATGGTAGCTAGGAAAAGGTTCAGACCTTTGTACAAAATTTTTGTACAGTGGAACCTATAGGTTTTCCGAGTAGCAACCAACAGTACCAGTTGACTGCCCCCATGAAAACGAGCTTACAGAGACATTCTGTGCTCGTGAACAGTGTTACCAGTCGACTGGTAACTGTACCAGTCGACTGGTACACTATTCATGAAAAAATCAATCTTTTCTGGCCAACTTCAGAAATGCGCCAAAAATTCCACAAACCTCCAAAAATTCCCAAATTTTGTGGAGAGGTCTATTATATCAATATCTAATTGGGAAAAATATATATATAAATATATCTATCACCAATCCCAAGATTGACACAAAACACAAAACTAGCTAAAAAGTTCAATTGAACCTTGACCTAAAGTCCTAGTTTTGGCTTCCTCTTGATGTATTTGCCCATACTAACCCACAATGCATCCCTAGCATTGGTTTATATGACATCTATACATCTAAAACCAATTATCATGCTATATGACCCCAATGTCATATTTTCAAGCATGAAACACAACCCATGTGTGCCAATTCCCTAGGTTTGAGACTCAAGTCCGTCTCCAAACCACTTGGCACATTTGATAACCCATCTACCATGGGTCCCAAAGGCTCTTCCTAACCTTAGGATTCTTAACCTTAGTCACCTCCCTTGGTGACTCATCTACTATGGCTAGGCCACTTCGGTGCACCTCGGGTGACACTTGGCCTACAAAACTCACCTTCTTAACCTTAGACATCTTGTCTTTGGTTAGTTTCTTCTTTCCCTTCACCTTAGACACATCATCCTTGCCATAATTATATGTCACCCTAGTATATTCCTTCTTATTGGCCTTGGATGACTCTCCCTTGTCCTTGGTCACACCTCCCTTACCAATGTCATGTGCTACCTTAGCACTTGACCTCCTTTTGGTCTTGGAGGGACCTAATTTGGCATTTTTGGATCTTTGACCACTCAAATACATGTCAAGTTCTTTAGGTCTAATAATGAACCTCTCTAGGACTTTCTCCATTTCTTCAAGCCTTACCTTCAAGGCTTGATTTTCTAATTCTAGGGTTCTAACCCTAGAGTCAACATGTCCACTTTGGACATCCTTAGACCTACCCACTTTCCTAGGCATATGTCTCCCTTTCTTGGGATTAATGCTTAGGTTTTTAACCACCTTCTTCTCCTTAGGAAAGATAGGTTGTTTCTTTTTAGGTCTATCATTTGAAAATGATTTCCTAGGTTTATCACTTACATTAATCCTATTCCTATCATTATATCTAAAACCATAAATATGCATGGGCAAATAATTCATATTATTTCTAACATGCATGGAGGAATTTGAATTTGAACTTGAATTCAAGTTAGGGTTTACCTCCCTTACCCTTGAAGCTCTCTTCTTCTCCCACTTTCTCAAGTGCGCCAATTTCTTGAGTTCTCCTCTCCTTGGGCACTTTGTGTGGTAGTGACCCCACTCACCACATGTAAAGCACCTAATGTGCTTCTTCTCCTTCTTCTTCCTACAACTCACATTAGTTTCTAAATTAACTTTAGTGAGTTTAGGGTTTACCTCCTTTACCTTCTTGAGCGAAGGACACCTACTCTTGTAGTGCCCCATCTTACCACACTCAAAGCATTTGATATGGTCCTTTGTGCTCTTCTTGGTAGTTGAGGTGGAGGTTTGAGCTTCCAAGATCTCCTCATCATTGGATTGCTCTTCTTCATCTTCACTTGAAGATGTGGATGATACCTCCTCATCTTCCTTCTCCTTCTCGGATGTTGAGCTCGTGTCAACATTCGATTGGTCCTTCTCCTCTTGGACCAATGAGCCCTTCTCCTTGGGCTCCTCCTCTTCTTGGATTTGTGTATCACTCTCATGAAGCGCAATTACCTTTTTCCAAAGGTCACTTGCATTCTCGTATTCACCTACATTCAATATCGCATTAAGAGGTAATAAATTAATTAAAATTCTAGTTACCTCATTGTCCGTCTCCGATTGCTCCCTTTGCTCATCGGTCCAATATCGACGTCGGAGACGCTTTCCCTTCTTGTCCGTTGGAACTTTAAATGGTTCCTCCAACGCAATCCATTGGTTCCAATTCATTTGGAACCACATCTCCATGTGCTTCCTCCAATAGTCGAAGTCCTCGCGCTCGTATGGAGGTGGGATTCGGATATCCCATCCGAGAGGTCCCTCCGACTCCATCTTCTTCCTCTAGCCGCTCTCTTGGCGATTAGTCCAACAAGAGCTCACCTAGATCTGATACCACTTGTTAGGACCTTGACGTTCGCTAGAGGGGGGGGTGAATAGCGTCTCACCCAAATCGTCGCTTCCTACGCTTGTTAGTGCACAACGGAAACAAAAATACTAATAAACAAAAGCAAAGCTAACCCTAGAAAACAATAAACAAGAAGCAAACCCAATGACACGTTGTTTAACGTGGTTCGGATATGAAGCTCCTACTCCACAGTTGTCCGTAAGGTGGACGATCCCGATCCGTCGGTGGATGACTCCCCGGAAAACCTCCGGCTAGCTCGTGTAGCTCCTTGTGGGTGGAGAAACCTCGCCACAACCTTGTACAAGCACGCTAGATCACTTGGGCACTAGGTGTAACGACCCACCTTCTACTAACTAGGTTGTGAGGCCAATCGTTACATTAATCTATGCTAACTAATCCATGACCATCATTAAATACTAAGTGCGGAAGCTGTACTAACTGAAATTTTGCTAAACTACTAACATTTCTTGGTACTATACATGCTAAGGGGTGTAAACTAACTATTCATGACATGTTTTACCTTCCCCATGGTCAAGGAACTGAACTTAAATATTTTTCCGCTGATATCAGACCTCCCAATCGATCCATTGATCGATTGGAATATCGGATCGATCCGGCGATCGATCCAGCACGCTACTGTGCTCGGGCAATATTCTGGATCGATCGGCTGATCGATCCAGACTGGTCAATCGATCCAGTGATCGATCCCAGAGCCTTCTGTTCGCGACGGAATTGGCTGGATCGATCGGCTGATCGATCTAGACGCCTACTGTTCACGAGACGAGTTGCCCAGTCGATCCATCGATCGATTGGAAACTCTCGAATCGATCAGCTGATCGATTCGAGTTTCTGATTTCGTGCCAATGATCTGATTTCAGCACTATTTCGTGCCTCAATCTCATTACAGGTTCTAAAATGATTAAGAAACACTCTAACAATAACAACTAACATTCTAACATTATAAAAACAGTGTTCTAAGCATAATAAAGTGCATGGTTAACTAATTCGTAGCAATTATCATATTAAAGTGCAAATGATAAAATACTGAAAGGTTTTAATGCTTAAACCAAGCTTGCTAAAATTCCTTAGATCTCTATCCCAAGTTCCAGCCCACACACATCTTCGTAGCATTGTCCTCCAGCCTCCGCTAGTCCATCTTTCCTTTACCTTTATCTGCAGTATAAGGAAAAGAAAGTATCTATAAGCTTTCGCTTAGTAAGAAACCATCTACCTCACTAAAACATGCATACGATGCATTTATGCTTTTTAAAACATGCTATCAAACATATGATGAACTTGTTAACACATGGCATACTGAAATCACTGAACATGAACACTAAAGCATGACATACAAGCTAATCATAAACTATCATGAGTATCAATAAAGGAAACTGAACTGAACATAAACTGAGCTAAGCTGGAACTGAATTCAAACTCAACTATCATAACTAACCCTTGTGAGTTTTGAAAAACTATAATATAATAGATTAAAATACATAATCATACTGCTAATGGGCCTGGCAACTGTACATGCTATGCGCGTATCCTTAACTAAACCCGGGGTTACAAATCCAAATTTTGTAAGGTTTACTAGGTTATCTAAACCTAGGGACCGACTATGGGAGCCCAGCCCAATGGATATCTAATCCTGTACAGTGCCCCTACTGAAAATAAAATACTGAATCATAGCTAACTAATTTATCTTGCTTTTACTAGGTTATCTGAACCTAGAGGCGACTGTGGGTGCCCACCCATTGGACCATAGTCCCATATAAGCTGTAGCAAGATTAACTAAACTATTTAAATGCTTCTATTGCATTTACTGAGCTATTAAAAATTGTCTACTGTAGCATTTTACTGAGCTAAGCATTTTATCGAACACTTAGTGTGCTCCAACTCTCCTCTCTATTAGGGAGACCACCTCTAGGCACCCGACAACGTCTAGAATCTCCAACTGAAAGGAGGAAACGTGTCTGGTCCATCTAGAGGTGCTCAACTAAATCCCTAAACCTGCGAGAAGGGTTAAATACACCCTATGCGTCGAAAAGTCTGCATATAACTAATTTAAAAACATAGAATGGTACGAAAAGCTACTTATACTGCAGGTGAGGGGTTTCTTACCTCCTGCTCGAAGTTTCTTACGATTCTAATCGCTAGATTTCCGGAGGAGACGATCCTTTCGACGATCTTCTCGCGTCTAAGCGTTCCTCTCGCGGAGGGGAGCGTCCACGTGTCGAAGCCGTTGTCGGAATTTGCCCTTGGAACCCTTGGGACGGAACCCTTGCTTGTTCTTGTGGTTGGCGCCGAGAGGAAGAGAGGAGAGGGAGGCAGCGTGAGGTTAGGGTGAGGAGAAGAGGTAAGTCACGGTAAAATTAAAACTCCTCACTTAATTCCCTATTTATATTAAGGGATCAATTAACCCAACTCTAACTTAAATAAAATTGTTTCCCTTTCCTTTCAGCACGGCCCTGCTGGGTTCACTTGGTTACTAGAGTCCACTATAAGTCGTAGGACCCAATAGGTCTCGGGTTCAATTCCTGCGTAGGCTATTTTCGTTTTCTATATATTTTTGCTACTTCCGCTATTCTAAAAATTCCATAAAAATATTCTAAAATTCTAGAAAAATCGTAGAATATTTCTAAAAAATAGTTTTGAGAATTTTCGGGCGTTACAATCCCCCATACCTTATAAAAAGTTCGTCCTCGAACTTAGAATAACTCTGGGTACTTCTGTCTCATACTAGCTTCTGTCTCCCAAGTTGCCTCTTCTGCTGTGTGACTGTGCCAAATGACTTTGACTAATGGTACTTCCTTATTCCGCAATTTCTTAACTGCTCGGTCTATTATCTGAATAGGCCGACTGTCATAGCTGAGGTCTTCGCGGATCTGTACCGACTGAGGCTCAATCACCTGGGTGGCATCTGGGGTATGCTTCTTCAGCATAGAGACATGAAATACATTGTGAACAGTTGACATTTCCTGGGGTAGCTCTAGCTCATATGCTACCTTGCCCACTCTTCTGCTGATGAGGTATGGTCCCACATATCTGGGACTTAGCTTGCCCTTCTTCCCAAAACGCATTACTCCCTTCATGGGAGCTACTCTGAGGAACACTGAATCCCCAACTGAAAACTCTAGAGGTCTGCGCCGTGTATCGGCATAGCTTTTCTAGCGGCTCTGAGCTGTCTCTATCCTCTGGCGGATCTGCTGTATAGCTGCTGTGGTATCTGCCACTAGATCTGTCTGAAGTTCTAGTTCTTTCTGTTCACCACTCTCATACCAGCAGATTGGAGATCTACACCTCCGCCCATAGAGAGCCTCATAAGGTGTCATACCGATAGTGGCCTGATAGCTGTTGTTGTATGCAAATTCTGCTAGACTCAGATATTTGCACCAACTTCCTTTGAAATCTAGGGCACATGCTTGGAGCATATCTTCGAGTACCTGATTTACCCGCTCCGTTTGTCCATCTGTCTGAGGATGGAAGGCTGTGCTAAACTTCAACTTCGTGCCCAAAGCTGACTGTACACACTCCCAGAAGTGTGATGTGAATCTGCTATCTCTGTTTGATATAATGGTTCGTGGGACTCCATGTAGTCTAACGATCTCCTTGAGATACAACTGAGCTAGCTGTTCCATGGAGTAGGAGATCCTGATAGCTAAGAAGTGGGCTGATTTAGTCAATCTGTCGACTATTACCCAGATGGTATCAAAATCATTCGTGGTTCTGGGTAATCCCACGATGAAATCCATAGAAATGTCTTCCCACTTCCATTTTGGGATCTGAATAGGCTGCAAAACTCCTCCTGGTCTCTGATGTTCTGCCTTGACCCTCTGACAGGTTAGACAGGTACTGACATATCTAGCGATGTCTCTCTTCATCCCAGACCACCAAAAACGTTTCTTCAAGTCCTGATACATCTTGGTGGAGCCAGGATGCATCGCATAGGGAGTCTTGTGAGCCTCATCTAAAATCTTTCTCCGTGGTTCCTCCTGATCTGGAACACATAATCTGTCACCGAAGTACAATACTCCACTATCGGACACTCTGAATTCTCTACTTTCTGATCCTGCTATCCCTTGCTTGATTCTCTGAATTTCAGGATCCTGCTCCTGAGCTATCTGGATGTCACCAAGCAAGGTAGACTATAATGTCATAGTAGAGAGCTGTCCGACTATGAGTTCGAGACCGAAATTTGTGATCTCTTTCTGTAGGGGTGGTGACATGACTACTAGAGATAATAGGGCAGCACTGGACTTTCTGCTAAGTGCATCTGCTACCCTATTTGCTTTTCCTGGGTGGTAGAGGATGCCTATATCGTAGTCTTTGAACAGCTCTAGCCATCTGCGCTGTCGCATATTCAGATCCTTCTGAGTGAAGAAGTATTTCAGACTGATGATCTGTATATACTCTGCACTGAGCTCCATACAAGTAATGTCTCCAAATCTTGAGAGCGAACACTACTGCTGTCAGCTCAAGGTCATGAGTAGGATAATTCCTCTCATAATCCTTGAGTTGTCTGGAGGCGTAGGCGATTACCTTACCGTCTTGCATCAGCACCGCTCCTAGTCCCAACTTAGAGGCATCACTATATATATCAAAGTTGTCTGTGTTTTCTGGTAGAGTCAGAATAGGTGCACTGGTCAATCTCCTTTTTAGCTCGCTGAAGCTATTCTCACAGTCCTCTGTCCACTGAAATTTTCTATTCTTCCTTGTGAGAGCTGTCAGTGGGGAGGCTATCCTGGAGAAGTCCTCTACGAATCTTCTGTAATAACCTGCTAATCCCAGAAAGCTTCTGATTTCACTAGCGTTCTTGGGTCTTTTCCAATTACTCACAGCTTCTATCTTACTGGGGTCTACCATAATACCATCCTTTGAGATGATATGGCCCAGGAAGGACACCTGATCTAACCAAAATTCACATTTCGTGAACTTGGCGTACAGCTGGTTCTGCTGAAGGGTCTGCAATACTATTTTCAGGTGCTCTGCGTGTTCTTCCTGAGTTCCTGAATAGATAAGAATGTCATCGATAAACACAATAACAAATTTATCTAGGTAATCCCTGAATACCCTGTTCATGAGGTCCATGAAAGTAGCTGGAGCATTTGTCACGCCAAAGGGCATGACTACGAACTCGTAGTGTCCGTATCTAGTCCTGAATGCTGTCTTGAGTATATCCCCTTCTTTAACTTTCACTTGATGGTAACCTGAGGTCTATTTTAGAGAACACTGCTGCTCCCTTTAACTGATCGAACAGGTCATCTATTCTGGGAAGAGGATACCTGTTCTTGATGGTGACTTGGTTCAGTGCCCTGTAGTCTATGCATAAGCGCATGCTCCCGTCCTTCTTCTTCACGAACAATACAGGCGCTCCCCATGGTGAGTGACTAGGACGTATGAAGCCCTTGTCAAGCAGTTCTTGTAATTGCCCATGAAGTTCCTTCAGTTCTGCTGGAGCCATGCGGTAGGGCGCTTTGGAGATAGGATTTGTACCGGGAATGAGTTCTATCTCAAATTCAATCTCCCTGTCTGGTGCTAGTCCTGGTAACTCCTCAGGGAAGACTGCTGGGTAGTCACACACGACTCGGACCTCTGCTAGCTGTTGGTCCTTGTCCTGACTATTATTGACTACGTGTGCTAAAAATCTCGTACATCCTGTATCCATTAATTTCTGTGCTTTTAGAGCTGAGAGAAACTTCTTGGCCTTTCTCTTTGGTTCTCCGACGAACTTGAACTGTGCTTCTGCTTCAGGTTGGAATACGACTTTCTGCTTACGACACTCTATAGAAGCGCCGTATCTGATTAGGGAGTCCATTCCAAAGATGACATCATAGTCAGTCATATTCAGCACTATCAGATCACAAAAGAGTTCTCTGTCTGCTATAATGACTGGCACTGCTCTGAGCCAGTGCGTGGATGCCATAATTTCTCCTGAAGGTAACGTCGTCAAAAACTGACTACTGAGTACCTCTGGAGGTATTGCTAACTTCTCGGCAAATGCCCTAGATATATATGAATGGGTTGCCCCAGTATCGAATAAGACAGTTGTACTTTGCTGTAAAATACTAATCTGACCTGTGACAACCGTCGAGGCATTTGCTACGTCCTCTCTGGTGAGTGAGTAGATCCTCGCATTCGTCATAGCTGGAGGGGCTTCTAGTCTGCCCTGGTTGATGTGTGGACCATCCAGAGCGGCCTGCATCTGATGTAACTGAGCTGGCTGGCCTCCATACTGAATCGGCTGTGGTAGAGGAAGACTGGTCTTGTTCGGGCACTGCTTAGCCATATGTCCTTCCTGTCCGCATTCAAAGCATCCTCGTGTGCCCTTACGACAAACTCCAGGGTGGAATTTCCCACAAGTAGCACACTTTGGATAGCTGGGCTGTTTACTAGCCGGTCCTCCTTTTGGGTAACTCTCCGGTTTGCGCTTGTTGTTGGAGTTCCCTTTCCAGTTAGAGACATGGGAGCTGTGACCCTGCTGTTTCTGAATACCTGAGCCTCCTTGACCTTTAGATTCTGAGAGGACTTGCTTCTACTGCTTTATACTGTTCTGGTAGTGCTCGGTGGTCAGAGCACTGCTGACTAGTTCTTCGGTGGTTTGCGGCCTATGAACGCCACCAGCCACGTTCATTGCTATTTCCGGCCTCAGCATCTTGAGCATCAACCAGACTCGTTCTTTCTCTGTGCTGACTAGTTCAGGGCATAGACGAGTCAATCTGTTGAATTTCTTCACGGCTTCCTCCACTGAAAGGTTGCCCTGACGAAACTCAATGAACTCGTCGTAGTGGCAGTTTGTAACCCGCATGTGAAAGAATTCCTCAAAGAACTCCTTCTCGAAGTCATCCCATGTCATCTGGTTTACTGGGCGCTTCGCTCTAATTCTCTCCCACCGCATACGTGCATCTCCTGTCAGACAGAAGGAGGCGCACTTCACCTTCTCATGTTCTGGCAAGTCCAGAAGCTCCATCGTACTCTCCAGTGTTTAAAATCAGGCCTGTGCATCCCATGGTTCACTGCTGCCTGAGAAGTTCTCTGGTTTGACTCTTTGCCACTGGATCAGATAGGCTTCTCTCTGGGTTCCTGCTGCTGGGGCCACTGGTGTTGCAGGTTGGACTGGTGGAACCTCTAAAACCACTAGTGTCGCTAAGTTAGGCTCCGGGGTGACAGTGGGAGTGTTCTGCTGACTAGCCTTTAAGGTGGCTATTTCCTGTTGCTGTTCAGCTAGCTGCTGCTGTAACTGAGCCACTAATGCTGTAAGGTCTGGAGGAGGCACTGAACTGCCTGCCTCATGCTGGGGCTCAGTGGCTGCTGCCCTTCTAGCTGGGCGTCCTCGTGCCATTTCTAAAGACATGAAGGACATACATGACTACAAGCATAATAGAGTAACTATTGTTATCATGTTAACTACTATCATAAACAAGCATGCTTTAGTTATATCTGAACATGAAAACAAGAAACATAACGAAAGTGAGAGATGTTCTTACTTGGAAGTTGCAGGTTCAATGCTGATGTGTGTGTAGGAAGTATGGGAACTTGCTCTGATACCACTCTGTAACGACCCACCTTCTACTAACTAGGCTGTGAGGCCAATCGTTACATTAATCTGTGCTAACTAATCAATGACCATCATTAAATACTAAGTGCGGAAGCTGTACTAACTGAAATTTTGCTAAACTACTAACATTTCTTGGTACTATACATGCTAAGGGGTGTAAACTAACTATTCATGACATGTTTTACCTTCCCCATGGTCAAGGAACTGAACTTAAATATTTTTCCGCTGATATCAGACCTCCCAATCGATCCATTGATCGATTGGAATGTCGGATCGATCCGGTGATCGATCCAGCACGCTATTGTGGTCGGGCAATATTCTGGATCGATCGGCTGATCGATCCAGACTGGTCAATCGATCCAGTGATCGATCCCAGAGCCTTCTGTTCGCGACGGAATTGGCTGGATCGATCGGCTGATCGATCCAGACGCCTACTGTTCACGAGACGAGTTGCCCAGTCGATCCATCGATCGATTGGAAACTCTCGAATCGATCAGCTGATCGATTTGAGTTTCTGATTTCATGCCAATGATCTGATTTCAGCACTATTTCGTGCCTCAATCTCATTACAGGTTCTAAAATGATTAAGAAACACTCTAACAATAACAACTAACATTCTAACATTATAAAAACAGTGTTCTAAGCATAATAAAGTGCATGGTTAACTAATTCGTAGCAATTATCATATTAAAGTGCAAATGATAAAATACTGAAAGGTTTTAATGTTTAAACCAAGCTTGCTAAAATTCCTTAGATCTCTATCCCAAGTTCCTGCCCACACACATCTTCGTAGCATTGTCCTCTAGCCTCCGCTAGTTCATCTTTCTTTTACCTTTATCTGCAGTATAAGGAAAAGAAAGTATCTATAAGCTTTCGCTTAGTAAGAAACCATCTACCTCACTAAAACATGCATACGATGCATTTATGCTTTTTAAAACATGCTATCAAACATATGATGAACTTGTTAACACATGGCATACTGAAATCACTGAACATGAACACTAAAGCATGACATACAAGCTAATCATAAACTATCATGAGTATCAATATAGGAAACTGAACTGAACATAAACTGAGCTAAGCTGGAACTGAATTCAAACTCAACTATCATAACTAACCCTTGTGAGTTTTGAAAAACTATAATATAATAGATTAAAATACATAATCATACTGCTAATGGGCCCGGCAACTGTACATGCTATGCGCGTATCCTTAACTAAACCCGGGGTTGCAAATCCCAAATTTTGTAAGGTTTACTAGGTTATCTAAACTTAGGGACCGACTATGGGAGCCCAGCCCAATGGATATTTAATCCTGTACAGTGCCCCTACTGAAAATAAAATACTGAATCATAGCTAACTAATTTATCTTGCTTTTACTAGGTTATCTGAACCTAGAGGCGACTGTGGGTGCCCACCCATTGGACCGTAGTCCCATATAAGCTGTAGCAAGACTAACTAAACTATTTAAATGTTTCTATTGCATTTACTGAGCTATTAAAAATTGTCTACTGTAGCATTTTACTGAGCTAAGCATTTTATCGAACACTTAGTGTGCTCCAACTCTCCTCTCTATTAGGGAGACCACCTCTAGGCACCCGACAACGTCTAGAATCTCCAACTGAAAGGAGGAAACGTGTCTAGCCCATCTAGAGGTGCTCAACTAAATCCCTAAACCTGCGAGAAGGGTTAAATACACCCTCTGCGTCGAAAAGTCTGCATATAACTAATTTAAAAACATAGAATCGTACGAAAAGCTACTTATACTGCAGGTGAGGGGTTTCTTACCTCCTGCTCGAAGTTTCTTACGATTCTAATCGCTAGATTTCCGGAGGAGACGATCCTTTCGACGATCTTCTCGCGTCTAAGCGTTCCTCTCGCGGAGGGGAGCGTCCACGTGTCGAAGTCGTCGCCGGAATTTGCCCTTGGAACCCTTGGGACGGAACCCTTGCTTGTTCTTGTGGTTGGCGCCGAGAGGAAGAGAGGAGAGGGAGGCGGCATGAGGTTAGGGTGAGGAGAAGAGGTAAGTCACGGTAAAATTAAAACTCCTCACTTAATTCCCTATTTATATTAAGGGATCAATTAACCCAACTCTAACTTAAATAAAATTGTTTCCCTTTCCTTTCAGCACGGCCCTGCTGGGTTCACTTGGTTACTAGAGTCCACTATAAGTCGTAGGACCCAATAGGTCTCGGGTTCAATTCCTGCGTAGGCTATTTTCGTTTTCTATATATTTTTGCTACTTCCGCTACTCTAAAAATTCCATAAAAATATTCTAAAATTCCAGAAAAATCGTAGAATATTTCTAAAAATAGTTTTGAGAATTTTCGGCCATTACACTAGGAGACTTTAATTAGGTTTAACCATCACTAATTTCGTCAACTTCAACCAAGCTTCCAATGCTTGGTTATATAGGCCATGGGTTAGAAAACCCCGTCTACCAGTCGACTGCCAAAACATGCAGTCGACTGCCCTTCGTGGAAATTCGACCGTTGCAACCCAACGACTCGATACCAACCCTCTGTTCGCTACCAGTCGACTGCACCAGTCGACTGATGAAACCACTAGTCGACTGCTACAGTACTGTTACAGTAATGCTAATTTTGGGATTTTACCCCGAGTACATTCACTCAGCACTCGTTCTCGCCCGACCAACCTAGACCTAGCCTTCTAGCCTCCTCCATCAGCCTTGCGTCCCTCGGATGCCTCCCATCCTTCACGTCTTACCTTCTAGAGCTTCCATCGGCCTTGTCATTGTTGTCGGGTCTTCCTTGCCAAGAGGTCGCGCATCCGGGACTTCATCTATTACCAAGTCACACTTGGACTTACGTTGCCAAGACTACATGCTTGGACTTACATCGCCAAGACTCATCCTTGGACTTTCCTCCTTTGCCAAGATCACACTTGGACTTACGTTGCCAAGACTACATGCTTGGACTTACATTGCCAAGACTCACCCTTAGACTTTCCTTGTTGTACCTGTATCCTGCACACTCACAATGTCAAATACAACAATAAATCTAACTTAAACCTTTGCCCAAACATTAAAACCTAGGGTACCCAGATTGCTCCAACAGCTTTGACATCCTCTTCCTCTCTGGCTTCTTCTTTCCACGAACTCACAATGCATCACGACCTCTCCACGGCTATTGTGATTATGAGCTTGAGCTCAGAGTGACACGCGCGTCATGGGTTGTTGAAGGATTCCTTTCCCTCTCCTATTTTTTTTTTCTTTTATTTGTTTTTCTTCACCCGTCTCTTCCCTTCTTACGAGGATAATTTTCCACCGTTAATTCATTTCCATTCTTAGTATGTGCTTTAGAGTAATTCATTTCCATTTTTAGTATGTGCTTTAGAATAGGCAGAGCATTAAGGAGCGTCCAAATTCTACCTTTTGAGTTAGGGTATCTCTAATAGTTAGAGTTCTATATGAGTTATTCTGTAGTCTCCAACATGTCACCTCAATACCACATCAAAAATATAAAAACCTATTGATTTGGAAAGTTTTGGAAGTCTTCATGTGTATGAAGGTCAATGGTCAAGTTGAGATGAAAATCAAAATCAAAATAGGTCAACAGGACTACCTCCACTCGGCCTACCCACAACAAGTTGCTCCACCATGCGACTCAGTTGCTTTGAGACAAGAGGCTCCTTCATTCCTCCTGGCCCCGTCGATCAGACTCTTCTCCCGTCCCGTCTATCAGACTCTTTTATCGGCCTCATCGATTAAACTCCCCACTCGATAATGTCAATCGAACATTTTACTCATCCCTCGCTCGATATACCTTCTAATTCTCTCTCCAGTTTTGAGATGATTCAACCGATTGTCCCTTCCGTAGCATTCAATGGTTTCATCGACGTAGAAAATTAAATAAAGTAGCAGTTGCTCACTTATCGATGTCTTGAGACAAAAACACCTAGCACTATCTCTACCATAAAAAACTGTCTTATAACTGTTTTTTTGACACTATACTATTATTTTTTTTTTACATCATTAATACCTCAAATCTCATAATGATTAGAATTTTTTTTCTTCAATATTTTAATTTCACAAAACTCTTTAAAAATGCTCTTAGATATCAAACTAAAAATTGAAATTATCGCTTTACATGGGTCCAAGGTTGACGCAAACAGCTGAAAAGTATGTGTACTTTTTGGCAAAATTATTTTAATTCGTTTTTGCTGGCGTGGCTGCACGAATCGCACGGGGTCTGGCCAGATCGGCTGTTTCCGCAGACTGCCCCTGCTGTTTTCTACCCGTCCATTGGCCAATGACCGTGCCTTGTGTCTGAGATCGTGACGGGATCGCGCATGCCAGACGAAGACGCCGAGAAACCGCGTCGGGCGCGGCGTGATCTGGAGCCGAGTGCGGAGCTAGATTCCTAAGGAGACGCACGAGACGGATTGCTGTCTCGGTGCCCACATGGCGAGGATGGCACGGAAAAGCGACGCGAGGGCAGCGGGAGCGACACGCGTTTCACGCTATCGAGCACGGACTCCTCTGTCCGATTTGCGCGAGTGACGCGACTGTACGGACAGCTTGCACGATGCATGCCGCTGTTACGGTGAGGCAGCGAGGAGGAACGGTTTTATTATTATATTCACTTAATTAAAATTTCAATTAAATCAGATCGTTCATCTCGTCTCACTAGCTGCGACATTGCCCCCCAAGCACAAAGATCGTGTAAATATTTCGAAAAAATTGAGATAAATATCTTATTTATATGTTAGTTATTATTTTAAAGATTAGTAACGTCCGTAATTTATTTCCTTCATGTTAATCCTGAGACAAATTAATAGAGGCGCTGAGGACGAACGTATTTATCTTTTGTCATCCGTATCCCACTTTTTTAATTCTTTTTATCCTGTTTTTATTGGGTTTTTGCAAAATTAATATATATATATATATATATATATATATATATATAAACCGACATCTTCTTCCAATTTTGCTTTCAGAATCTCTTTAATACTCATTGTTAGCTATTTTGAATAGGATACTAATAAACAAGCATTAATACGAATATAAAAATAATAGTTAGTATGGTCACTTAGACTTCAAAGTGGTCATCAAGCAAAACTGTGTGCGCGAAAATGATAATATTAATATTCTAACATTCATGGTGATTTTGTGTGGGAAATTTCGGTGCAAATCTAAAATTAAACAATTTTGATCTAGAGATTATAGATTTGAATTGTGAAAATAATTTCTTGCAATATAAGGTAATATTGTGCACAATAGAAAATAGATTATTTTTTGGAATCCTACATTGACAAGAGCTTCATGCATTGGATTTGATCTAAGGTCACATGTTCGACTCATAGAAATAATATTTTGCAATATAGGGTAAGGTTGTGTAGATTTGAGTTGTAAAAATAATCTCTTATAATATAGGATAAAACTATGTGCAAAAGACAATAAATCTTTTTATAAAATCCCGCATTGAGAGGTGCATCAAACTGTCCTTTTCTTTGTTGATTTTGTATCCACCTCATATGAAAATAAATAAATGACCCCGAGACTATGGTGCAACGGTTAGACCCTTTAAGTGGTTAACCAAATAACTAAGATTCAAATCTCAACTATAATACACTGTAGAAATTTTTCTCTGGTAGGATGATAAACCTAAGAAAGTTGGTCGGTTAGATACGCCTTTGCAAGCATTTCCCGATTTATTTTAGTTGATTATGTCTGAAATCGAGAAAGATGGTGCGCTGGGCAAGTGACTCTGATGTTAACCGTGAGAAGATTGTGAGCTGGAATAAAGTGATGTCGAGCTCTCCTGCACATCAAAAATAGAAAGTAGAGGGAAAAAACATCATCAACAAGGTCAAGGAGGGGTCCTCGACGCAGGCACTCCGACACTCAAGTCAGACAGGTAATCTCGGGGGAAAAAATGCAAGGAACAGTAGTGAAGAACAATGACCTCTAAATGCGTAATATCGCGTATTATAATGTACCTACGTCTATAGATAGATACCCCCTATTATAGTATTATTTTTTCTCTGTGCATGAATCTTGAGACATTTCCAAAAAAGGATCAACCATTATGCACACTTTTCAAAAATGGACCTATCACTTCTGTGATGTGCAGAATAGAAGCTTCCCTTGTAAAGAATGCACAAGGAATATTCCTTTATTTCTCTGATAATTGTTACACAAGACGCCAAAAAGGAATATTAGGTCATTGAATTGATGGAACCCTGATATGCTTTGCTGACAGGTTGATTGTGCCCCCTCTATCGTCCGATCAGACCTCATTTGCGGACGAGGCCCAGTCGGCTACGGAATGATGCCCCCTCAAGAACTCGATCCCTGCTCGGCCTCTCCACTTGGCTATAGAGTCCGGTTAGGCCATCTGTCCAGCACTTCTAATCAGACTATAGGTCCAAGCTGATAGCCCACCGAGCCGAGGTAATTGGCCAAGCTATCTCCGGGTGACCCAGGGGACTCGACTCTGAAGGGTGCTGATGCAACTCGAGGTTCCATCATTCCTAAGGGACTGAAGATCTGATCGGACCTCTAGTTCGATCGGCTAGGCCACTTGGCCAAGGCATTTTACCATGCTAGCCCCGAGCTCGACTTTGACCACCATGTCACCCGTCTTTCTTGACTTTGACCAGACTTTGGGACCCTCTATTATTCACCGTATCACATGCCTCCTCTTCAAGTCTAGCTGAAGAAGACTGCAAGTCTGATTGACTAGACACTTGAGTTTTTTGCATCTCTCGTTCTCTGATCATCTGATCGGGCGCTCGATCCCTGCTCCGTCGATTGGATGCTCATTCCTTGCTCCATCACTCAGCTCGAGCTGACGTCACACCAGTGCCTCAAATATAGGGGGTGTCACTTATCATTAATGCTTGGATGATGAGCACGTCTTTTCATCATAAGCTCGCTTAACACCTCCCATCCCTAATAAATATAGCCTGTATCCTTCCACCACGTGTCGCACGCCTATAAAAAGAATTATCTGAAATGACAGACAACTGTTGAAATTTGATGTGACCTCTGACAATTCAAATTCAATGGTCCTAATCAATCCTCTCTCCTTCATTCCCATGATCGAATGGCCACCGGGACCATCCCTAAGGTTTTTAAGGACTACATCCTTTGACACAACTTTATCATTTTCGTATTTCTCATCTTCATCTTCTTTTTCACTTTCTTCCTTACCCTTCTCCACTATCATCGACGATTGTTCAAGTTCCCTGCTTCCATCTTCCATCGTAAGTTACTTTTCCTTCTTTCCTTCATGCACTCTTTCTTTTTTCATGGGTGTTACTCCTCTTGTCACCATCCATGGACTTTGGTACATTTTCACTGCCTTTGATTTTAATGGTTGAGAAGTGGACCATATGCGCCTTATGTACCATCTTCCCCATGACCACCACATCATTATTCCCTCTGGCCACGATCGTCCCAATCTCCCTCCGACCGACTACTTAACCTTCTTTAAAGATCAATTCCTTGACAACCTTCATTTTTCCCTACATCAATTCTTTACTAAAGTTTACAACTACTTCCATATACCGCTCTAACAGTTAGCCCCTTACTCTATTAAACTACTGTGTGGAGTCATTATCTTATTCCGTCTATATCAAGTTCTCCTACATCCCCGATTCTTCCACTATTTTTATTACTTGAAGAAATTTGAGGCGAGCGTCTTTCTCTTTCAGGCCTGGATGGGCGTTATTTTCTTCGTCAAAATAATCACTTCCAACAAGGGTTGGAAGTCCCATTACTTTTACCTCCGAGCCATACCTCCATTAGCCTTCCCAAATGGCTAGTAAATGGAATTACTCCTCCTCCCAAGCTAGGTGTATTCTGATGGGAGCCGGTCTATCTTAATGCCTCTAACTAGCTAGCCGGTCTTAAATTCAACATTCATAAGTTGCTCATAGAGGGTGTAATGTATATCTTCGAGCTTAGCCCCATCCGAGTCCAATTGCTTGACAACTTTGGTGAGAAATTTGACCTCCCTTTACTATTTTATCTAACTTATTTTTCTTCCTGTTCTATACCGAAAGTGATGTGAAAAACTTGCCTCGATGATTCTACCAAGTTGGATGACTAAGAAATGGACGATCGTGGTGAGGCCAAGCTGGAAAGCCATGGGCTTTTGCCGATAGGCTCGACCGAGGAGCCAATCAGCGAAGAAGGCGCGAGGCGAGTCTCAGAGACTGATGCGGCTGCAAATACTGAGGAGATGCCACCCCTCTCAGCCTTCTTTGCCTCCTGTGGTGGTGCTCTCTGAGTCTGCTATATAAGAAGAGTCCTTGGTCCTGCACCAACACCACAAGATGTGTTGGTCCGCTACACCAACACAACAAGTTTTTACCAAAATGTCGGCCCTGCATCCTTCATGCAAGCTGGGAGAGAGTTCCCAATCATCCCTCCTACGCTTGGAGCTAATCATCCCACGCCTGCTTCGTTCGAGCAGACGCCTTCACTCTTTGAACTATCACCCGATGTGATCGCCTTGCAGCTCGTCTTCTTTTTGCTGCCGCCTCTGACCAAACAGTTGCAACCTCGGTCCAAGATATCCTCCACTTATTGCTACGCTGCAGCTACCTTCGTAAGAGTAGCTCTCCACCAGCCCTTTAGAGCCACTCGTCCCCAAGCACACAATCAAGATACAAGGCCTCTTGGCTCAAACTTGGGCTGATTCTCGAGCGTGCATGGTTGAGTGCTCTCCAGAGGAGCTAGCCAATCGGTTATCTCGAGATGCCACAGGGGTAATCTTTTCTTCAATGTCATACCTTTGTTTTTCTCATGTGACTTTCTTTAATTTCTCCTTGATTTGCTAGTTCTAGGTGGCAGACGTGTCCATATACCAAAAAATGGCAAAGCTCAGTCATGATTACCGAACCTGGGAGGGCTCGGTTGAAGAAGCGGCCACTTCACAGGGCTTGATCAACCGGATTCAAGTTGAAGTGGCTCAACAAAAGGGCAAGCTCGAGAGCTAATTGGAGCTATTGCTAAGAGCTGAGCGGGCTCTTATGGAAGAGAAAGATGAAGGACACGACCAGGCAGTCTAACTTGAGAGGCTCCAAAAATAGTTGCAAACTTCTGAGTCCCGCCTCCAGTCAACGACCACTCAGAAATTAAGAGCCATTTTCAACCTAGATTTAAAGAACATGTTGGTGCAGCAGGGCTGACAATAGGAGGTGAATTGCCTATAAAATGAAATGTCTTTCTCGATCTTTCAACTCAAATTAGTAGCAACAGTATAATTATAAAAATTAAATTAAACAACTATAAAATAAAAGAAGAGGTACAATATTTACTTGGTTACAACTTACGTGGTTGTTAATCCAAGACAAATGAAAAGCTCTTAAAAGTCTCCTTCGATGAAGGTGGAGAAGCCTCTTACACTCGTTGAATGCTCAGACAGTTGCTAGGAAATGAATACAAGAGTTGATCCTTAATTCCTAAGTCCAAGGGTCTTTTTATAGTTCTTGTAAAATCTTATTTAGGGTTGGAAGACGCCTCCAACAAGCTAGAAAGCGCCTCCAGCAAGGCAAGAAAGGATAAAACTTTATCCTTCACTAACGACAGTTTTTGTCTAGTCAAAGGCGCCTTCAAGTGATTGAAGGCGCCTTCCATGAAGGGTTGAAGGTGCCTTCAATAGCTTGAAGGCGCCTTCCACCAGAAAGGCGCGAGGGTGCCTTCAATCCACTTGAAGGCGTCTTCAGCAGCTACTACTGGGCTCTAAGTCTTCTCCTTTGGCTCTTTCGCTGCTTCGCTCGCTTGGGTGATTTCAACCAACCAGAATAGGGCTCACCCGAACCCATTTTCCGGCCTTCTCCTTGAGTAGTCTTCCTTTTCGTCTACCGGTGTCTCTTCGCATCACCTTGTCGTTCGGATGCATCTAGCCTGTCAACTCTCTTACCGTATCATCCTTCTCGCTAACTGCATCTTCTGCTCGACTTCTTGTGTTCCTAAGCTCCCGCACACTTAAATACAAGGATCAAATACACAGAATCTAATTTAACTTGGTTGATCACATCAAAATTATCATGGGGTGCCAACAGAAAGATGAAGCTCGAGCCCTCGCCGAGAAACTTGAAGAGATAGAGGCTAGCCTGATCTCCGAGTAGGTCAAAAATGAGGTTGAGCTGACTGTCCGAGACCTACAGCTTTAACAAAAACAACAAGCCCTAGATTCAAGGGGTGCCGGGCTAGAGGCTTTGTAGGCTAAGATGGAGGCATCAAAGACTGAGCTAAAGAATTATAAGGCAGGAGAGCTTGAGAAACTAGTAGCATTCAGAGTCGATTATCTACGCTCTCGGGACTTCAAGTATTGTTGGCCAATCGAACATCTAAGATGTTCAACTATAGCATGGAGGGGTCCCTAAAGCAACTTAGGGAGGTAAGTCATCTGACCGCGAACATCTCTAAGAATTTTATCTATCACTAGAAGATTTTAGAGGACATTCTGGATGACGCCTTCCTAGATTTTTCTTAGAGATTTTTCAATTGGGGTTCCACCTTTAGCTCTATAAAAAACTTAAAAACTTATGTTGTCTTGATGTATGCACTCTTCCAATGCTTCTTTGCCCTAGAAGTTTTTTAACTTAGCATCGTGTCATGCATTTTTTTCTCTTGGAGTGGTGTCAATTTATCTATTTAAATTCATGCAAGTGGCACTTGAACAGCTGCCCATTCACATAAGTATCACTTCGACTAGTTGTAAAGTTTTAACCACATGACTGGACAGTCAGAGGACACAAGAAAAATCATTTATTACATGGCGCTAAGGTGTGAGTGCTTGAGACGCATGAGAGGAAGCTCGTTTATAACTCGGTCGATCGACAAGAGAGTTTGGAATATAGGCGCGAGTACAAGTTCGCTTATAACTCAGTCGAATGGTCCGAGAGTTTGAGACATAGGTATGAGAGTAAGCTCACTTATAACTCGGTCAAACGTTGTGAAGTCTAGGATATAGGTGTGAAAGTAAGCTTACTTATAACTCAGGTGAATGGTCTGAGAGTCTAAGACATAAGCATGAGAGCAATCTTGCTTATAATTCAGTCAAGTGGCATGAGAGTCTAGATCTTAAACACGAGAACACTCTTACTTATAACTTGGTCGAATGATACAAGAGTCTAGAACTTAGGCGCTAGAGTAAGCTTGCTTAAAACTTGGTCGAATGGTCCAAGAATCTGGGACATAGGCGTGAGAGCAAACTTGCTTATAACTTAGTCGAGCAGTACAAGATTCTGGATCTTGGGCGCGAGAGCACGTTCGCTTATAGCTTAGTAGAATGACATGAGAGTTTGGAACATAAGAGCAAGAGTAAGCTCGCTTAACTTGGTCGAACAATCCGAGAGTCTGGGACACAGGGATGAGAGCAAGCTCACTTATAACTCGGTCGAGCGGCATAAGAGTGTAGGACATAGGTGTGAGAGCAAGCTTGCTTATAACTCGATCAAACTATCCAAGGGTCTGGGACATGGGCGCGAGAGCAAGCTTGCTTATAACTCGGTCGAATGGCACAAGAGCTTAGAAAGGTCACATGAGTAGACACGCTTATAACTCGGCTGAATGACGTAAGAGTCTGGGACTTAGGTGCAAGATCAATCTTGCTAATAACTTGGTTGAACAGTTTGAGAGTCTGGGATTTAGGCGTGAGAGCAAGCTTACTTATAACTCAGCCAAGTGATATGAGAGTCTAAGACATAGGCGTGAGAGCAAACTCGCTTATAACTTGGTCAAATAATTTGAGAGTCTGGGACATAGGCATAAGAGAAATCTCACTTATAACTCAGTCGAATAATATGAGAGTCTATAACTTAGGCGTGAAAGCAAGTTCACTTATAACTTGGCCGAACGGTTCAAGAGTCTGGGACATAGGTGCGAGAGAAAGCTCACTTATAACTCAGCCGAGCAACACGAGAGTCTGGGACATAGGCACGAGACCAAACTCACTCATAACTCTGCTGAACAGTTTGAGAGTCTAGGATAGAGGCTCGAGAGCAAGATCATTTATAACTTGGTCAAATGGTCTGAGAGTTTGAGACATAAGCACAAAAGCAAACTTGATTATAACTCGGTTGAACAATACGAGAGTCTAGATAATCAGACTCTGTTCCTAAATTTGCCTGCATTTTTACTGAGCACAAACATTCAACAAGCTACATGTTTATACAACAAATGCATACCCTCAAGCCCGACAAGGATGCAAGTGGTTTGCACTCCATGATCACTCCAAGTTCTTCCCTTTAGCATCCTGGAGATAATAGGAGCCCAAGGTGAGTCTTTGCACCACCTTGTATGGCCCACCCCACTGCGGCTCCAATTTGTTAACATCCCTGATCGGCTTGATCCGCTTCCAAACGAGGTCACCCACCTGAAAGAACCTTGGGATAACTCTCCGATTGTAATTTTGCTGCATCCACTGACATTACACCATCAGCCGAATAATGACTTTATCTCTGTTCTCATCAATCATATTGAGCTCAATAAGACGCCGACCAAAATTATCCTCATCGTACAATTTCCTTCGATTAGACTTCATGCAAACTTCCACCGGGATGACTACTTCTCCACCATAAACATTATTAAAAGGAGTTATACATGTGGCTTCTCGGGGTACAGTAGGCACACGACACACTGGGTAGCTCCTCGACCTAACTTCCTCCAACATGATCAAGCTTAGTTTTGAGTCCTCTGATGATTTCCTTATTGGTGACTTTCGCCTGAATATTGCATTAAGGATAGGTCACAGATGTAAAAGCTTGTGTGATGCTATAACTTGAACACCATTCTTGGATCTTTAGATCCTGAAATTGCCTTCTGTTATCCTAGACGAGCTTGTGGAATTCCAAACCAGTATACGACGTTCTGTTAGAGAAACTTGATAACCATTCCCTCGGTTATCTTTGCAAGTGCCTCAGCCTCCACCCACTTATAAAAATAATCCACGATCACTAAAAAAAAATTTCTTCTGAGAGGACGCTATCGGAAAGGATCTATAATGTTCATACCCCATTAGTCGAACAAGCATGAAATAATCGAAGTCTTCAATAATTTCGTAGGGTGGTGCAGAATATTCTGATACTTTTGACATGATAGACAAGTGGATACTAGCCGAACCGAGTTAGCTTGCAGAGTGAGCTAAAAATACCCAGCCAGTAAAATCTTTTGAGTGAACGATCAACTGCCCAAGTGGTTTTCGCATGAACCCTGATGAACTTCTTGTAAAATGTATTGCATATCCTTCGACCCGACATACTTGAGTAAATGATGAGAGAAATCCCTCTTGTATAAATGATCCCCAACCAATGTTAACCTATTGGCTCTCTTCTTGATTATTCATGCGTGCTCTTGATCGGCTGGTAAAATTTGTTGCTAAAGAAATGAAAGTAATGGTGCTCTCCAGTCATATTGTAGCTCTAGCTCGGCTTGCCACTCAATGTAAGATGTCAGCAAT
Source organism: Zingiber officinale (assembly GCF_018446385.1). Classification (NCBI taxonomy): domain Eukaryota; kingdom Viridiplantae; phylum Streptophyta; class Magnoliopsida; order Zingiberales; family Zingiberaceae; genus Zingiber; species Zingiber officinale. The sequence goes on from NC_055994.1 coordinate 132,776,434, forward strand.
GCCTGCTCTACCAGCTTATCTAGAGTCTACAAGATTAAGGAGCTAGCCAATTTAGCTAACTCGTATGGGGAATTTTCTGTAAAATCACTTCTTGAAACCCTGCTCTCAACCTTTCAATACAATCTTAGTCGCTCACTGTTAATATCGAACTTTCCCGACAGTTGCTGAGTTGCTAACTAAGAATCTGAGTAGATTAGGACTTGGGAGGCTCCCACATGCTTTGTGACTTGCAGTCCGACTATCAATGCTTCATACTCCACTTCATTATTGGTGGCTCAATAATCCAACTAAATAGATAATTGCATTCTGTCTTTGTGGGGTGATATTATAAGAATCCTGACACTACTGCCTTTGCGAGTGGACGATCTATTTACATACATTTTCCAAGTTTCCTCTGGCTCTGGGCTTGGTATCTCAATCATAAAATCAGCTAAAACTTGAGCTTTGATGATTGTTTAGGGTTGGTATTGTATATCATATTCGTTAAGCTCCATGGTTCACTTGATCAATCTTTCCGAAGCCTCCATGTTAATGAGCACTCGACCTAGAGTGCTATTAGTCAATATAATGATTGGATGAGAAAGAAAGTAGGGGCATAACTTGCAAGTGACAAAGACTAGCCCATATGCTAATTTCTCAAGAGCGGTGTAGCAACATTTAATATTTTTTAATAAATGACCTAAGAAATACACAAGTTGTTGCTCTTTGCCCTCCTGCGTTACTAATAACGACCCAACTGTGCTCTTGGTAGTTGACAAATATGCCCACAACGGTTCGTCCATTATTGGTTTAACGAGTCACTACAAGAAAAAAACCTAACAACAACAGTTTTTCACCGTTGTCGTAGCCCATTTAGAACTGTTGTTAAATCCCGTGTTGTTAAAAGGGGTGCCCAAAGACAACAGTTTTTAACCATTGTCTTTGAAGGCAAAGACAACATTTTTACAACGGTGAAAAACTGTTGTCTTTTCCTTCAAAGACAACAGTTTTTCACCGTTGTCTTTGAGCATCTACCTTTAATAACAGGGGCTTCAACAACAGTTTTAAACTATCTACGACAACGGTGAAAAACCGTTGTCTTTTTTAGATAAAAATTAAAAAAAATTAATACACAATTTTTCAATATTATAAATCATTCAAAATACTAAATTTCAAAATAAAATTTAATATATAATTTTCTAACATTCAAAAAAAAATATCTATAACATTCTGAAGAAATTTCATAAGCAACCAACAAAATGATAACACTATTAAAACAAAGGTAGAACAATATAACAAGAGATTTTCTACTTAGATGTCGGTGAAGAGGAGGGATTGTAGATTCTAGTGCTCCTTAATTTATCTTTATAGAAAATATAAAGATCATTCTTCGTAAAAAGCTATTGCCGCCAACTCAAGGAACACTGGCTTAAGACTGTAAAAAGCTAGCATACTTGGCCCCAAGGAAAAGCCTTTGGATGCAAAGAAGAGCATTCTTCGTCACCTCAGCATTTTCATGATTCATGAGCTTCATCACTCTGTCCTTGGCCTTCAGGTCTGACACGATGATTCTTCCAGCAGGATGATACTTGATAAACTGAGAAAGATCATAACATGCAACAGCAAGAGCCCTAGGATCGGTAGAAGTGTCAAGGATTGTGATCAGAACACGTAGAATCTGCACAAAACATTCTGAAATTAAATGCGGGCCAACATTTTCCCCATCTTCATGTCCATTAATAAAGATGGTGCAATTTCAATAAAGATAAATTATATTATAGAAAATATTATCTTAATTGTTATATTATAGAAAATGAAGATCTCAATAAGAAGCTTACAAGTCCAAGTGAGGGTCATAGACTTGAGCGCTAGCAAGTCCTTGAAGCTTATCTGAGTTCCTTCCACCAGCTACATAAACCTTCTCGCCTATTGCAGTACATGCAAAATCAATTCGTTTTGTGCTCATGCTGGCTGCAGTGCTCCACTCCTTCTTGAATGTATCAAAAACTATGACGGAATTCACTTCCGATAAATTTGTCTCCGACCATACAGTTGAACGTGGGATGTAGCAGCCACCAATCACCAAGAACTTGTTACATATATTTGCACATGAAAACCTACAGAATTCTTCATCAGAAGTGGGCCCTGGCATTTGCGGCAGCGGACGCCAACGATCTACATCAGGATCATAAGCAAGCCACATAGCCGAATTATTGGATCCAAGAACAAACAACCAATCTCCACTCCACCCTCCCTCCGCCTTTAAATCTGCATAATACTTGCTCCTGATTGCACGTTTCCATCTTTTCGAAACACACTCTAGCAAACCATGATATCCATGCGAGATCATTACCAAACATCTCAAAGCCAAATCATTTGGCAGACCAGGAATAATAGATTCAGACATCCTGTTTCACAAAGCCAATAAGTTAGAAAATCATAAATCACTCGAGCAGAAATTATATGGAACTTGATCACCCAAATCAACCCTGCGGATCTATCCATATTCAGATCTGTAGACAACATGAGCATCTAGAAGGAACTCACTCGCCATGTTCAGATCTCTAGAGCACAAATTATATGGAATAAAAAATCTCCTACGCATTGAAGATGAAGTAGCGATCGAATTGAAGGCGACGAGTTGGGAAATGGCTCTTGGATTGAATCACGCAAACAACGCAAAGCATATGGAAGAAAGGAGAGGTGACTAGCTTACTCATCGACACCCACGGACTCCATTTTTGTTTTTTTTGGCTTCGATTCCTCGCAGCGAGCAGCAGAGCGAAGGGGAGGGGCGGAACCGAGGTTTCTTCCCTGATGGTAACGGAAGAAGTGCGCCTTCAGCCACTTCTTCCGTAAGCCAGTGCGCCTGAACCCCAGTAGGAAGAAGTGAAGAAGACCGCCGTAAGGTGAAGGATCTTGTCGGAGAACCCCTTCGACAAGGTGGATGCTCGTTGCTGCTGTCGTCGCTCGCTATTGCCGCCAAAAGATGTTTGTTGCTGCCATCACCGATTGGAATCCAGAAGAGGAAGATTGGGCAGTGGATGGCCAGCCGGCGACAATGTGTGGGCAAAGGTTGCCGCCGGCCGTTGGTGAAGGAGAAGAAGTGGAAGGGCGGTGGCGTCGCGAGCCCTAGCTCGAGGAGAAGCCACGCGAGATCAGAATCGGGGGTTCTGGTACTGTGTCATGCGAACAAATAAAGGAAAGGGAATGGTTTTCTCCTCCTTTAATATGGGTCATCCGATTTGATGAAGATGGATCCATTTGATCTAACTGATGAAGAGATGAGTGGTGCGGATCTAGTTGCCTTCTTGTTTCGATCCAATGGTCCATGTAGCTTCAAATCTGGATGGAGGGTTGGATGGCTTAGATCTGAATGAAGAAGGAAGATTTCTCTTGATCTGGATCAACGACTCATATTAAGTCTGCTTGATCTCCATCATTTGACCTCCAAATAAAGTCAAATTTGGAGGAAGAGCGTCTTTCGCGGAGGAGTCACAAAGGAGGAGTCGGAGATAGGTTTTTGTTCATTTGAAGAGTCACATAGAAGTGGGTTTTAGGTTTTTTTTTATGAAGTTAAAAAAACTGTTGTGTTTTTAGGATTCAACAACATTCAATAGATAACAGTTTAATAAAACTGTTGTATATTATCATATAAGCAACACTAAAAGACAATAGTTTTTTAAAACCATTGTCTTTGACACACATTAGACAACAGTGTTTTAAAAAACTGTTGTTATTTAAAAAATATTATGGTGAACAACAACAATTTTCAATAAAACTGTTGTTAAAAGGAAAAAAAATAACAATTTCTTGAAAAACTGTTGTCTATTAGGTGTGGTTAAATCCAGAAATTCTTGTAGTGAGTATAGGCAAAGTAGACAAGTAATTCTTTAGTTCCTCCATAGCCTTGTTGCACTCAGCATGTTACTGGAATTTGGTTGTCTAACAAAGTATTTTGAAGGATAAGCTTCGATCGACCGATCTTGAAATGAAGCGAGATAATAATGTGATCCGTTTGGTCAGCCGTTGTACTTCTTTTAGGTTACATTGGGGCATCATGTCCCGGAGGGTTTGTACCTTACTCGAATTAGCTTTGATTCTCCACTCGATCACTATATAATCCAAGAAGCGTCCACTCCTGGATTTGAACAAGCACTTGCAAGGGTTAAACTTAAGTCTGTACTTCCTCAATGTTCGATAAGTTTCATCTATGTCGGCACACATATCGACCACTCAGAGGGACTTAATTAGAATGTCGTCCACATACAACTCCATATTTCATCCGATCTGTTTTTGGAATATTTTGTTCATGAGTCGTTAGTAAATAACCTTTGCATTCTTTAGTTTGAACGACATAATATTATAATAATAAATTTCTTCTGTAGTGATAAAGCTAATCTTTTCTTGGTCTTCTTTGGCCAACGGGACTTGATTGTAATCTTGGTATGCGTCCAACATACAAATTAGTTCGCAACCTAAGGTTGAGTCCATAACTTGATCGATGTAGGGAAAAGGATAATAGTCCTTTGGACATGTATTATTTAGGTCGTTGAAGTCCATGCAAACACATCACTTATTCCCGTGTTTAGATACCAGGATCACGTTGGACAACTAACTTGGGAACTACAGTTTCTAAATGTGTCGTGTCTCGAGCAATTTATCCACCTCCACTCTCGGATGATCTTGTTCTGTTCAATTCCAAAGTCTCTCTTCCTCAGCTTGAATGGCTGAGTGTTTAGGTGTACGTGGAGCACTTGTTCTATAACTACTGCATTATACCTATGCTTTTTTGGGGCATTCCGACGAAGACATCATTGTTGCATGTTAGGCATGCGACCATTTCTACTTTGAGTTTTGGGGTTAGATCGACTGCTATTTGAGTGGTGGCCTCTGATCTGCTGGGTTGGATATGCATCTCCTCTTTCTTTTCATAAACTAACGTTGGGGGTGCTTCATAGATGGTGTTAAATTCCATTCGTTGAGTCTTTCGAGCAGTGCGAGCTTCTGTATTAATTATATCCATGTAGCACTTACATGCTACCAGTTGGTCTCCCTTCACCTCGCCCATCAAGTTATCGACTGGAAACTTGATCTTTTGACAGTATGTGGAAACAACAGCTAAGAACTTGTTTAAGGTCGGTCGGCCTAAAATCACATTGTAGGCTGAAGGCACGTCCACCACGATGAAAATTGACTAGTGGGCCGTCATTAGAGGCTCCTCCCCCCAAAAGATAACTAATCAGATTTATCCGATTGGTTGTATCTCATTTCCAGTGAATCCGTATAGGGGTGTTGTCATTGGTTGGAGCTCACTCTTCTTTATTTGCAGTTGCTTGAATGCCTCCTTGAAGATGATGTTGAGAAAGCTCCCTGTGTCAACGAAAGTGCGATATATGTTGTAATTGGCTATAACCACCTTGATGATCAGGACATCTTTGTGCGGTACACCCGACTACATGAATATCTAGTCGGTAGACATGTGACTTTCTAGCTCAGTTAGAGTTATCGTCGGTTGGGCCACCCACGATCATGCCAATATCTCCCTGAGCATCATTGTCGTGATTTACTTCTTCACGTGTCGGTTAAGAACTCAGCAGGAGCTTGGGCAAGAGCTCAATTGTTTCATTTCCGGGGCCACTGCTGGTTCCGATGGGCATTTTCCTTGCCCAGCCTAGCCCGGGGGCCCACTCGGTGGCCGATAACACCTATTGTGTGGAGATGGTGATCTCTCGCAGGACCCGTGGCCACCCTCCCGACGTATCTCCTTATTATACTGAAAACAATCTACTATGTTGTGGGTTCTCGACTGATGGTATATACAAAATGACAGGGTCCATCGGCGGCGCTTAGGGAATGGTACCTGATCGACCTTTAAATGTTACGTAATGTGGGGCCTTGACTCATGATGATGCAGCTGATGTCCCATTCGGGATCCTTTGTGTGACAGTGGAGCAGAGAAGCTTAGCGCTTGGGGGTAGAGACAAAAGTAGGTGCAACGACTTCCTTTTTCTGAGTGGACTGCGTCTCCTCTACATTGATATAGTTGATCGTCCTTCTGACCAGATGGTCGAAGTCACTAGGAGGTTTTTGATCAGGGACCAGAAGAAGTCCCCATCAGTGAGTTATTGGGAGAAGACATTCACTAAAATCTTTGGAGTGACCAAAGGAACGTTCATGGTCACTTGATTGAACCTTTTAATATACGCTCTCTGTGCCTCCTTAGGCCCTTGCTTGAGGGAAAATAGGCTCAGTGTGGTATTGTGATATTGGCGGCTGTTGCAAAGTAATGAAGGAACACCTTGCGAAAATTCTTAAAAACTAAATGGACTCTACCGAGAACCGGTTGAACCATCTTTATGCTGAGCTAGAGAGAGTGGTAAAGAACACTCGACACTTAACATCATCTATGTACTGATGGAGGATAACGATATTTTTAAATTTGAGTAGATGATCTTCTGGGTCGGCCTCTCCTCCGTACTCTCTGATCGTCAAGGTTAGAAGTGACTCAGCAATTTGCCCTCCAATATTTCCTCGGAGAACAACATACTGGCTCGCTCGTCGCTCGGGAGAGCTACTAGCCATTGGAGCTTTCCCCTTTCGAATGTCCCGAGTGGGCACATTTTCAAAAGATGAGCCTTGGGGTCTCTTCGCTCGGCCCATATCATCAAAGGGTGTGTAGAATAGTGCTCGATGATACACGATCGAGGATGGTGGCATGAGCGGAAGGCTAATTAGCTGTGCAAGTGCTTGCATGAATCTGACCAGAGGAGGAGGAATCGGTTGGAACCCAGTCGGACCCTCCACTCGGGTCCCTCGCTCGGTACGAGGGCCTGCCATCAATACAGCTGGGTCGTTTGGCAAAAGATCCCCGGTTGCTGCTTGTTGTTATTGCACGAGCCTTTGTGCTCGAGCGGTTATTAGGAGCTACAAATCTTCTTGCGACAAAGTAACTATAGTAAGTCATTTAGTCTCCTCCATTTTTGTATTTTAAATTCAGGTGAAGTTTCTCATAGATAATACTAAAGTTGATCCCATTTGAAATCGAGGAAGATGGTGTGCTGAACAAGTGGCTTTGATGTTGACTTTGAGAAGACTGTGAGCTAGAATAAAGTGACGTCGAGCGCTCCTGCATATCAAAAATAGAAAGTAGAGGGGAAAAATGTCAGCAACAAGGCCAGAGAGGGATCCCGAGGTAGGCTCTTTGACACTCAAGTCAAACAGGTGATCTCGGGAAAAAGAATACAAGGAACAGTAGTGACGAACAATGGCTTTTGAATGCATAACTTCACGTAATATTACGTACTTGCGCCTATAGATAGATACCCCTTTTATAGCGTTACTTTTTCTCTATGCACGAATCTCGATGTCATTTTCAAAAAAAAAGGACCGACTATTTTGTATACTTTCCAAAATGGATCCACCACTTCTATGATTTGTAGAATAGAAGCTTCCCTTATAAAGAATACACAGGGAATATTCTTTTGTTCCTCTAACAACTGTTACTCAAGATGTTAAAAAGGAATATTAGACCACTTGGTTGATGGACTCTTGATATGCTTTGCTAGCAGGCTGACCGAGCCCCCTTTGTCATCCGATTAAACTTCATTTACGGACGGGGGTCTGGTGGACTACGGAATGATGTCCCTCTTGAGGACTCAACCCCCGCTTGACCTCTCCACTCAGCTATAGAGTCTGGTCGGGCCATCTGTCCAGCACATCTGATCAGACCATAGGTCTGAGCAGATAGACCACTGGGCTAAGGTAATTAGCCGAGCTATCTTAGAATGACCTAGAGGACTTGACTCTAAAGGGCGCTAATGTACCTTGGTTTCGTCATTCCAAGGTATTTGATCATGATAGCCCCGAGTGTTGACCCTTTACTCGACTTTGACCATCATATCACCGGTTTTCCTGACTTCGAGGTCTCCCATTATTCACTGTATCACTGGTAATAAGTAAAACTTTCGTAAGATTGAATAAGTCGCCTATAAAATTAATGGAGAGCTGGATACTTGAATTAAAAAACAAAACAAAAAAAAAAAAAAAATCCATTTAAGGACTCGTAACTGTTTTGACTTCCATAAACAAATGGACGCCCATCATTCATTCACAAAGCGAAAGAAATAAGCACGGGAATAAAATGGGTGCATGGGTCGGATTTAGAAGGCTTAATTAAATCGCAGATATATAAAGAAAAGTCACACATACGTGAAGGTGCTGAAAGATATGTTCTTGCTTGTGCGACGTTCGAATGGCATTATACAGGTCGTGCTCTGTTACTGTGACTTAGAATATATTTTCATCCCCACATAAAACCTTCCTTGGTTTAAGCAGAGCCAAGATGCATAAACGTTGCTGGGGATGGGGAATCGTTGTGAGAAAAAGTTGATGTAGTGATCCTCTTCTTCATGGATATTAAATTCCATATGTTTATTCCACTCACAGAAATGAAATTTAATGAGCGAATTAATTGCCTATATATAAGTTCAATCTGCAAGCCACTTCCCGTGAACTACTTGCTTGATTCTCCTAGTTATAGAATTGAAGTCATGAGCCGGAAGAGTGGCGACTGGATTTGCAGGTGGTGCCAGTACGACAACTTCTGCCGGCGGGATGCGTGCGTGCGGTGCCACAGGGCGAAGTTGGGCTGCGGCGAGCGGGAGTTGATCGGCGGGGAGGAGAACGGTGACCATGCGATGGTGAACTGGGACGTGAAGCCTGGAGACTGGCACTGCGCCTGCTGCGGCGTTAACAACTTCGCCAGCAGGGACTCCTGCTTCAAGTGCGGCGCGTGCAGGGACGGCGCTGCCTCCGCGGTCGCACAGTCGTGGGGGTCGGCGGCGACCGTCGGGAGCAGCGGTGGCCAGTTGCGGGCTCAGCCGGCAGGGTGGAAGTCCGGAGACTGGATTTGCACATGGTAATATAATGAATTGCTAGACGTAGTTATAGACTTATAGTTAATTAATCGATGCCGAGTGGCGATCTCATTGTATACGTTGTGATCACAGGGGAGGTTGTAACAAGCATAATTATGCAAGAAGGATGGAATGTTTCTGGTGCAACACACCGAGGAATTATAGCGAGTAATGGTAAGTTGGTTCTATCTCTATATTAAGGAACGAAGAACAGTGTTCACTTCTTCTTAGTGATGAGGACTCTAGTCGCTTTAATCCGCTATTGGAGTTCGTTGTGAATTATGATGCTTCTGTCAATTGATTGAATCTGATTATGTAGGTGCAGCTCTTTATAGATGACCCTTGGGAGAATCTGATATAAAACTAGTTAAGCTTTCATCGTGAACTCTACATATGTAATTAAGAGTTCGAGTTCAGGAGTCGTTTCTTTAATGGATATAAACGAAGAGATAATGAATCACTTTTGGCTAATTTGATAAGATTTTATATTGTACCTTTGACACCTCTCCAAATTAGTTGATGACTTTACTCGGTTAAAAATATTATTCGAGATCGCCCCCGAAGGCCATAAGAAATGTGATACTCAAACAATGTGACTGCAAGCTAGATAAGCTGTCATAAACAACTTGAGGATCGAAACACAAAGGCCGGTGATAAGCTAGATAAGCTCTTGTTCAGAGAGTTGGGCATGTACCCTTTACTCAGTGAAACAGTGCTAAGTAATCATAAGTTTGACAGAACTCAATAGCATTAATACTCATCACAAATAGTGCACTAGCTCTCTATGTTTAGGCATTAGCAAATACTATGGACACGTAACTGCAAACACATGACCTTGCCCATCAAACAAGCTCCTTTGTGGGGAATTCAATGATTCTTGTATGGCTGCAAACAATGAAAACCGAAAACCATTAGAAACTTTTGCATAAGCAAATTAATCAACAAGCTGCGATACAAAAGTGCCAAACATCATCTTTTGTAGCATTCTTCAATTGCTCGACAAATTGTTCTTTAGCCCGAGAAGCTGCAAAAATCATCAAAAGCATTGAATTTATTTCACGTGCAGCTAAATAGAGAACTGGCCAATAGATTCATGCTAAAGCTCAGTTAGAAACCTGTGCTAGTGAATATATCTATAGATACATCAGCACCATTGACTGCAGTGATTACATAAATAGAAAGCAAATAGTAATCACCTTTGGTAGATGCTTCTTCAATAGCTTTAGACGTTCTCACAGCAAACCTTTGAAAGCTAGGGCTGTCCACAAAGATATCGAATTAGTTCAGGAGATTTCAAGATTGGAATAAGATAATAGTGAACAGTCTAACAAAGTATCTGCAATGATGTGGTTTTCACAAATTATTTGCTACATATATCCAACATAGCATTATCCGTCAGTGAATATAACCCATTGTTCATATAAACAGATTTGGCAACTAAGCCAAAGTAATTGTATGTGCACGTATAGCTCATTTTTCATTTAAGCATACAATTTACAGTAGCAGGGCATACACTTCAACTCTTCACAAAAACAAAACAAAATAATAATAATAATAATAATAAGTAAATTTTATATATGCATGCTGATGGTGGTTAATTTGACAAGGCAAACAAACTACATCAAGGGTACAACAATTAAGGTGAATTGAAACACCCAAGAAATTATTGATGAAATATGTGCGAAGATAGTTTCGGTGATCAATTCCAAATTGCTAAATAAAAAATATCAAAAAACCACCATATAGCCAATTTGTCAATATCATGTACTCCAAGGGCACAATTTAAACAAGGGTGTATTATTATTCTCTATTCTTTTAAAGCAATTAAGCTTAAGTTGAATATCTACTCCTATAAAATTTACTATTTCACACATAATAATTAATGATATAAGTTTTCATACAAAAGATTCAATAATATACAACAAATTTCTTAATACCTTGTTTGGAAGCCAAAGTTTGACATAATGTTCACAATAGTCATCATGCCAGTAACTTATGCTAAGAAAATAATTATAGCCTCATAATACTTATATCTCCTGTATAGTCCAATAAAATCTTATTAATGTTATCGAACATAACTGTTGATAATTTAACATATAATAATCAAAACACCAAGAATAGTTTTATTTTGAAAAAATTTAGCATTTGTCTTATGTTTACATGACTGTTTAAAACACCAAATTTATATTTGACTAACTGATACTAGCCTAAAATAGACAGAGATATATGGACTATTGAATTATAAGTAAGATTAAAATAAAAAATACTAATATCCAATAGCACTCAGTTATACCTTCACTAGATAATAACATGAGAGAAATAGATTGAGATTGTAATGAACATGTTGAGAAATAGTCAATAAATTCTAGTCATTATAGTTGAATTGATTGGAGTTGAAGGTGTAAGGGGTAGTGGAGATCCAAGAAAATATCAAAATAGCAAACAATGGAGGAGGAATAAAATGGAGGTATGAAATTCATGTAGTTGACCCCAAACAGTTGGGGTCATACATGGTTTGATGATTATGAGGAATGATATTAGTTAAAAGCAGCACATTCCAAAATTCAGAAACTTTACATGAATTATATTGCAAACATGAAGGGGGCAAATACAAAAATGAAAACCAATAAAGATACACATATGTATGCATTTTACACTAATAAATAGAAAATTAATTATTGACCAGTAGTACTAAATGGGATTTAAGTTTAAAAAATACATATGTATATCAATTGATGCTTGTTCTTTGCATTTCAAAAATTGAACTGAATGACAATTTTTAATCCCATAGATGATTGACTATCATAAAATCACTAAAGCAGTCATAGTCTTTACAGTAATATCATTCCTGGTTTGTATGAATACATGTGTAATCCAAAGTTGTCAAATTGAGGTGAATCATTTTGGTGAATTATCAAATATTGATAGTATTGAATCATGAATTTTAGAGTTCAAATAAAAAATTATAAAATATGTTAAAAAAGTTTACTTTATCTAGGGAATAGTTCAGATGTAAAAAAGTATGCAAACTAATATAAAATCAAATTTAATACTATAAAAAATAGATGGAGGATGGAGTAAGTTGATTTTGATTCATAACAAAAATGATATAGGCTAATATATTCCATTGATGATAATGTATAAACTATTATTTATTTCATTCTATCAAGTATTGAAAGTAAATGAGCAATAGAATCCTTCTTCGTCAAATATTCATTATGAAAAATTATTGTAATAAACTTGAAGGCAAATTAGACATGACATGGCTTCTAAGTCTTTATCAATTTCACCCTTCTTGTCATTTTTTGTATCAATGTGACAATATTTATTTTTTATATTGGGTTTTATTTGTTTCTTAACGTGCTTGATTTATTTTTAGTTAGTTAGATTTTAATTTTAATGTTTTCTTTTAAATTTTAAGAATTGTATCAAATACTATGCAATCAAATTTAATCATCACGGTTCTTTTCATATTCGATTCATATGTAAGACCCATATTATTTTGTATGTAAATCATGTGTTGTAAGAAACAAATTGTGAAACACATGATTTTAACAACTATAGTGTGATCTAAAAATTTAAATATTCATAAACCCAAAGCCTCTTAACATCAAAGCTTTAAGAAGAACACGATAAAGGGACAACCACTATATTGTGTGTGCTTAAAGGGGAGAATTAGGAGAGAAAGAAAGTTGTTTGAGGAAAAAGAAAAATAATAGCAACACTTACTTCCACCCATCTTGTTCCCTGTGACCAAGGTTTTAAAAAACGTATGCAAATGGTATTGGCCAATTGCATAGGACCTGAAATGTGGGTATATGTGTGGAGGCATAATTAAACATTCAGTCACTAATAATATATATATATTTTAAAAAAAAATTAATTTTTAAAGTATTTTTTGCTTGGAAATCAACTGCCTAAGTTAACACTTGCAAATTACAAATTGCTAAATAAAATAGTTTATGATTAAGTCAATTAAGATTAGCTTAAGTTAGTTTAGATGAACCAAATAAGGCTTTTAACTGCACATGTAGTCTTTATCAATGTTTTAAAAAGTGCGAAGCGCGACGAAGCGCCAAGTCCAAGCTTCAAGCTTTATAAGCTTAAGCGAGCTTAGGACAATTTTAAGCTTAAAAAAGCATTTTTTATTTTTAAATAAAATTTAATTATTTTAAACAAATAAATAGATCAAATAATACTTAAACATGATAAATTTAAGGTTCGTGCATAAATTTCTCACATGTTTAGAAAGGCAAAAGTCACAAAGTTTATAATATCCATTAATTTTCAATTTTCACAATAAAAGAACATAAAAAACTAGATATTATCTAATTCCTTGTCTGATTCTAATTCAATCTCCTCAATTTTTCTCGATAGCAGGCAGATAGGGGGTTTATGGTAGATTATGACTTTTCTCTCAACAGTTGAGAGACGTTGTGTCTCTTCATTTTCTCTAAATTTTTTTCCTTATATTCTTTAAAAATTTACAAATCAATTAAAATTATAAATAAAAAATCGTGCTTAAGCGCTATTAAGCGCGCTTAATCATGCTTAATTTGGTCAAACATACTTTGACCGCTTTTTTCCCCTCTTTCACCTAAAGCGAAGCTTTTCTTCCTCGCTTCGCGCTTAAGCGCGCTTAAGTGGCGCTTAATGACGCTTTTTAGAACACGGGTCTTTATATATCATATGCACATGAGGTCCCCTGTCAAGATCCATATAAGTAATTGCCTATTGAACTCAAATGGGGTTCTATAAAACTATAGCAAGGAGGGAACAAAAAGGAAGAAAGGAATGTCCTTGTGTTTATCACAGATTCAAACTTTTTTCCCCCAGTTCATATATCACATTCCTTACTCCACATTTCTTCATCCAAAGTTCAAAATAAACATGTAAATTTGACAAATTCATTTCTTATTTTTTCCTCTTCTATCCATCTATTTCCTTAGCCAACCCCACCTAGTGGAATCAGGCTCGATTGTTGTTGTCGTCTATCCATCTATTTCCTTCCATTAAACATGATAAAGAACAATAATTGTTATAGTAAAGTTGGATCAGGACGTCAGTAAATTTTTGACAAAGTTGTATGCCTGCTGAGGATAAACTAAATATAAGAAATAGTAAAGGAGGATATACAAACCCTCAGCACTGCAGATATCCAAAACAATAAAGTTACAGTAATACAAATGGAGGATCAAAAGGGAGGAATTAGGGTTTTGCAGATGAAAAGAGTAACCGACTAGATTAAGAACCAGCATAAAAGCAATTAAATTCAAGAAAAAATAAGTAAATTTTCTCTCCGACAAGCAAGCTGGACGAAAACATAATCCTAACCAAACCATTCTACGAACATACACAATTTATTATCAAAATCAGGCAATGCGTACTTATTGGCAAGGCCCTCGACGACCAACTCGTTGACAACATAGCTGATGATTCTCCCCAAGAAATTACCGCCAGCCATGAAATCGCCGGAATCAAGGCACGCACAATACTTTGAACGCGAAAAGGAACCCTAACCAGCCCTGATCCGGCAAACAAGACCCTAATGGAAGCGCGAACGGATAGAGGGAAAGCGGGGAACGGGCAAGAACCCTAAAGGCTCCGATCGTATTCGTTGGTAGGAAGCGATGCGAAGACGGCTTCGATTCGGCTGTAACCGCGATATCATTGGCTGAGCCGCCGAGACGTCAAACACTGTTGGGGTGAACCGGGTTAGAAGATTCAAATCGACCGAACCGGGCCCATCTCGAGCATTATGCAAATTACCGAACATCTAGGTTTTCAAAATATCTAAATCATGCTTTAATTTTAAAATTATAAAATCACATATCTAATATTACTTTTATCCTTATTAAGGTTGAGAATCCATTACTATATTATAATAATCAGGGAATATTTGATTGATGAGTTTGGGAATGAGAGAATATAATGATAATAAAAGATAATATTTGGATTGTGGATTTGGAAATGATAATTTGATAATGATTTCTAGATTTATGGGAATCAACCAAACTCATATAACTAGGTAGGTTTCATTTTCATTCTCATTCCCATTACATCTTACTATCAAACTCATACCCATAGTCATTCTCATCATTTAACCAAATGACACCTCAATTCAAGATATTATTTATCAACACAATGAAATTTCTAATCAATTACCACATTATAATAATCAATTAAAAAACTCATTGTAGGTTAAAATAATCATCAATTTGACCACTATTTTAAGAGTAATGATTTTTCAACACATAATAAATTTTTTAATCAATTATTATAGTAATCCATTAAGGACTTTACTATACTAATGAATAATATCTAGAATAGCTATTAATATACTATAGTAATCAATTGGAAACAATAATAGGAGAAAATGATATTGGATACGTAATTTGATAATTTTAAAATTAGGAAATGTGATTTAGATATTTCAGAAACTTATCTATGTGGTTCGGTAATTTACCGAATATTATGAATATTTGACAAATTACTGAATCAAGTAAGGTTAAGAAATAGTCAAATCACATACTAAGTTTTAAAATTATCCAATCACGTATCCCATATCTATTTTATCCCTCCGCATTTAGCCCAATCAATGGTTACTTGTAGCAATAGATTTGGGTTATTATTATTGTCATGCCCCTGGAGTATAGTCCCCAGTACCTTACTTAATGATAACATAATAAAAGAAAACCTAAGAACCATCTCAATAAAATGACTAGAAAATTCATCAAACATATATATATATATATATATATATATATATATATATATATATATATATATATATATATATATATATATATATATATATATATATACTACAAAATTATTATTAATTAGCCCGAAAAGTCAATTATGAGATGATTAGACTTTTTGGATTAATCATTGAGTTAGACTCGAATGAGCCCACTCGTTGGATTAAGTGTAATCCGAATTAGACTCATTGAGTTAGACTCAAATAGATCAAATTGTTGGATTGAGTCGAATTGCATGAGAATCAATGGGTTAGACTCATTGGGTGAACTTGAGTTCACCAAGGAAGTTGAATGGTCAAAATTCAACCATTGGATTGAATGATTGATTTTGAGCCATTGGATTAGAAGATGAAAGGGTGGAGACTCTTGGTATTCCATGGGATGGCTATAAATATCATTTGGATGATATTTTTTATAAGATTTGATCACTTGAGAAGGTGAAAGGTCTCTTTTGCTTCTTCTTCTTCCTCCTTCCCATCTTGGCCGAAACACACTTGTAGGTTGCTAGCACAACCTTGTGTGTTCTTCTCCATCTTGTTGAGTTTGTGAGACAAACGAAGGCAAGGCTTGTTCGTGTGGATACCATAGAGGTGTGAACGCTTGATCGTGCTGTGATCCGAGCTGTCGGGAGATCGTGAGCACGCTTCAAAGGTATAACTCTATCATGTCTTTAGATCTAACTTAGTATAAGATTATGTTTCCCTTCGCATGGATCTTCTGGAGGAAATAGGTTTTTCCGCTGCGCATTTGCGTGTTTAAGCAACCTATTCCCTTACAAAAATGCTATATATAAAATGACATATGAAATAAACATAAATACAAGGAGACAAAAATAAAACCAATCAGGAATCAGTAGGTTGAAATCTCTGAGTAACTCTATGAAAGACTTAAAACCAACTATAATATCAAAAAAGTTCCTATGCTTGCAAAGCTAAAGGCTAAGGAATACAAAAAGTAAACCAAATGACTAAGTGGGTAATCAGGAAAGATATGCATGAATTTAATCTTATTTAAGAAGTCAAAGAGATAGAGTAAATTACAATATTTTATTACAACTTTAAGTTCTTGTTAAAATTTTCCATTTATATTTATATCTAAGGATATATATAATCATCTTTAGTTATCATCATCTATAATCATGTAATATTTTTATATTAGAATTCATAACCTTCTCTTTGTCATCATTTATTATCATTAATTAAAATTGATTCTCTAGTCTTATTATTTAATCAACAAGTATACAAGTCATCTATGGTAATATTTATATGGGAAAATGCTATAAATCATATGAGTATTAATATGTATATCAATGGTCTAAATCTGATAAATTAATTAAAAAGTGAATCACTGTAACTCATATCATCAGAGTGTAATGTCATGTGTATAGACTAAAAGCCTCCTTAGATTATAATACTATCGCATACATCATCTGACGTACGGGCTAGCCGCCCTTATAGGTGGAAGACATAATAAACACTAATCAAGGGTTACATCACGCTACCACGCTTCGAGTATATGATTAGGTATTATAGATCGTGGACCATCGTGTTACAATAACATGTGGGCAATCCAATACTCTGGTATAAAGCTCTGATATAAAGTTAATCTCATAGTATTCACTTTTTAGTATTCTTCATTTAGCATCTTTATTATTTCACTTTAAAGATTTCATTTTATCCATTTATCATAATTGTTATCTTTTCATATCAAATGATCGATCAAGTTAATCTTTTTGTATGAAGTCTATTAATTTATTATCATAGGATTCATAGATAAAAAAGACTACAAGTATTGATAGTATGAAATATCAAAGAGCATGGAAGGTCAAGCAACATTAAAGACAGATATCAACGGAATAGTATGTCAGAATATTCATTTCGTTTTTAAAACATCCTTTCTCATCTTCATCCCCGTATGAAACTCACATGTGGATATGAAAATAACATCAATTATTTACCCTCTAATAATTTAATTATTTTAAACCCTCATTTCACTATTTTAAATATCATTTGAATTCCTTTTTTAAAATAGTTATACAAGCATATACATATAATTAAGTACTCTATGTATTCATGCACAAGGTAATGTTTAAAGAGTCAAAGGATCAAAGTTACCCACTTTATATACGACAAAAACTTAAAGTGTTGGCAAGTCACGTGCTCCACTCAAGCTCATATCTACAAATATAATATCAAACATAATTCAAATAATTAAAATACTATTTAATAAGAATAATGATATAAAATCCAAACATTATTTATGACTCAAAGCCGATAGATTATTTTTTATCTTGTTTCCTCGTAATATTCTCCATTCCTAAATTAATTTACATCAAATATACCTTACAACTTCTTGTAATTGAAAAAACAAGTGTTGTTGTTTTACGGGGATGCTATTATTGGCCGACTGAAAAAGAAAGGCAACAAGGTTGTTGGAAATCTAAGAGAAGATAAAAGGATTGAGGATTTATACTGTTGGTTGAAAGGACAGGACAAAAAATGATGCACTGTTGAAACATTGAAGGAAAAAGAAGGGAAACCTTTTCCTTTTCACCAGTTGCCTTGGCAAGCTTTGACAAAGGCTTCGATGGTTGGGGTTGGTTGGGAAAAATAACAAAAGAAGAAGGAAAAGGTTGCTACTCTTGTCACTGAAAGAGGGTTGCAACTAGGGTTCCTTTTTCCTCCCCTTTGCTGGTAGTCTGATGAGATCCAACATATTCCAATGAGCTTAGACGGTGCTCTCAACAACTAGGGACAACATAAAAGCACAACAAGGAACAAGGGAGAAGAGAAAGAGGGGTGTTAGAGGTTATTAGCCAGAAAAGACAGCACCTAGGGTCATTGCCATTGGTTGTTGAAGGAGAAAAATGAAGCAAAGTTGATACTATGCTCTTTGCTAGAGGGGGAGGAGAGGTGCGGGAGGAGAAGAAGAAAGAAGAAAGAAAAGAAAGACAGGGATGGGGTGGGAGAATTGGGCATGAGTATGGTAGGTATGGGTAGCAGTAGGGTTTTTTTTTCATACTTAACATTCCCCCCACTAAAAGAAATTTGATTTCCAAATTTAAGTAATTGAGAGAAATCAATACTTGAGGAGAAGAATAAGGATATCTAGTACGCATATCATCTTCATACTCCCAAGTTACTTCTGTAGATATATTCTAAATGCATGAAAGAGGAATTAAATTAAAGCGGTAAAAACTTACAGCGATCTCCCGTAGATCCGCAATCGACAATAGCGAAACTCGCTGTCGGAAGAGCAATCACAGGATCGGAAAGCCCTCCGCAATTCCACAAACCAAATCCCACCACCTCAGATATTCTCCTTCCTCTCTCTGCGTTGCACACTAGCAATTTCACACACATTATGATCCTTGGACGCACCCCTTTATATAGGGCAATAAACCATGGGCATAATGGACTTTTCCATTATGAGTAGTGGGGAACGTGAGCATGTTCCCACATCCCCACTCTCCCCATTTCCAACATCTCCCACTCGTCCAAGGTAAGTCACTAAGACTAGTTCATTCAGGTAAGTCACAAAGACTTAATAAGTCACATAGACTATTAGAGAGTTTGGTCACATAGACCATATGAGAAGATTCAATCTATACTTAGAGAAAATGGTTCGTGCGACAGCAAGCACACTGAACGATAGTTGCTAAGAAGATTGTTAATCCTTAACTTAGCCGCTCCTTGAGCAATCAATGCTGATAAAGTTGTTACACTTTACTTAGCTGCTCAAATAAATTAGAGACATACTCTTCATGGCACATAGCCTCTTTCCTGGTGGCACATAGCCTTTATCCAGGATTCATCCAATCTTCAAGTGACACACAACCATTATCTTGGAGATATCCATGTCTTGCTATTTACCCAGATTAAATAATTTTCATTTACATTGATATGAACATCTCTAATCCCTTATAATGACCATTATGTCAAGAGCATGTTCCATATCCAATATTCACATTCATTTCTATACATAACAGAAATGGGTCGACCAGTGAATAACAACAAAAGATGTAAATATATTTAATCTTCCTTTTTAACTAGAACCTATTCATTTTAATCAGTCACTTTCCTAGTTATGCTCCATAGAGCGAATCATCCATAGCCATAGGATACACGCTAAAGTAGCAGACACTGATTAAAACTTCAAGTAAACAACTAATAGTCACTAAGGTAAAAACTGAGATTAACTTATAATCTCAAAGGTCTCACATAGTAGAGAAACATGGATTCATTCTCCGACTACCTTTATTGTCGCAATAACATATGTGGTATGAATCACATGCTATGATGCTATTCTCTTTACTAAAAAGAGTGCATGTTGTCTTCAAATTTAACATCGTACAGATTTTGATCTAGACATACCTAATGTCTAATCATGAATTCAACATATGAATTCTAATCTGGCTTTCAACAGGTTCAGTAAATGGTGGGTTCATTTACTTCGATCATTATTAATACATAAATGATCTCATCTTGACACAATTATCAAGATGACATCAACTTATGGATCTGTCTCTAATTTCAGCTACATAAGCTATTCCATAAGTAACGGTCTTACCCCTATTTGTACTTAATAAACAGAGATGATATTGTCTATGTGAGTGGACCAATCTCCACCTACCAACATGCTCACCGAGATCTTATATAAATGTAACATATACAACATATACACTGAATAAATTATGGCAAATGACACAATCATAACACAAAATCTGATTGTTATTTCAATATTGTTACATTCTACGAAGTCCCAAAGACTTTACATGTTCTTGAAAGGACTCTTTAGTCATTGGTTTAGTAAAAGGATCTGCAAGCATAGCACGTGTAGGGACATACTCAAGAATTACTTTTCTTTTAGTCACAATATCTCTCACAAAATTATATTTAATTTCTATATGCTTGCCTTTGTTATGATATTTGAGATCCTTGGAAAAAGTTATTGCAGCTTGACTGTCACAGTATACAGTTACTGGACTCCCACTATCCTCAACAATTTTCAGATGTTTCAGGAACCTTCTCAACCAGACTGCTTCTTGCACAGCAGCTGAATATGACACATATTCAGCTTCCATAGTCGACAAAGCTACACAAGCTTGTTTCTTGCTGTTCCAGGAGATGGCGCCACCATTTAGCAAGAATGCATAACCTGATGTGGATTTTCTATCATCCAGGTCCTAAGCCCAATTTGCATCTGAATAACCTTTCAGACTCATATCTGATCCTTGAAAATAGAGACAATAATCTGTTGTCACCTTCAGATATCTGAATATCCTTTTTACCGCATTCCAGTGTCTCGGTCCTGGGTTTGACTGGAAGCGACTGACCAAGCCCACAACATAGCTGATATCGGGACGTGTATACAACATAGTGTACATCAAACTACTAATAGCACTGTCATATGATTTTTTATTATCTCAGCTATTTCCTCTGGAGTTTTAGGACACTTACTCTTGCTCAAAACAGTACCTTTCACAATAGATGTATGTTCTATATTGCAATTATACATGCTGAAATGATGTAACATTTTATTTATATAAGACTCTTGTGACAGACCCAAAAGTCTTTTAAGACGATCTCTTATAATCTTAACTCCTAAGATGTATTCAGCTTCTCCCATATCTGTTGTATCAAATTGTGATGACAGTCACTTCTTGACTTCATTCACATATCCTATGTCATTTCCAGCTATTAGCATATCATCAACATATAATGATAAAATGACATACTTTCCTTTTTTCCTTTTTAGGAAAACACAATGATCCTCATTAATCATCTCGAAACCATAAGATAAAACGACTTCGTTAAATCTTATGTTCCATTGTCTTGACGCTTGTTTTAGCCCATATATAGACTTTCTAAGTCTACATACTTTCTGCTCTTGGCTTTCAGCAATGAAACCTTCTGGTTGAACCATATAGATTTTTTCGTCAAGATCACCGTTGAGGAAAGCAGTTTTTATATCCATTTGATGTAATTCCAAGTCATAATGTGCCACAAAAGCCAAAATAACTCGTATTGACACAAATTTCACTACGGGAGAAAATGTCTCTTCAAAGTCAATACCCTCTATTTGGGTATATCCTTTTGCAACTAAACGAACTTTGTATCTGTTAATTGATCCATCAGCTTTTCTTTTTATTTTGAGAATCCATTTATTGCCAATAGCCCTTCGGCCCGGAGGAAGATCGACTAAGTCCCAAACATAATTATAAATCATGGACTCCATCTCTTCAACTATTGTAGTTTTCCAATTTTCTCTAACTCTACATTCCAATGGATTGAGGTTCGTCATCGTCAATTGGAAGTGTTACCAATGTCTCCTTCTCAATATTAAACCTCTTCTTAGGTTTAACCTTATGAACGCTTCTTCGTAAGTTGAGTTGTTGAGAAGTCAACTCATGACTCGGCATATCACTCCCACTCGGTTGACTAGATTCAGGTGTTCCTTTTGACACCTCTCTTGTTGATAATATCTCATCCTCCTCAAATAGAGGAACATTTTTATCAACATCACCTCTGATTGGAAACTCTGTTTCGAGAAAAGTCGCATTTCTCGAGTCTATTTCGGAGATGGTTCCATTTAGTTGCTCACTTATGAAAACATAACCTTTGGAGGTCTCATAATATCTTATAAAGATACATTTCTTACCCCTATGTGCCAGTTTTCCATACTTGTGAGAACTTTCATGAACATAAGCAGATGACCCCCAGGGTCTCAAATTACTTAAATCTGGTTTTTTGCCTGTCCAACATTCATATAGAGTAGATGAAACTGATTTTGAAGGTACTTTGTTAAGTATATAGGCTGCAGTTAATAATGCATCTCCCCAATAGGAGATTGGCAAATTAGCTCGTGTCATCATAGACCTAACCATTTCAAGAAGAGTCCTATTTCTTCTTTCAGCTACCCCATTTTACTGTGGAGTTATAGGGATTGTCAGTTGTCTAATAATCCCTCTATCATTATATATTGTCTTGAACATATCGGACAAATACCCCCCTCCACGGTCAGTGCGTAAAGTCTTAACTTTACGTTTCGTTTGATTCTCAACTTTGTTCATATAACGAATGAAGCAATCTAATGCTTCAGATTTGTGAGAAATCAAATACACATGACCGAACCTAGAGAAATCATCAATAAATGTAATGAAATAGGAAACTCTATATCTAGCCTTCACATTTATTGGACCACAAATATCCGAATGAATTAACTACAATGTTGATTCATATCTAATAGACTTATCAAATGGTTTCCTAGTTGCTTTTCCAGCAAGATAATGCTCACATATAGACAATTAAATCTTAGCCCGAGTGCCCAATAGACCCTCTCTAGCCAATCGATTCATACGTTCTTGTCCTATGTGTCCTAATCTAGCATGTCAAACCTCATCAGTTATATCTGCATCACTAATTAGAGTAATGTTTGAAAAATAATCATCAATAGCATAATTGACATCTGGTTCTACATCAAGAACTATAAAACCATTTGTTAAAAAATCATGTCCGATTGACACTGAGTCAATCTTAAGTTCAACCGACCGACTGTAAAAGTTAATACAATACCCTAAATCAAGAAGACATATAACGGAAACAAGATTTCGTCGAATTTCAGGAGCATACAGGATATCATGTAGAAACAAAACTCTACCACCACGGAGGTTGAGTTTGCAAGTGTCGACTCCTTTGACTTCAACTCTTGCATTGTTTCCCACATAGATCCACTTGTTGCCAGTTGATACCCGACGGTACTCAACAAATGTAACTCGTTCCCAAGCTACATGGTTGGTTGCTCTCGAATCTATAATCCACAAAGGAAAAGAATCAACTAATAACACTGAACTAGCAACAAAATGTTCTTGAAAAGAAGATACACTTAGATTTACCTTTTTCAGCTCAGTGCACTCGTGAGCGAAGTGACCCTTCTTGCCCAGTTAAAACAAGTCAACTTATTTTTAGGTTTCTTTCCAGTCTTCTTTACTATATTCTTGATTGGGCCCTGTCCCACAATAGTAGCTTCCTACTTCTTTCCCTTCTCTTTCTTGAACCATTTCTTTTTCTTGGATCCAGATAATCCAGCAGAAGCTATAGCCACATAGGCTTGTCCAGAAATCCTTGCGGATTCAACTCTTTCCGCATCCAATTCTACATGGCGTGAGACGTCAGTGAAACTCTTAATACTCTCACTGTGAGTTAGGGTCTGCTTCATGATCTCCCAAGAAACTAGAAGTGAACGAATAACTGCTTGAACCTGTTGTTCATCAGTCAACTCATGACCAGCAGTTTTAAGCTCCCGAATCATGTTCGACATCTCCCTGAGGTGTTGAACCATTGACACATTCGGACGTTTTTTGTAACTGTCAAACTTGATTGTCATCTATCGAAGATTACTCAGACTTACTCCACTGTATTTTTCTTTAAGGGCTACCCAGACTGCATGAGCCGTAAGATATGACTCATACTTAAAAGCTAGGTCATCTACCATTGAACTAATCAATATGCCCTTTGCAGTGGAGTCCTTTTTCTTCCATGCCTTATAGGAATCAAGATCTCGTCTGTGTTGTGCAGTGGGACCATCTATAGGTACTTCCATAACCTGATTTACAATCTCTAGAACTTCTTGTTCCTCAAGTACATATTGTATCCTGAGATGTCAGATCTTATAGTTATCCCCATTAAGTTTTTCACCTTTGTTGAGTTCAACTATTATGTTTTTGATTGTCATAATCTATCATAAATAAATATATTATTTAGTATTCAGTGTAAATCATATGCATGCAATTTATGATTGACTCAATATTATTTTGAGTTGGTCTACAAAATCAAGTGACAACTATGTTTTCACTCATCATTCGTATGACCAATCAAATTAATATTAATCAATTCTATTACATACATCCCAACAAATGAATTGATCATTTTTAATATCATGAATTCTTTAATTAAATGAACTAATCATTTAATATATCATGATTTCTTTAATTAAATGAACTAATCATTTAATACATCATGAACTAATCATGCATCATGTCAAGCAAACAACATAAATAAATGAACATATCATTAACATAAAATTATGCTGTATATTGTTAACATATAACTAACTGACATGAATGAAATGGACTAACATTGTTCATACATAATGAAAATAACAGAACCCTAGAAAATTAGATAGGCAACTACCACTCCCACTAGGACAGACACTAGTATAGTGGACAAAATAATCCCTCTCAGCCTGGACTCATTTGGGGTAACCTCAGGCAGGACAACTTCAAGATTCTATATAGGATCCTCCACACACTCTCCCAGATCCTCTTTTGATTCTTCAGGATCTTCTGAATCCTCTTCACATTCCTCTGGATCCTCCTCTGGATCTACAGGACCTTCTAAATCCTCTTCAGGATCTTCTGAATCCTCATTAGATTCCTCTGGATCCTCCTCTGGATCTTCAGGACCCCAATAGAGATGAAGTAACTGTCTGCACATCTCTGAATACGAGATGTGCCCATCATAATCATCCCAAAGTTGGAATGCTATCTGCCTAAGATTTTTCGACAATGAATAGACTATAGCCCATCTTCTGTGTGTGTCTTGAACTAGAAACTCTTCTCGCTTGAGTTTCCAGAACAACCGATCGAGCCGACCAATAAGTCATTCGAGTCCTTGAACAGGGTTGAAATCAAACTCCTTAATCTCCTCCCAAAGCTCATGTTGTCGTAAATCATGATTAGCCATCTGAAAAATTGAAATTAAATAAGTCAGTACAAAACCGATTAACCCGTACAAAACCGGTTTATTTCAATTTATACAGGCATAGTACCAACATAATAAATCAAGAAAAATAAATCTTCTCGATTTTCAGGAGTTCAAGTCGACAATTAGAACTAATCTAATTGGTCAGACCCATTGGATCGGTTGATTAGGGATCTAGATCCTAAGCTTGGTCCATTGTCCTTAATTAGAACTAATCTAATTGGACAGAGATTTGTCCTTAATTAGAACTAATCTAATTGGACATAGATTTTTGTACCTATGTTCTGTTACTTTTAATCTAAGTCCATTTCTACCAATTTCAGACTTATTGATCAAACTCAGGTCTGTTTGATCAAACCAATATTCATTGTTTAAGTCTGACTGATTAGAACAAATCTAATCATTTGATCAAATTTGACCCAATAGAACAAATCTGGTCATTTGATCATATTTGGTCCAAACCCAATCAAATTGGTTCGGTTAAACCAACTAATGATTTAAACCTGAACCGGGTCTACGTGGACCAAAATTACTCTTGACCATTTATCATTAATGGTGAAATTAATTGAACTCAATTTTCAACTAATTAACGAGCGAACAAAATTAATGCTACAGTATGCATTATAGCGATCTTGATTTTACTAATTTGGCATAACATGTATGCTACGACACATTAGTCGTGCAAAACAGCGACGAGAAATAACAAAGCGATACAGAAAATTTCCAAACAGTGATTTTATAATTCGTATCCATGCATTTAGAAATAACACAGCTCTGATGCCAATGTTGATATATTCTAAATGCATGAAAGAGGAATTAAATTAAAGCAGTAAAAACTTACAGCGATCTCCCGCAGATCCACAATTGGCAATGGCGAAACTCGCTATCAGAAGAGCGATCACAGGATCGGAAAGCCCTCCGCAATTCCACGAATCAAATTCCACCGCCTCAGATATTCTACTTCCTCTCTATGCGTTGCACACTAGCAATTTCACACACCTTATGATCCTTGGATGCATCCCTTTATATAGGAAAATAAACCATGGGTATAATGGACTTTTCCATTATGAGTAGTGGAGAACATGGGCATGTTCCCACGTCCCCACTCTCCCCATTTCCAACAACTTCTTGATTAGAGTGGTGCTGCCACCCAACCATTACGAGGTGGATGCATTTGTTTTGTAACCAATATTCCTTGTGATCCAGAATATGAACAGGGAATTCTTCATATGCCGCATTAGAATATAGTGGAACTTTAAGCTCCTCTAGGACATATGTCGGATTTAGAACATACTTCCGCAGTATAGAAATATGGAAAATATTATGTACTCTTGCTAAAGCTGGGGGTAACACATGATATACAATAACACCAATCCACTCAAGGATCTTAAAAGGTCCGATAAATTTGTGAGCTAACTTCTCTTTCAACTCAAATCTCTTAACTCCTTTTATGGGTGAAACATGAAGAAATATGTGATCACCTACTACAAATTCTAACATTCTTCATCTTCTGTCAGCATAACTCTTTTGTCAACTCTGAGCAGTCGGCAGTCTCTATCTAATAGTTTGTACTAGCGTAGCATTCTACTGAATACTTTGATGCCCCACAAGTTGAGATTCACCAACCTCATCCCATAAGATAGGAGATGTACAAGCTCTGCCATAAAGTGCATCAAACTGGGCCATTTAAATAGTAGAGTGGTAACTTTTATTATAAGCAAATTATACCAAATGTAGATGATCCCCCTAATTATCCCAAAATCTTATACATAAGCACACAAAAGATCCTCCAGAGTATGGATAGTGTTCTCTGACTATTCATTAATCTGAGGGTGAAAAGCAGTGCTAAACTGCAATTTAGTACCCAAAGCCTTCTGGAAACTCTGCCAAAACCTTGAAGTAAATCATGGATTTCAATCAGAAATAATACTGAGAGGAATACTATGGAGTTTAGTAATCTCTCTGCGATATAACTCTGCTATACTATCTAGAGATTATGTCCTATAAATCAGCAAGAAATGTGCTAATTTGGTTAATTGATCAATGATCACTCAAATCAAATCATATCTTCCCTGGATCCTTAGTAACCCTGTGACAAAATCTATAATGGCATGCTCCTATTTCTATTCTGTCATTATAATCTTTTGGAGTAACTTGATTGGTCTCTAGTGTTCTGCCTTAATTTATTGGTAAGATAGACACCGAGCTACAAAATTTACAATATCCCTTTTCATAGCTTTACACCAATATGATTACTTCAGATCTCGATACATCCGAATACCAGCCAAAGCTACAATATTCCTTTTTAACGTGCTACAAAATCTACAATATCCCTTTTAAATGTGCTAACTCTATTTTGTAGGATAATATTTGTTGCTTGGACTAACGTGTTTTGTAGGGAACCAAAGTTGCAAAAAGGCTGAAAAAGTGCTCTGGGTGCTCGGAGTTACTCCAAGCGCCCGGGTCAGTGCCGGTAAGGGAGCACCCCGTGTGGGTGCCTGGCAAGGCGCTCGGAGTTGCTCCAGGCTCCCAGACCAGCTAAATGCCATCTTCAAGCTACGTTGTCACGCGTTGGTTACTCGACCTACGTTAACGTTAGTAGTCTAGGTGTCTGGAGTTGGTCCGGGAGCCTAGACATAGATAAACTTCTTAGATGAAGCTTTGACAAGAGCACGCAATGTCAGCACACTCCAGGTGCCCGAGGAGGGATTTAGGCGCTCGGATGGAGCTATAAAAGAAGCCTTTGACAAACAACTTCTACACAATTCATTTATGAGCTTCAACGACTCTTCTCCTGCTTCGACAACACTTTGCAGCTACGCAACTGCTCCAAGGACATCCGACCACTACCGACAGACTGACACCAACTCACGAGCCCATTCAGACTCTACAAGTTCAAGTGTTGGTAACTAGTTTTAAATTTGTACTTACTTTACATATTTAAAAAGGAAAGTGTAGGATTGCTATATTTTTCATATTTTGTTCTTTGTATTTGATCACTCTTTCGATAGTTTCAGAAAAGAATTTAGTGGATTACCCATCGATATATTTGAGGGACCTATGTCTTGGAGTAAGAGTTGCCAAAGGCTCTGAACTAATTAAAAATGCTTGTGTTCGTATTTTCTTCTTTCTGTCTTTTCGTCTTTTTCACTGCGTACTTATTTTGATTTCAAAAGAAAAAGGCAACCCCCCCCCCCCCCCCCACGCGGTGCGTAACGATCTTACATTAGTTACTATTTATGTATCCCTTAGATTTTTTTCAAATTTATTTTCAATGTTTACCCCTATTTGTAAATGTGATTAAAGGGTAAGAAATTGGAAGGGTAAAGTTAGGACTTATTTATAAAATGTTAAGTTAAACTATTCATGTCAATTTATTAATTTATTTCTTTTAAATAAATTTTTATGCCCATTTTTACCCTAACTTTAATTAGGATTGATGCACATCAAAAGGGGAGAGATTATAAGTACTCCAAATAAATTTTGATGTGATCAACTGAGTTAAATTAGGTCTTGTGGTGTTTTGATCCTTGCATCTAAGTGTGCAGGAATTTAGGAATACAAAAAGTCGAGCGAAAAACGTAGCAGAAGGATGACACGGGAATCGAGTCGACAGACTTGGTGCATATGAGGGATGAAAAGCTGCGAAAGAGTACATCGATTGAGCGAGAAGGACACCCGCACCGCTTCCAAGAGATGAGAAGCTAGAGCAGAAGACTGCTCAAGGAGAAAACCGGAGTTGGGTTTGGGTGATCTCAACTCTGGAAAGCTGGAGGATCACCTAAGCGACCGGAGAAAAAGCTAGCGATCGGAAAAGACACTAGATGGTTAGCACATGGCTGATTGATTCAACTGCTTGAACTAGATTATTTGGGCACCCAGACCACCAAGGCTCCTAACATGCGTCTTGTAGTAGTGCTGTTGTTGTGGATCACCTTCGGGTCAATGTCAATAATGGTTCGAGCACCCGGACATGGTCCAAGCGTCCGGACATGGGAAAATTTGTTCTCTAAGCTATTATTGTAAGTAGTCCATGGTAGTTTTGATGTGATAAACCAATTCTAATTAAATCTTGTTGTGTTTTGATCCTTATGTCTAAGTATGCAGGAACTTAGGAGCACAAGAAGTTGAGCAAAAGATACAACTAACGAGAAGAATGTCACGGAAAAGAGTCGACGAGCTCTATATATCTGAGGGAGAAGGTACTGTGGAAGAGTATGCTAGTGGATGAGAAGGCTCAGCGTTTCCGAAGGATGAGAAGCCGGAGTGGAAGATTGCCAGAGAAAAAGGTCGGAAGATGCGTTCGGATGAGCCCAACTCTAAATGGTTGAGATCACCCAAGCGAGAGTGACCAGAAAGGCACTAGACCAGTCAGCTAAAGCTGACGGATCCAGGCACTCGGACCAGCAAGTCGGGGCGCCCGGACCACTTTGGTGCCAACCAGGGAGCCTCTTTGAGTGGATCATCGCTGGGTCTATGTAAGCAATGGTCCGGGTGTCCGGAAGTGGATAAAACTTTATCACTTATCTGTTGCATAGTCGTTTGTGAGGAGATAGAGTTTTGCCACGCTGGGGGTGCTCGGAGAGTGTCTAGGTGCTTGAATCGTGTCACATCAGCAAATGATTAGTGAGCTATAAATTGAGCCCTGGTCTTCTTCATTTCGTACAACACACTATGAATTCATTCTTATTTCGAATTTCTGTACTCTCAACACTGTAAGAAGCTTCTCTGCCTTTATAAAAGGAGAACTTTCTACTAGAGCTTTCTGCCTTGGATTAGCAACCTTCCAGGTTACAAACCAAGTAAACTCAGAGTCTTCTCTTATTTTTATGTTATTATTTTTAATCAACTAATGTGTGTTTATCTTTACTAAAGTTGAAAGCAAAAGAAAGTATAAATTTGATTGCAGGGTTATTTACCCCCTCTAGCCGGTCACACTGATGGGACCTACAATTGACATCAGAGTAAGGATGCTTCAAAAGAACTAACCGCCGATCGAAACACATAAGAGATGATCGGAGCTAGCATCTACCCACCAATATTTGAGGGGGAGTTTGCATTTTGGAAATAAAAATAGAGGTATTTTTTTGAACTAACTTTGATATAATGCTTTTTATGAAATTTGATTTTGAAGTCCCCAAAAGTAAAGATGGAAAAGAACTCGAGGAGCATCTTTGGACTAAGAAATGGCGCAACACATTCATAGAAAATGGTAAGGCCGAGTTACACCTTCTGAGCATTCTTCGTGCTCAGGAACTCGACAAAATTGGCAACTAGCACTGTGCAAAAGAACTTTGGGAAAAGTTCTTAGAGCTCTACGAACCATCAAAAGAAGAAGAATCTGATTCTGCTATGGATACCAATTCGTCTTCAGAAGAGCCTGGGACTGAGGAGATTACCGGAACAACACTAATTATCAAGTACCTACCTGAAGACAACGAAAGCATCTCAGAGATGAGCGTAGACACCACAGAAGGAATCAACAATGAAGAGGGAGTCTATCGATGAATATGATATGGTAAGTTAGGTAAGTAAGCTTTCTCCAGAGCAATTATATAAAATTATTCAAATGTTAAGTACATTCTTATATAAAAAGAGAACAAAGTATGTAAAGTCAAAGAAAGAATATGCATGCCTAAAAGAAGAACTTGAGAAAGTAATAGAAGCAAATACAAAATTAAAAGATAAAATTAAAATGCTAGAAAAAATAATTCATGCCCAAATTTTTTACATGCTCTAGAAATAAATTTTAAATATCATCGAAAGTTTAATTGATATTTTAGATATCATAAGAGCCAAATTAGAAAATTATCATAAAAATTTATTCTTAAAAAGTACCCGGTTAATCGAGTAATAAGGAACATATATTGGATTCCAAAATCATGTTTAGATTAAAATTTTAATGCATGTTTTATTTTTAATTTGATTTAATATTTTTTGCTTAAAATTGTCTAATGCTGTAAAATAAATTGTTTCATATATTTTTTAGAAAATTAATTAGATCTTAATTTTTTTTCAATAAAGAGGATTTAATTACTTATTTTTAGAAAAAATTTCAAAATTTTTTAACCATTGTATTCATATTTTTTAATTTTGTTAATAAAAATCATACCTTTTAATTTAAAATTATTTAACAAAGATATTTTTTAAAAATTTTATTTTTTTGTGATAAAATATTATGTTCTTTATAAAAAAAAATATTTTCAAAATTTATTTACCATTATTTAATTTTCTATAAATTTTTTTTATCAAAATATTAATTTTTAATATTAAAAACTCTTGAACATCCAATTTTTGAAAATTTATTTTTTCTATAAAAATATTTGGTATTTTACATTCTCATAAAAGTTTTCATGATTTTTCAAGATTAGAAACTATTTTTAAGAATTATTTTTAAAATATACCTCTTTCTATAGAAAATAATTTTTTATTGCTTATATTAGTTTCACTTTTTTGTGAAAATTTTATCACTATTTTGGATATTTCTGTTTAACTATTACAAAAAAATTTAAATTTTTTCAATATTTAAAAATAATTTTAAAATTATTTATTCCAAAACTGGTTTATAAATCACAAAAATTTATATTTTCAAAATTTAAACTTCATACTTTTTTTTAATGTTAGTCTCTATTTTTTTGTATCCCTTAAAATTTATTTTAATGTTATTTTTAATGAATATCTCTATTTTTAATGTGATTAAATGGAGAGAATTATAGATTAACTCTGGGGGAGATAATTTAACATGTTTAATTGTAAATTATTTACCTGTTATTTTATTATTTTTAAAATTTTGTTTAACCCTAACTTAATTTGGGTTGTTCACATATAAAAGGAGGAGATTGTAAGTACCCTATGGTAGTTTTGATGTGATCAACCAAGTCAAGTTAGGTCATGTTGTGTTTTGATCCTTGTGTCTAAGTGTGTAAGAACTTAAGAGCATAAGAAGTCGAGTGAAAGACGCAGCTAGCTTGAAGGATGACATGAAAAAGAGTTGACGGCTCAATGCATCCGAGGGACGAGGTGCTGTGGAAGAGTACTCTAGCAGACGAGAAGCGTGTGATGTTTTCGAGGGACGAGAAGTTGGAGCAAAAGATTACTCAAGAAGAAGGTTGGAAGATGGGTTTGGCTGAGCTCAATTCCGGATAACCGAGATCACCCAAGCGGCTGGAGAAGACGTTGAACCAGTTAGCCAAAGCTGATTGATCTAGGCACCCAGACCACTTTGGGGCCAACTAGGGTACCTCATCGAGTGGATCATCGCTGGGTCCACGTAAGCAACGGTCCGAGAGCCCGAAGCGGGTTCGAGCGTCCGAAAGTGGATAAAACTTTATCACTTGTCCATTGAGTAGTCGTTTGCGAGGAGATAAAGTTTTGCCACGCTGGGGGCACCCAAAGAGGGTCTAGGAGCTCGGATAGTACCACGTCAGCAAATAGTCAGTTTTGACCAGTGAGTTATAAATTGAGCCTTGATCTTCTTCATTTCGTACAACACACTTTGTATTCATTCTTATTTCAAATTTTTGTACTCTCAATGTTGTAAGAAGCTTCTCCGTTTTCATAAAAGGATAACTTTCTACTTGAGCTTTAACTACCTTGGATTAGTAACCTTCCCAGTTATAAACCAAGTAAATTTGGAGTCTTTTTTTACTTTATGTTATTATTCTTAGTTAACTAATATGTGTTTGTCTTTGCTAAAGTTGAAAGCAAAAGAAAGTATAAATTTGATTGCAGGGCTATTCATCTCCTTCTAGCCGGTCGCATGGGACCTATAGTTGTGAAACCGTTGTATATAGATAAAGTTTGTCTCTCTAGGGGCGCCTGGAGAGGGTCTTGGTGCCTGGAGATGTCATGTCAACAAACAACTAATTTCTACTAATGAGCTATAAATAGAGCTCTGGTCTTCATTTGAAATAATACACTCGGTAATCTTCCTTGTTTCAAACTTCTGTACTCTCAACACTGTAAGAGGCTTCTTCGCCTTCAACAAAGAAGAACTTTCTACTTGATCTTTAACTGCCTTGGATTAGCAACCTTCCTAGTTGCAAACTAAGTAAACTTAAAGTGTTCTCTTACTTTTTATGTTATTATTTTTGATTAACTAATATGTGTTTGTCTTTGCTAAATAGAAAGCAAAAGAAGTGTTTAATTCTAACTTGCAGGCAATTCACCCCCTCTCTTGTCGGCCGCTCAGGACCAACATTAGACTCTCATGCTAACCGACCCAGTTATAAGTGAGCCTGCTCTTGCACTTGTCCCAGACTTTCATACCACTCAGCCAAGTTATAAGCAAGTTTGCCCTTTCTCCTATATTCCAGACTCTCGTACCACTTGAACGAGTTATAAGTGAGCTTGTTCTTACGCCTATGCCCCAGATTCTCGTGCTACCTGACCGAGTTATAAGTAAGCCTGCTCTCACACCTGTCCCAGACTCTCGTGTCATCCGACCGAGTTATAAGCGAGTCTGCTCTTGCACTTGTCTCAGACTCTCATGCAATTAGATCGAGTTATAAGTGAGTTTACCCTCGCGCCTATATTCTAGACTCTCGTGCCACTTGACTGAGTTATAAGAGAGGGAACAAGGTATAGCCTGTGAAATTGGGATCGAAGTCAAGATGTTGTGACAGTCAAAATCAAGATAAGGCGGCAGTTAAACTTAGGATGTGCATGGCCGAACGAACCACTTCTTTAGGGGCAAGGCCTCCAGCATACGACTGATCGGCCCACAGAGCCGATCGGACCTTAGGAACTTAGCTCCCGGCTATTCAGGGGCAAGACACCCAACATATACTCGCTCAGTCCCAAAACTGGTTGGATCTCTAGATTCAGTTCCTCACTATTCAGGGTGCAACAGCCAACATACATCGGCCCGACTCTAGAGTCGATCAGACCTCCAGTCTCAGTTCCTCACTACTCAGGGCATGACCCCCAGCATATATCCGGCTGACCCTAGTGCTGGTTGGACCTCCAAATTCAGTTCCTCATCTCTCCTAGGTGTGGTCCACAACCTACATCTACCCCGCCCTAGACTTGTCGGATCTTCTCTAATAGACAACATTGTCAGAAAATCATAACAACTTACCAGAGAATAACAATTACTCATAAGAGAATATTCCTTTATTATGACATATACACGTAATGGAACCTTCCTTTGCCTAGAGTAGGGTTGCTTTACATACTCTATTACCCAACATATTCTGACACCAGATATTCTCTAACGCCTCATTATTATGGAGGTTATGAGGGTCAGTATAAAAAGGGGTCCTCTCCATTGGCCAGGTATGCTAGACTATGCACGCACACACGCATCAACATTAGTTTCTACTATTCATTTTCTTCTCTATTTTGTCACAGTTCTGACTTGAATGTCGGAGTACCTGTGCTAGGGATCTCCTTCCTAGTTTTTGCTCTAACATTTCTATTTGCTCTCTATGGTGTATGCAGAAAGGATTACTCAGTAGTATCTTCTTCCAGCTCAAAGTCTTTTCACGGTCAACAATATAACCATTTAGCCTGCGCACTATCTTTCCTGATTTCATACAGGATAAAATAAAATTCAAATTGATGCTCTTATATTTCCAAATTAAATTAGGATAAAAACTAAGGGTAAAAAACTAAAAACAGTTTATTTTGGTTAAAGATAAATCAAAGAGCATTTTTTAAAACTATTATAGAAGGCCATCTTAGGTACCCACTTATATTGTTTGTTGTTAAAATAGTTATTTAAGCTTAATTTCATTTGTTTTATGACTTTGAGTTTGGTATGAAATTTGCTAATTTGATTCGTTTAAATATTATCAACTCTTAATTCGAGTTGATTGTTTAAATTTTTATATTTTTAACGGTATTTTACTAAACGTGATAAAATTTAAGTATTACCCATTTCACACACAAAACTTTCATAATTTTAAAAGCACTTATCACATTCCTATTATACCCCTCATTTCTTTCTTTTTGCTTACATTCAAATAAATTTTTTGTTCTTACATTCAAAAATTCATTATTCTAGAATGCAAATTTCTCCCCTCCCGCCCCCGCCCCCGCCCCCGCCCCCACAACTATACACCCCTCCCCCTCCCTCTCTCTCCCATTCAAATGACTTTTCTATCACTTTTATTTTTAAAAAAAATATATTTAATTTTATTTTTAAATTAATTCTATTTATTAATTTTTCATTAATACTTATATATATATATATATATTAATTTTATTTAATTTTATTTTTTAAATTAATTTTATTTATTATTTTGTCATTAATACTTATATATATTTTTTTATTTTTTATTTTTTTATTTTTATTTAGTTTTATTTTTTAATTAATTTTGTTTATTATTTTTCATTAATACTTATATATATTTTAATTTTATTTAGTTTTATTTTTAATTAATTTTGTTTATTATTTTTTAATTTTATTTAATTTTTATTTAGTTTTATTTCTTTAATCAATTTTATTTATTATTTTTTTATCAATTTATTTATTTTTTTTATTTTATATAATTTTTAATATATGTTAGAATCTCTTTCTTACTTTAAATTACCTTCCTAATTCGATACTTAAATTACCTTCATCCAACTCTTGACACATGTCAGAATCTTCTCTCCTTTTAAATCATCCCTCCCTCCAATCCTTGACACATAATACATGTCAGAGTCTCTCACCCTCTTTAAATTACCCATCCTCCTGTTAGGATCTTCGGATGGCTAGAGAGGGGGGTGTGAATAGCCTCCTCTAAAAGCTTAAAGAATTTCTTCCTACAAATTGTTAGCGCAGCGGAAATATGCAAACGAAAAGATAATACAAGAAAAAGAGACAAACACCACTAACACTAGTATGTACGAGGTTCGGGGATAACTTGCCCCTACTCCTCGGTGTGTCCGTAAGATGGACGATCCCTTGATCTTTCGGTAGATCACACCCCGGATAGATTCTGGCTAAAGATTTCCTCCTTCTCGGTGGAGTAACCTCTCCACAAAGTCTCAGAAGATATGTAAATAAAGCACAAGACTTACAATAATCAGTGGCTAAAGAGAATGAAGAATATGCTCACAGCCACGCGAAGACGACAGTGAAAGCAAAGCGCAAGAAGGAAGCAGCTTCTCAACCAAGAGCTCAAAGCTTAGCACACTCGCTTGATCGACAGAGAGTTTTTCTTTCTTAATTCCTTCTCCGAAAAATCTCTTCATCCTTCTTCTTATGCCTCTGCTTTTCCACTGCGTTCAGCCTGTATCGAATCACTGTCAACCTGCAGCGAATCGCTGCTGCAAGCTAAGGCGTCGCCAATCACTATTCCTCCTCATCTGGTTCTCTGAACTCACACCAATAGAACCCATGGTCTTCACAGGTGTCTCTGAGCTCGAACCAATAAACAGGAGTCAAGCTGATTGCCCGCTGATCGCAGCCAGATCGCAGCCAGTAAACGTTGATGCTCCAATTGCACCATTTGCAGCGAAACACAGTAGAAAGAACACTTTATCTTATTCTTCTGATGGAGCTTGATTTGAATTTAAGCATTGGCATGATACCTGCAACCAGCATATTTAAAAAGCTCACAGCAGATGGTTAAATTAGACGAATCAAAAGTTGCAAAGAAACAGCAGAAACTACAAACCATTATTGTGGATCGGTCAGCAGACCGATCCACAACCTCTTTGACCGATCAGGCTACAGCCTGATCGGTCCAGGAGGGCTCTGATCGGTCTGTGGACCGATCAGGCTATAGGTGGATCGGTCCACAGACCGATCCCCCTATCCTTTCTCCCGAACTCCGTTGCCTCCTAATCGGTCTACAGACCGATCGGTAATTCTCACAGAGAGTTACTGATTGGTTACTGATCGGTCTGGTGACCGATCTGATAACCATAGTATCACTGGATCGGTCAATAGACCGATCCAATGCCTATGTAGGTTTAGAGCTTCCCAGCCCTAAACCCTAAAGCCTTCCTGGTCTAGAGAACGAGCTACCGAGCCCTCTCTGACCTAGTCCGGAGAACGAGCTACCGAGCCCTCTCCGACTTCGTCCGGTCCAGAGAACGAGCTACCGAGCCCTCTCTGACCTAGTCCGGAGAACGAGCTACCGAGCCCTCTCCGACTTCGTCCGGTCCAGAGAACGAGCTACCGAGCCCTCTCTGACCTAGTCCGGAGAACGAGCTACCGAGCCCTCTCCGACTTCGCGTGCCAAGTTTCCATACTTGGACTTTTCCCTTCCACCTGATCAACCTTGATCAGTAATCAATCTGAGTTTAATTAATATCTGATACAAACTTAAATCAGTGTCAACATCAAAACAACAGCCAGGTCAGACTGTATCAACAATCTCCCCCTTTTTGTTGTTTGACAACACAATTTAAGTTTAGATCAGAAATGCTCATATTTCCATAATTTTAGGAGAATCAAGATCCTTCCCCTAAGATGGATACAACACTATGTAAGGAAGTCAATAATCCTCAAGGTTATCCTCTCCCCTAAAATCAAAACTTCATTCATCTCTAAACTTAGTCATCTTCTCCCCCTTTGTCAAACACCAAAAAGGTGCGAACTAGGTAATAAGACTTAAAGGACTCCCCCTTAACCCATACTGTCTCTTTCTTAATCCACATAGAATTTCCTCTAAGTGTATTATCGGACAGTAAATAAGAGACAATCAAGATATGGCATATGAAAAGCATATAAATAGCCAATAAGAACTGAAACATAAAGAGAAGCAAGTAATAGAAAAACGAGTAGCATAAATATATGAAAACAGCTAATATCCAGGTCAGACACATGTATCTATCAAACAGTATCTGAAACATAGGAAATCAAAATGAGCAACATAAAACAAGGTGTATCAATCAACATTCTCAATATGAGGAGCATCATTATCATCAGCTGGAGGAATGAGTTCTGGTGACATCGCCGAGGTGGATAGCACGAGTATCATGCGGAGGTGGGTAGTGGCCATCCATCCCGAAGCACCTGCGTTGCCAAATCTTGTTGTGTAGATCATCGTATTTGGTCAATCCGAATGCGCACCCATGGAGCTCGTGACTCATCGTCTGATCGATGCGGCTCTCCGGCCGATCCGCCAGCGGATCGGATCCGCCTCTCCATACTCATCGGCAGCAGGAGGAGGAGCGGCAACAGGAGCAGCATCAACCTGTAACTCACCCAGTGCTCTCCCATCCTTCCAACGAACCGCCCCATACTCTCATATGATGCCAGACTTGGAAAATGCACGTTTTCCAAGTCTGCAGTCCTGCCTCACCATCTTGACTATCCTTCCCTTGGAGACATCAATCTGTAGGGTCTCGAGCCAATCCGTAATTATATGCCCATAAGGCATATAAACGGTGAAGCTGTTAGGCTCACTATAGGAGATGATAGACGAATAAATGCTCGACATGATGTCAAAATCAAGACGCCGACGCAATCCATAAAGCATCAGGCAGTGATATGGTCGGATCTCTGACAAGGGTTTAGATGTGATTGGCAGAAGACAATTTGTGACAATCTTAAAGAGAATGTAATCTGGGGCAGATAGTCTCAGAACTACAAAGGTAGGAAAATCAACATCTAACTCATCTTGTCCACCTGGTCTAGGATGTCCGAAGAAATACTCATAAATGGAGTCAGATGAGACATCAAAGGGAGAAGGTAAGGGGTCTGGTAAATCAGGATATATGGAAAAGACATTTCCTGAACACCTCCAGCAAGCTAGATAATCAAAGAAGGCCGAGAAAGAGAAATCAATAGTTTGCTTAGCAACTCTAGTTCTATAATTAACATCATTAGTTTGATGAAGATTATTATAAAACTCAGATACTAAGTCGTAATTGATGTCCC
Organism: Zingiber officinale; assembly: GCF_018446385.1. Classification (NCBI taxonomy): domain Eukaryota; kingdom Viridiplantae; phylum Streptophyta; class Magnoliopsida; order Zingiberales; family Zingiberaceae; genus Zingiber; species Zingiber officinale. Next base: position 132,815,672 of record NC_055994.1, read on the forward strand.
GTTCTAAATAGACTAGAGAATCAAGTTTGTAATAGGCAAGTATTTCCGACACAGATGGACAAAATTCATCCATGAATTTTTGATCCACAGACCTACAAGGAAGCAGTTTGAAGGTTCTTTGTTGAAAAGCTTGTTCAAAGTGATGGTTTGTAAATCTTCCAGAAACGGATGGTTGAGGTCGGGAGGGAGCCTTAGATTTAGATTTCTCAGTTGACGACTTAGAGGTTCCCTCACTAACTTGTTTCTTCCTAAAGATTAAAAATGTGACACGAACGAGGCAAATAGGTGAGCACGGAAGCCACCAACAACCGAGAACCAAGCCAAATTACAAAGATACGGTGAGAAATGAAAATGAAGTGCCAAAATGAGTAGAGCTCGGGGAGAATGGAGTTACCTTGGTGCCATTTATGTATCTTTCGGATAAAGGAGAGAAGAGTTGAGGCGTAGGAGGGTGTCGGCTAGGGCTTCGGCGTGCAATGGGTGTTAGAGTGTATACTAAAAGCCTAGCTTTTGGTATAAACATTTATCTAGAAATAAGAATCACATTGGTCAAATGACTACATTTATGATAAATGTAGTTGTTCAATTAATTTATATTGTAGATAACATGGTGTGTGGTGTCACACACAGAAGATCATGTTATCAGTACCTTATAAATTATAAACAGTAGCTCACGACCAAGATGGAAAGGAACAAACCATTGGAAGGTCGTAGTGTAATTAGGTATTAGTTTATCTTAACTATATAATTACACTAGTACACTTAAAGTGTATTGAGTAGGACCATTTGAGGTCGTTCTTTTTATACTGACTTAATAAAGGAACAAAAACCTCAGTTATTATGGAAGCGTGTGCTCTTAATCCTAATATAATAACAAGCACATATATTTGATATTTATTTCTTTAATTTATCAATGAGTGAGATTTAGTTCGATAAATCAATAAGCCCGATAAGTTGGGAAATGATATCACTTATAGTGTGTGTTGTTGATTATAGAAGGAAACTGTGTCCTAGTGATCTAGGTTGAGAATGTCCCCAAGAGGAGCTCATAAGGATTGTCATGTTAAACTCTGCAGGTGGACTTAGTCCGACATGACGATGAAGTTGAGTGGTACTACTCTTGGAGCTAGATATTAATTAAGCGAGTTGTCAGTAACTTACTTAATTAGTGGACATTTGTTATCTTAAACACAGGGAGACTAACACACTCATGATAAGAAGGAGCCCAAAATGTAATTTGGGATTGGTGCGGTAGTTCAATAATAGTTCTCTAGTGGAATGAATTATTATTGATAAAATTAAGTTGTGTGTTCGGGGCGAGCACGGGATGCTTAATTTTATCGGGAGACCAAAACCAATTCCTCCTCTCGGTCCCTATCGTAGCCTCTTAATTATAGAGTACTATACCCACCTATACCCACCTTCTTACCCATCCTATAGGGGCCGGCCAAGCTAGCTTGGAGACCAAGCTAGGGTCGGCCATGGGTATGTTCATGGGTGAATTCATGTGGCCGGCCCTATTAAATAAAAAGGAATTTTAAATTTTTAAAATTTTCTTATGTGGATAATATAATTTAAAAGAGAGTTTAAAAATTTAAATCCTTCCTTTTATAAGATTCTACAAAAGATTAAGAGAAGAGTTAAAATCTCTTTCCTTATTTGTAGATTAAAAGGTTGATTTTAATTTTGGTAAAAACTTTCCTTTTAATTATATTCATGATTTAAAAGAAAGTTTAAAAATTAAAAATTCTCTTTTATTAGTTTCTACAAAAGATTAAGAAAAGATTTAATATCTTTCCTTATTTGTAGATTGAAAGGAGATTTTAATTTTTAGAGATAACTTTTCTTTTTGGAAATTATCCACATGTTTAAAAGAAAGATTTTAATTTATAAAAGTTTTTTTTATTAACCAATCATGAAGGGATTAAAATTATTGGAGAAATTTTTATAAATTTCTAGAAACAAATTAGGAAGTTTTAATTTTTGTTTTAATTAAAACTCTCCTTGTTTTGAGGAGAAGAGTGGCCGGTCATTATAATTTGAAAAGAGAAAATTATTTTAATTAAATAAATTTTCCTTTTCAATGGCAAAAGAATTAAGGAAGTTTTTATTAAATTTTCCTTATTTGCCAAGACCAAGGATTATAAAAGAGGGGGTAGAGGAGGCTTCAATGTGAATGACTCTATTCTATTTTTCCTCTCTTTTCTCCTTGGGTGTGGCCGGCCCTTTCTTTCCTCTCCTCTCCTTTGTGTGGCCGAAACCTTCTCATGGTGGAGATAGCTTTGGTGGCCGGATCTAAGAAGGAGAAGAAGGAGAAAAAAGAAGCCTCTTTTCTAGCATCCCTTGGAGCATGGTGGTGGTGGCCGAACCTCTTCATCCTAGGAGAAGTTTTGATGGCCGAAACTTGTAAGGAAGAAGAAGGTGCTTGGTGGTTCTCATCTCGGAAGATCGTTGCCCACACAACGTCCGAGGTTAGAAGAGGAATACGGTAGAAGATCAAGAGGTTTTTCTAAAAGGTATAACTAGTAATTTTTCTTTCCGCATCATACTAGTTATTTTTGGAAATAATACTAAATACAAGAGGCATACGATTCTAGAGTTTCGAATTTGTTTTCGATATAGTGTTCTTTTGTTTTTCTTTTCCTTGTGATTTGATTGTTCTTTTCGGTTAACCTAAAGTTATTTTAGGAAATTAAATATTAGCTTTCTATAAAAGGTTTTGTCTAGTCGGTGGTGGTTGCTCCCATATCCAAGAAGGCCATGTGCCTCGCCACGTCAGTACTGGGAACCGATTATGGAAATTAATATTTAATGGAATTAATAACTTAAGGTGACTTGGGTCGAACGTGTTAAGTTCCGCAGGAGATCCAAGTCAAAACCTAAAAGAACAAATAGATTAAGTTTTGGATCAAACGTGTTAAGTTCCGCAGGCGATCCAAAATTTAATTTAAAAGAACACATGGTAGCTAGGAAAAGGTTCAGACCTTTGTACAAAATTTTTGTACAGTGGAACCTCTAGGCTTTCCGAGTAGCAACCAACAATGGGAAGAGAAATGACCGAGAAGAGTTAAGGCGTAGGAGGGTGTCGGCTAGAGCTTCGGCGTGCAATGGGAAGAGAAAGGACCGAGAAGAGTTAAGAGGGATGGGTGATCGATCCAGGTGTTGATATGATCGGATGGCTGTCCGATCAGGAGAGATCCTGACCGATCAGGGAACCTCCTGATCGGTCAAGGAATACCCTGATCGGTCAGTGGACCGATCAGGGAATCTCCTGATCGGTCCCTGGAACGATCAGGGAACCTCCTGATCGGTCCCTGGACCGATCAGTAAACAAACAGAGAGTTCTAGATCAGTCGATCCAGCCTCTCCTGATTGGGCTGTAGACCGATCATTGTCTGACAAATTGAAGATTCTCCATTCAGTAACTGAAATTCGTAGAAGTTTTCTATCGAAAATTCTGAAGATTCAGAACTCAAGAAGTTCAGAAACTTCCAAATTCAGAACATAGAACCTGAAGAATCTACAAACATAAATATTTTTGAAAGATGAGCTCTTACGGTCTGAAATTGTTCAGAACCGGAAGGTTCCAAACAAAAAAAAAACTCAGACCAACTCCAAACGCATAGAGTTCAGACATTTTGAACTTTAAGGTTTCAAGACCAGAAAAACTTCTGAAACTATGATCTATAGTGAACTAAGGTATTAATCAAGACTCAGGCTATTTATTACCTGGTTCAAAACACATCCTTGCTATGATCAGTTTCGAGTTTATTAAAATATATCCAAATTGCTATCATTACTTCAAAAACTTGTCCTATTTTCAATCAAAATCATGAAAGGTATCAATCAACACATCAACCAAAGTTAGATAATTTCTAGGTAAAGGTCCAACCAAGTTTCCTTGGTTGGAATATGATCCTGTCCAAATCACCGAACCAAAGGACGCTGGGCACGTGGCGCGCTCCTAGTCGAGGACGTAGGCCTCCGTCTGGTCGCACAAATCTCCGGTGAACCTGCACAGAAGTCGGGCCGGGAAGGATTCCCGGCGTCGACCCTCCAACGCTTAAGTCAGGCAAGCAAATAATGCAAAAGGTGGCTCCAGAGATGATTTTCCGCGTACCTGCGGCGAAGTAAGAGGCTCTATATATAGAGCGAGGAGAGAACTAATGCACGTTCACCGAGGTGCAGACGTGTCAGCCACCCATACCTCGGTATGTACTTGTCAGAGAGCTTACCTGACACCATACTGCTACAGTCCGAGCATGTCTTCGATGGGACAACAGGACACCCCGTCGCCAGACTAGGGGTATAGCGTAGCCATACGACTTGACGGCTGTCAGAGGGTGTTCCCTTCCTTTACCCACCGCCCGGCCGGGATGTCCGTCCGGCCGACCGGGCGAAGAACGTCGTCCGGACGGCCTTAATTCCCTGCGTCGGCCGGGCGGCCCGTCCCTCCGCTCAGTCATTATGTACTGTTTCATTAAGCGTCGGAACCCTGGTCCCTACCAGGGTGCCTTTTACTACTAGATGTCCCTTCCTTCTAAATCCGGTCGGCTCGTCCTTCTCCGGCGGGCCACTGGGCCCTTTAACCTCCCCGTGGTGTTGATCCCTCGTTATGGGGTTCCAGATTCTTACCACCGGATCACTTGCCTCCCCCTCGAGTCTAGTCGAAGGAGGCGAAGTCTGACTGACTGGACTGCCGATCTGACTGAGCAATGATCCTTGCATTAATCCGCTCGGCCGGGCATAAGGATGCTCATCCGTTCGGCAGTATCTTGTCCGTGCCTTGTGCTTTTCTCGGAATCCATGTCCAATGCTCCCCCCCCCACTGTTTATCACGTGCACTGCGCACGGTAAGGGGAGCTCATTAAATGCGTCCAGTATCTCGCTGACGCGTGGCGATCGTGCGCTTGTCAGCGCATGGAGGTGGCGTCACTTCCGATGGGACAGCCGCCGTTTGAAATGAACGGCTGGATGATGACCTCGTTATCAACGACCTGGATCGGACGGTGGAGGTTGCTTCCGGGCGGCAATATAAAGCTTGCGGCTCCGCTTTCGCCGCCGCCTCGCTGCTTCATTCTCCTCCGGCACTTCTCTGCTCGTATTCTCTTCCGGCGACCTCGCCCCTCAACTCTTCGGCAAACCTCGGCCCTTCGTCGATCATCTTCTTTGTTTGTAAGGCCTTTTCTCTTGTTCCCAGCGCTCTCTTCTTTTTGTTACCCGTTTCCTTCAATCGGCTTTTTCTCCATTCTTTGCTCACCCCTTCCCTCGGAATCCTATATTCTCGTCCCTTGACCATGACTAGCACTTCACAGTCGACCGGCGGCGCTCCAGGTCTATGGTACACGACCATGGAGAGCCGTTTTGATGAGGAAGACGCCTTGCGTCTCGTCCGGACTTATGACCTGCCGACCGACCACCAAATAGTGTTAGCCACACCAGCCGATCGGCCTCATGAACCGTCGTCCGGCATAGTGCTTTTCTTCCGAGACCAATTTCTGGCCGGACTGCGTTTTCCACCTCACAAATTTTTCTTAGAAGTCTGCAACTATTTCCGCATTCCGCTCGGCCAGGTAGTTCCCAACTCTATTAGGCTGCTGGGCGGAGTGATAGTTTTGTTCAAGCTAAACAACATCCCCTTGGACCCAAAAATATTCCACTACTTTTACTATCCCAAGCAAGCCGAGTGGGGTACCTTTGTTTTCCAGTCTAGGATAGGCTTCGTGCTTTTTGATCATATGCCGAGCTCCAACAAACATTGGAAGGAGCATTTTTTCTATATACGTTTTCCCGAGCGGCCGACTTTCCGCACCAAGTGGCAGACGGCTATGCCCGCGCAACCGGAGCTCGGCAAGTTTAGAGGCGACGCGGACTATCTCCATGCAGCCGAACGGCTAGTCGGTCAGCGTTATCATATTGACGAGATGCTCCTTCCGGGAGTAATGCATATATTCGGCTTGTCTTCTATCCCAGCCGATCTGCCCTACAGCATGAGTAAGTTTCCTTATCTTCCCATTTGTTTTGTTCTAACTGATTTATTTTTGCTTCTGCAGTCATGTGGCGACCGAGAAGCTCAAACTGAAGGCTGCTCAGATTGAGGAGGTGGCGAACAAGGAGGCCGCCGAGCGGGCCTTGCTGATCCGGCCGGCGGAGAAGGTGAGGGGCACCAACTGTCCCGAAGCCTCGGATGTCCCCGCCTTTCACAATGAGGCCGCGGGCAACCTGGAACCTCCTACCGAGGCTAAGGTAGAGGTCGTTCGGCCGATGATGTGCCGCCACGCTTTTCAGGCCGGCGACCAGAATCTGCCTCGCCTAAACTTGATGAGCCATTGCCCGGCGGAGCGGGCGCACCGTCTTGTCGGGACGGTTTCCTCGAGTACCCCCAACCCCTCGGGGCTCTCAGGGCCAGCTACAGGTGCCGTCCGACCCTTCCGAACTTTGCGCCATATCGCGTATGGGTGAGCTTCCTCCTCTTCTGCCGGTGGGCCGTCCGATAAGGCCGCCGAGCGGCCAGAATTTGATAAAGACTGTTCTGCGCCTCCCCTCAGAGGCGTACATGGCTGCTGCTGATCGGCCAATGGTCCCCGAGCAGCAGATTACTCTGACGGGCCCTCTTGCCCAAGCTTGGATAGATGCTCAGCGTCGCATAGCCAAGATGACTCCCGGGCAGCTCGGCGATAGCAACCTTCAACAGGCCACCGGGGTATGCTCTCCTTTTTTTTTGTTTGCATATTCGAATTAGGTTTCTAACCTGTGGACATTTGTTGGTAGAACTGGGTGGAGCAGATCGCTATTAGCGATCGATTGGCCGAGCTGGAGGATGAATTGAAAAAACAAAAAACCGCGGGGGGTAACGGGCAGTCGGCTGCCGCTCTGGAGAAGGCCAAAAAATCGCTGGATGCTGAACGGAAAAGGGCTAACGATTTGGCGAGCAAAGTCGTTCGGCTTGAAACGATGATCAAGCAACGAGAGAAGGAGCTCAAAACGGCGACCACTCGGAAGCAACAGGCCATCAATGATATGGACCATATGAAGGTGGAGATCAAGGGGTTGGAACAACGCATCAAAGACTTGGACGCCCTGCTGGCCACCGAGAAGGAGGGTCGCTCAGCGGATCTCCAAAGATTCGACGGAGATTTGGCAGAGCTCCAAGCCGCCAACGATGCCGCCCACGCCGCGCTCAAGGAATACCAAGAGGGGGAGTCGGCCCGCTTTGACGAAGTGAGGAAAGCGTTCCTTTGCTCGGAGGGCTTCGGAGAGAAGTTCACCGACAAGATATCCCTCACGTTCGAGGAGGCGATCAAGGCGGCGGTGGGATATCTAAAGACCAAAGGTCACCTGCCTGCCGAGCTGACCATCCCCCCCGAGGATCTAGTGAGCATGATGGACACCATCCCCGACGCTCTTTTTGATTTTGATGTGTGAGGAGCGTTTTTATAAACTTTTTTATATTCCCGCCGTTCGGCCCAGACTATCTCTGTAATGACTTTTTTAGCTTGCGTAATAGATGATCTTCTGTTCCTTTCACCTTTTATTGTGACAAGAACTTACTAAGTATTCTTTATAACCATTCCGCTCGGCACCTCACTATGCCAGATAAGCGAATTATCTTTAATGTCTCATTACGCGCCTGATCAGCCGCTCAGCGCGCAAACTTGTTTGCCTCTTTGATTCCGATTAACCATCCTTTGCTCCGCGCCTTACCTCAAAGGGGTTTTCGCTGGATGAGAGCCACTCGGCCGCCGGCTCGTCTCTTGATATTTATCGTCGGTGGTCGATGGCGCGGTTATTTATAGCCGACTCGTCTCTCGATATTTAACGTCGGTGCTCGACGGCGCGGTTATTTATAGCCGGTCGGCGCGGCTCTCGATTTTTAACGACGGGGCTCGTCGGCGTTCCGCTCGGACGTTTATACACGCCGGCTCGTCTCTCGATATTTAATGTCGGTGCTCGACGGCGCGGTTATTTATAGCCGGTCGGCGCGGCTCTCGATTTTTAACGACGGGGCTCGTCGGCTTTCTGCTCGGACATTTATAGACGCCGGCTCGTCTCTCGATATTTAACGTCGGTGCTCGACGGCGCGGTTATTTATAGCCGGTCGGCGCGGCTCGATTTTAACGACGGGGCTCGTCGGCTTCCTTCGGACGTTTATACCGCTCGTCTCGATATTTAATGTCGGTGCTCGACGGCGGTTATTTATAGCGGTCGGCGCGGCTCTCGATTTTAACGACGGGCTCGTCGGCTTTCCGCTCGGACATTTATAGGCGCCGGCTCGTCTCGATATTTAACGTCGGTGCTCGGCGGCGCGGTTATTATAGCCGGTCGCGGCTCTCGATTTTAACGAGCGGGGCTCGTCGGCTCGGACGTTTATAGACGGCGGCTCGTCTCTCGATATTTAACGCGTCGGTGCTCGGCGGTGCGATTATTATAGCCGGTCGGTAGCGGCTCTCGATTTTAACGACGGGCTTGTCGGCTTTACGCGCGGTTATTTATAACCGGCTCGTCTCTCGATATTTAACGTCGGTGCTTACAGCGCGGTTATTTCGGCGCGGCTCTCTGGTTTAACGTCTGGGCTAGGCGGCTCGTTCGGCGCGTTTATAGACGGCGGCTCGTCCCTCGATATTTAACGTCGGTGCTCGACGGTATTTATATCGGTCGGCGCGGCTCTCGATTTTAACGACGGGGCTCGTCGGCTTTGCCACTCCTTATAGACGCGGCTCGTCTCTCGATATTTAACGTCGGTGCTCGGCGGCGCGATTATTTATAGCCGGTCGGTAGCGGCTCTCGATTTTAACGACGGGGCTCGTCGGCTTTAACTCCTTGCCAGGTCGATGACCTTGGCCTTCGATATCCCGCTCCACGGCGCGGTTATTTATAGCGGTCGGCGCGACTCTGGTTTAACGTCCGGGCTAGAGCGGCTTTACGCTCGGACGCGTTTATAGGCGGCTCGTCTCTCGATATTTAACGTCGGTGCTCGGCGGTATTAACAGGTCGGCGCGGCTCTCGATTTTAACGACGGGGCTCGTCGGCTTTAACGCCAAGACGCCGGCTCGTCTCGATATTTAACGTCGGTGCTCGACGGCGATTATTTATAGCCGGTCGCGGCTCTCGATTTTTAGCGACGGGGCTCGTCGGCCGGACTTTCGGGTTATAGACGGCGGCTCGTCTCTCGATATTTAACGTCGGTGCTCGGCGGTTTTATAGCCGGTCGGCGCGGCTCTCTGGTTTAACGTCTGGGCTAGACGGCTTTACGCTCGGACGTTTATAGACGCCGTCTCTCGATATTTAACGTCGGTGCTCGACGGCGCGGTTATTTATAGCCGGTCGGCGCGGCTCTCGATTTTTAACGACGGGGCTCGTCGGCTTTCTGCTCGGACGTTTATAGACGCCGGCTCGTCTCTCGATATTTAACGTCGGTGCTCGACGGCGCGATTATTTATAGCCGGTCGGCGCGGCTCTCGATTTTTAACGACGGGGCTCGTCGGCTTTCTGCTCGGACGTTTATAGACGCCGGCTCGTCTCTCGATATTTAACGTCGGTGCTCGACGGCGCGGTTATTTATAGCCGGTCGGCGCGGCTCTACGGTTTAACGTCTGGGCTAGACGGCCTTCAAGGCTAACTCCTTACCAGGTCGAGCGGCCTGGTATCATATCCCGCGCCCGAACAATATTTATGCCCGGCCGAACAGCACGGGACATTCGCTTACGAGTTTAAATATATACCCCTCCCGGCCGATCGGCTCGGGGGCCTTCGCTCTCTGAGCGCTTGGCCCGGATAATTTATATGCCCCTGCCGAACGGCAAGGGGTCTTACGCAGTAATCCTTTCGGCGGAGAATGCTTAATGTGTTTCCATCTCTTTGCTTCCTGCATCACAAGTACATAGGCAGCTAGCATCTACAACAGAATAAATTACATCCGTGCACCTTTCATCCAGCCCGATAAGGCTGGAGGTGATTTGCACTCCACGGTCGCTCCAGCTGCCGTCCGTCTTCATCCTCCAAATAATAGGCTCCCGAACGAAGCTTCTCAATAACCTTGAAGGGACCTGCCCAAGGGGCTTCAAGCTTGCCGACGTCGCCGACTGGTTTGACTTTCTTCCAAACGAGATCGCCGACCTGAAACGATCTGGGGATTACTCGTCGGTTGTAGTTCTGCTTCATCCGCTGCCGGTATGCCATCATCCGAACGGACGCCTTTGCCCTCTCCTCTTCTACCAAATCCAGCTCCATGTTCCTCCGTTCAGCGTTGTCATCATCGTAGCTCTGGATCCGAGCGGACTCAACGCCGACTTCAACCGGAATGACTGCTCGCCGCCATATACCAAATGGAACGGTGTGACTCCTGTCCCTTCTTTTGGCGTCGTTCGGACGGCCCACAAGACGCTCGGCACTTCATCCGGCCAACTTCCTCCCAAATGGTCGAGCCGAGCGCGCAGAATACGAAGAACAGCTTGCCCATTGCTCTGGGGATAGGCTACGGACGTGAAATGTTGCTCAATGCCGTAGCTCTTGCACCAATCCTCTAACATCTTCCCTATGAACTGCCGCCTGTTGTCGGACACTAGTCGGCGAGGGATGCCGAACCGACAAATGATGTGTTGCCAGATGAATTTTTTAACCATTTGTTCAGTGATCTTTGCCAGCGGCTCGGCCTCCACCCATTTGGAGAAATAGTCGACCGCCACTAGTAAAAATTTCCTCTGTCCGGACGCCATCGGAAATGGACCGACAATATCCATTCCCCATTGGTCGAACGGGCATGAAACGCTTGACGCCTTCATTTCTTCGGCCGGTCGGTGGGAGAAGTTGTGATACTTCTGGCATGAAAGGCAGGTAGATACTGTCCGAGCGGCGTCTGTTTGTAAAGTTGGCCAAAAGTATCCGGCCAAGAGGATCTTCTTGGCCAACGAGCGCCCGCCCGGATGCCCCCCGCATGATCCTTGATGTACTTCCTGGAGGATGTAAGCTGAGTCTTCCGAGCTTACGCATTTCAGTAACGGGCGCGAGAAAGCTTTCTTGTAAAGCTGATCTCCGATGAGTGTAAACCGACCGGCTCTCCTTCTGAGGAGCCGGGTTGCATATTCATCGGATGGTGTGGCGCCCGAACGGAGGAAATCTATGATGGGTGTCCGCCAATCGCTGGGAAATGTGAGACCTTTCATCCGGTCGACATGAGCTACCAACAGTACTTTTTCGATGGGTGCTGTATGTCGACCGGCGTTATTGAGCTCGCAAGTTTGGCTAACTCATCAGCTGCTTGATTTTCCGCTCTGGGTATCTTCTGGACAATAACTTCTCTAAACTCAGCTTTGAGCTTCTCGAAGGCTTCAGCGTAGAGTTTAAGCCGAGCGCTATTGATTTCGAAGGTGCCAGAGAGCTGCTGAGCGGCCAACTGCGAATCCGAGTGAATAGTTACCCGACCGGCTCCCACATGCCTGGCAGCCTGCAAGCCAGCTATGAGGGCCTCATACTCTGCCTCATTGTTGGTCGCTTTGTAATCCAGCCGGACGGATAAGTGCATCTTTTCTTCTTGAGGAGAGAGCAGCAATATTCCGACTCCGCTTCCAAGCCGAGTAGATGATCCATCCACATATATTCTCCACATAGCTTCCGACTCCTGCCTTTGCACCTCAGTCACGAAATCGGCCAAGGATTGAGCTTTGATCGCCGATCTGGGCTGATACTGGATGTCAAATTCACTCAGCTCCGTCGTCCATTTGATGAGCCGTCCGGACGCCTCTGGATTTAGTAGCACTCGTCCGAGCGGGCTATTGGTTTTGACAACGATCGTGTGCGCCAGGAAGTATGGACGAAGGCGCCGAGCGGCGAGGACCAGAGCGAATGCTAGTTTCTCGAGCCCAGTGTAGCGAGATTCAGCATCTTTTAGAATGTGACTGAGGAAATACACAGGCTCTTCTCCGCTCAACCTTACTAATGCTGAGCCGACCGCATGCTCGGTTGAAGACAAATACATATAAAGCGGCTCACCCGCCGTTGGTTTGGCCAACACCGGAAGAGAGTTCAGATATGCCTTCAAGTCTTCGAACGCCCGATCGCATTCTTCATCCCAGTGAAACTTTGTGGCTTTGCGCAAGATTTTGAAGAAAGGAAGGCTCCGGTCGGCGGTTTTAGAGATGAATCTAGACAGAGCAGTTATCCGACCGGTCAATCGCTGAACTTCCCTTGTATTTCTGGGAGGCGGCATATCTTGCAGAGCTTTCACCTTGCTGGGATTGGCTTCGATGCCCCGCTCGGTCACTATGTATCCCAAGAAGCGTCCTCCTTTTGCTCCGAACAGGCACTTCTGGGGATTTAGCCTGACTCCATATTTGCGTAGCGTTCGGAAGGTTTCTTCCATGTCCTTGAAGAGATCGGCCGCTCGGACTGATTTGATAAGAATGTCGTCCACATAGACTTCCAGATTCCGCCCGATCTGCTCCCTGAACACTTTGTTCATCAAGCGTTGATAGGTGGCCCCGGCATTCTTCAATCCGAACGGCATCACATTGTAGCAATATGTGCCAAGCTAACTTTTTCTTGATCTTCACGGGCGAGCGGCACTTGATGATAGCCTTGGTAGCCGTCGAGCATACATATTAACTCGCAGCCGGCCATAGAGTCCACCAGCTGATCTATCCGGGGCAGGGGATAAAAATCTTTGGGGCATGATTTGTTTAAGTCTCGAAAGTCGATGCAGACTCTCCACTTGCCGCCCGGCTTGGAGACTAATACTACGTTAGCCAGCCAGCTCGGGAACTGCACCTCACGTATATGGCCGGCTTCCAGAAGTTTCTCTACCTCCGTCCGGATGATGGCGTTCTGCTCGGCGCTGAAATCTCTTTTTCTTTGTTTTACCGGTCGAGCATCCGGTCGGACATGCAACTCATGCTGCGCTATGTTTGGCGAAATTCAGGGCAACTCATGTGTCGACCAGACGAAGACATCGTGATTTCTCCTAAGGCACTGGATCAGCTCCTCTTTCTGCTTCTCCTCTAGATCGGACGCAATAAAGGTTGTGGCCTCCGATCGGGTTGGATGAATCTGCACTTATTCTTTTTCCTTATAAATTAAAGTGGGTGGCCTTTCGGTGATGGCGTTTACCTCGATTCGGGGCGTTTTCCGAGCAGAATTGGCCTCTGCTCGGACCATCTCGATGTAACATCGCCGAGCTGCTAGCTGGTCTCCTCGTACTTCTCCCACATGGTCCTCCACGGGGAATTTGATCTTCTGATGAAAGGTTGAGACGACCGCCCGGAATTCGCTGAGTGCCGGTCGTCCCAAAATGACGTTGTAGGACGAGGGAGAGTCAACCACTACGAAGTTTGTTGTTCTCGTCCTCCTGAGCGGCTCTTCTCCCAGCGAGGTAGCCAACCGAATCTGGCCGACCGGCTGAACTTCGTTACCCGTAAACCCGTAGAGCGGAGTCGTCATAGGTAGCAGCTCGGCTCGATCAATTTGCAGCTGATCGAACGCCCTCTTGAATATGATGTTGACTGAGCTCCCTGTGTCAACAAATACGCGGTGAATAGTATAGTTGGCTATTACCGCATTGATGAGCAGAGCGTCGTCGTGAGGCACTTCAACTCCTTCCAAGTCCCCGGGCCCGAAACTGATTTCAGGTCCGCTTGCTCTCTCTCTGCTGCAACCGACGGCATGGATTTGGAGCTGCCGCACGTTCGCCTTTCTAGCTCGATTGGAGTCTCCTCCGGTCGGCCCGCCAGCGATGACATTGATCTCGCCTCGGGAAGTGTTGCTTTTATTTTCCTCTTCCCGAGCGGATGGTCGGGACCGTTCTCTGGACGCTCGGCGATTCTCTCGCCTAGGAGAGCGATGCCGATCGGGAGTCTGTTGTCGTGGCCTATCAACTCGCGTCCGATCGGCTTCCTGAATTCTCTGTCGCCGATCGACTGAGGGAGATCGCCGTCCAGCATTCCGTGGCACAGGATGAGCCACGAAGGGAAGACTTCGACAATCCCTTGTGTTGTGCGTATCCGTCCGGTGGAAGGAGCAGAACATCGGGGTCCACCTCTTCTTCGGTTTGGGCCGGGCGGCGGCTACCTCCTGCACATGGGACCGGTCATGGGAAGATCGGATTGCTTCAGCCCTTGGTCCCCTCGGCGGTTGATGAGCGGCGTGTTGTTTCCGTTCGGCCTGAATAGGTGCCCGCTCGGTTGGAGTTTCCTTTTTCCGGGCGGCTTGCGCTTCTTCCACGTTAATGTACTCGTTGGCCCGATGTAGCATGTGATCATAATCCCGGGGCGGCTTTCGGATGAGCGATCGGAAGAAATCTCCATCCACTAGGCCTTGTGTGAAGGCATTCATCATGGTTTCCGAAGTGGCCGTTGGAATGTCCATCGCCACTTGGTTGAATCGCTGGATGTAAGCTCGAAGCGATTCCCGGGCCTCTTGCTTGATGGCGAACAGACTCACGCTTGTTTTTTGATAACGCCGACTGCTGGCGAAGTGGTGGAGGAAGGCCGTTCGGAAGTCCTTGAAGCTTGTGATGGATCCATCCGGCAGCCTCCGAAACCACCGTTGAGCCGATCCCGAGAGAGTGGTGAGAAAAACTCGGCACTTCACCCCATCTGTGTATTGATGGAGGGTTGCCGTGTTATCAAACTTACCCAGGTGATCATCCGGGTCGGTTGTCCCATTATACTCGCCGATCGTCGGGGTCGTATAGTGCTTGGGCAGAGGGTCTCGTAGAATGTCCTCTGAAAATTGGCGATTGATCCGCTCCGGCGACGCGTCCGCTCGGGGGGCTTTCCCCTTCCTGTCGTCTCGTCGAGGCATTTCCTCCGAAGAAGACCCCTTATCTCTGTGAGTTGGTAAGGCTTCAGGGGTTCGGAACAGAGCCCGATGAAATGCGACGTTGGCAGGTGGTGCTTCCGTTCGGCCACCAGATGCTGATGTTGCTTGCTGCTCCGGCTGCTCGGATGCGGCTTTCTGTTTTTGCTCCACGAGCTTAGCGGCCCTTGTCTCGATCAGAGCGTCGAGTTCCTCGTTCGAAAACGTCACCATGTGTTGTCGTCCAGCTTCGTCCATTGTTCCCGATCGGATGCAGGAGTGTTCCCACAGACGGCGCCAAATTGATCCTGTCCGAATCACCGAACCAAAGGACACTGGGCACGTGGCGCGCTCCTAGTCGAGGACGTAGGCCTCCGTCTGGTCGCACGAATCTCCGGCGAACCTGCATAGAAGTCGGGCCGGGAAGGGTTCCCGGCGTCGACCTCCGACGCTTAAGTCAGGCAAGCAAATAATGCAAAAGGTGGCTCCAGAGATGATTTTCTGCGTACCTGCGGCGAAGTAAGAGGCTCTATATATAGAGCGAGGAGAGAACTAATGCACGTTCACCGAGGTGCAGACGTGTCAGCCACCCATACCTCGGTATGTACTTGTCAGAGAGCTTACCTGACACCATACTGCTACAGTCCGAGCATGTCTTCGATGGGACAACAGGACACCCCGTCGCCAGACTAGGGGTATGGCGTAGCCATACGACTTGACGGCTGTCAGAGGGTGTTCCCTTCCTTTACCCACCGCCCGGCCGGGACGTCCGTCCGGCCGACCGGGCGAAGAACGTCGTCCGGACGGCCTTAATTCCCTGCGTCGGCCGGGCGGCCCGTCCCTCCGCTCGGTCATTATGTACTGTTTCATTAAGCGTCGGAACCCTGGTCCCTACCAGGGTGCCTTTTACTACCAGATGTCCCTTCCTTCTAAATCCGGTCGGCTCGTCCTTCTCCGGCGGGTCACTGGGCCCTTTAACCTCCCCGTGGTGTTGATCCCTCGTTATGGGGTTCTGGATTCTTACCACCGGATCAGAATATATGAGTAAGATCTAGGAACCAAATACACATGAATTATGTAATGGTCTTCCCCATACTCGATTTATGTCTCTTCAACCTAATTATTCAAGGGATGCATGATACATTTTGAATAATTTGGCTGATCTTAGCATCTCACCCCATTTCTAGCAAATAAAAATAATTTGTTAAACCTTATAGTTAGTGTGAGATGTCCCCAAGTTGCCCAAATTACTTTCCCAATTTCTCTTGTCATTTTAATTGTCCTTATTGATCATGATGAAGTCCTAATGGCCTATTGAGCCAAACACATTCCCAATTCTCTCCTTAAATGACTAAATTCATTTTTCGGAAGGGGTTTGGTGAAAATATCGGCTAGGTTTGATTTTGACTCAACATATGTGAGCGCAATGTCTCCCCTAGCTACGTGATCTCTAATGAAGTGATGACGCACTTCAATGTGTTTGGTCCTTGAATGATGGACTGGATTTTTCGTTAGGTTTATTGTGCTGATGTTGTCACACAACACTTGCACTCCCTTATACGAAAGCCCATAATCTTCTAGGGTGTGGATCATCCACAACAATTGTGATACACTCTCTCTCATGGCAATGTATTCAGCCTCGGTCGTGGAGAGAGCAACGCAATGTTGCTTCCGACTTGACCAACTAACCAATGATGAACCTAAAAATTGGCAACCCCCACTAGTGCTTTTCCGATCCAATTTGCACCCAGCATAATCAGAGTCGGTATAACCTATCAAATCAAAAGACTCAGTACGAGGATACCAGAGACCTACTCTAATTGTGCCCTTAAGGTATCTCAGGATTCTCTTAACTGCAATTAAATGAGATTCCTTGACACATACTTGATATCTAGCGCACATGCCCATAACGAAAAGTATGTCCGGTCGACTGGCTGTGAGATATAGAAGACTACCGATCATGCTTCTATATTGCGTTAGATCAATTGGTTTTCCATTCTCATCATTGTCAAGGCGAGTGTTTGTCGCCATTGGAGTGGATACTTCCTTAGAGTCACTCATTTTGAATTTCTTGAGCATCTCTTGAGTGTATTTTGTCTGATGGACATAAATGTCATCTCGAGTTTGTTTGATTTCAAGTCCAAGGAAGAATGTCAATTCTCCCACCAGACTCATCTCAAACTCACTTTCCATGTGAGTGATAAATTCATTCAAATAGCCTTTGTTATTTGAGCCACAAATTATGTCATCGACATACACCTGGGCTACAAATATGTTTTCACCATCTCTACGCAGAAATAGTGTTGGATTTATTTAACCTCTTACAAAACCCTTTTCTAGTAAGTAAGTTGACAACCTTTCGTACCAAGCTCGAGGTGCTTGTTTAAGCCCATAAAGAGCTTTCTTGAGCTTGTACACGTGGTTTGGAGCTTCGGTATTCACAAACCCCGGTGGTTGTTCAACAAAGACCTCTTCTTTAATGAAACCGTTTAAGAAGGCCGATTTAACGTCCATTTGATAGAGCTTGAAGCCTCTATGTGCAGCAAAAGCTAGCATTAAACGAATGGACTCTAATCGGGCCACGGGAGCATAAGTCTCATCATAATCAAGGCCTTCGACTTGACTATAGCCCTTGGCTACAAATCTTGCCTTGTTTCTTACGACTTCTCCCTTTTGATTTAACTTATTTTTGAAGACCCATTTGGTTCCAATAATGGTGGTCTTCTTAGGTCTAGGAACTAAGTCCCACACTTGGCTCCTTTCAAATTGACCTAACTCATCTTGCATAGCTATGATCCAGTCAGGATCATGCAATGTCTCACCAACTAATTTTGGTTCGATTTCTGAGATCAAGGCGACCTCATTAGACTCATTTCTAAAGAATGATCTAGTCCTAACCCCTTGTTGGATGTCTCCAACAATCTGGTCTTGGGGATGACTAGAGGCTATCCTAGATTGCCTTGGTGTTGGCGGTGTCTCATGAGTGGTCTCACTAGGCACAGGCAAGGACTCAGTATCAGGCAAAGGATCAGCCTGCGCCCTTTGTTACCTTTGCTCATCATCATCGGAGTCAACTTCGACTCTTTCTATGTTTTGATCATTCAAACTTAGACTTCTAAGTCTAAATTGAATTTCTCCTACATCCCTCGATTGATCATTTGATTTAGGGATTTCTTCAAATGCTACATCCGATGACTCTTCAATCAATTTAGTCCTATTGTTGTAGACTCGATAGGCTTTGCTGATGAGAGAGTACCCGACCAGTATCCCTTTATCAGCCTTAGCCGTGAACTTTCCAAGATGATCCTTGGTGTTCAAGATAAACACCTTACAACCAAATACCCTAAGATGTTTAATTGTAGGGGGTTTCCCAAACCAAAGTTCATGGGGAGTCTTTCCTAAAAACCTATGTATCAAGACTCGGTTTTGCACATAGTAGGTTGTATTTACAGCTTCAGCCCATAGGTAGCTCGGTAGTGAGTACTCATTGAGCATGTTTCGTGCAGCCTCTTGCAAGACTCGGTTCTTTCTCTCCACAACCCCATTTTGCTGTGGGGTCCTTGGAGTAGAGAACTCATGCCTATATCCTTTTTCTTGACAAAATTCTAAAAATCTATGGTTTTGAAATTCTCCACCATGATCACTTCTAATTGTTTTAATTGTTGTTGATTTTTCATTTTCAGTTCTTCTACAAAAAGAAACAAAAATATCTATGGTTTGATCCTTATTTTTCAAAAAGAAAGTCCATGTATATTTAGTAAAATCATCAATGATCACTAAACAATATCTACTTCCATTCAATGAAATGACATTACTGCAATCAAATAAATCCATATGCAATAAATCTAAAGCATTAGATGTACTTACAACGCTTTTACCTTTATGAGTCGCTTTTGTTTGCTTACCCTTTTGACATGCATCACATAATTTTGTCTTTTGGTACTTGATGCTTGGTAGGCCTTGCACTAATCCTTTGTTGGCCAGCTTTCGAATATTCTTCATGTTCACATGGGCCAACCTCCTATGCCAAAGCCATGATTCTTCTTCTTTTGACATGAAACACTTAGCAGAGGCATTAGTAGCACTTTTAAAAGATACTTGATAAATGTTATATACCCTTGTGCCTACTAGTACCGTGTCAAGTGTGTCAATGTGTTTGACCAGACATTGACTTGAATGAAACTCAATTGTGTAACCCGTATCACACAATTGGCTGACACTTAGGAGATTAAAGGTCATCTCCTTGACTAGAAGAACATTCTTGATTTAGAGACATTCGGATATATGAATGTCTCCAACTCCTATAACCTTAAGGCTACCATTATTACCAAACGACACATTACCTCTATTTTTATTTTGAAGGGTAGTAAAGAGTGACTTATCCCCGGTCATGTGCTTGGAGCATCCACTATCAACAAACCAAATTGATAGATGCTCCCCCTTGACCAATGCCTACAAGACACGAAAGATAGACGTTTTAGGTACCCAAATCTTGGGACCTAATGCATCTACAATGAACGACCTAGGAACCCATGCATTGGTCACAACATTCCTAGTCTCATGAACCCTAGAAGCATGTGATCTATGAAATTGGGTTCTAGACACTAGCGAAATGAAACTAGACTCCTTAGGTTGATATCCTAACCTAGCCTTGTTGTAGACTGCCCTTTGGGCATTTAGAATCATATCTAAGGTCTTAGAGCTAGTTGAGAATTTTTCAAGCATTTTCTTGAGTTTCTCAACTTCACCCTTTAAGGCTTTGTTTTCATCCTCAAGGGCCTCTTGATGTAGGTCATCAACCTCATCTTCCCTAAGGGCCCTCAAGTGCTCTACTTCATCTTTTAATGATTTAATTTGAGTTTTTGATTTCTTAAGTAAAGTAGATAAATATGCAATGGTTTTATAACATTTTTCTAAATGAGGAAAAATTACCTCTTCATCATCCGAAGATGATGAAGTCGCGGCTGAGGTATCACTCGTGTCACCATCACTCCCGGAATCCGATTCCTCCCTTGCCATGAACGCTAATTAACGCGTGCTTTTCTCCTTCTTCTCTTCCTTCGATGAGTTTGAGGAGGATTCATCCCAAGTAGCTTTGAGAGCTTTCTTCTTCTTGACCCTTTCCTCCTTCTTCTTGAGTTTTGGACACTCGCTCCGATAGTGTCCTTTCTTGCTACACTCAAAACAAGTGACATTAGTTTTATCAACATTTTGATCGATAGATTTACCTTTCCCTTTGTATCTCCGGCTCCTTCTCATGATTCTCCTTACAAAGTTGGCCATCTCGCTTGATGATGATTCACCTTCATCATCGGACTCGGAGGAGGATGAGGATGAAGGAATCTCTTTTTCCTTCTTATTTTCTTTCTTCCTTCTTCCATCTTTGCTCTTTTCTCCTGCAACTAAGGCAATATCTTTCTCTTTTTGACCCTTGTTAGCAAATTCATGGAGTTCTATTTCATAAAAAAAATCATCTAATTTAACAATTGAAAGGTCCTTGGAGACCTTGTAGGCATCTACCATAGATGACCACAAGGCATTCCTCGGAAAGGCTTTGAGAGCATACCTTATAAGATCGCGATTCTCTATGCGTTCATCTACGGAATGAAGACCATTGATAATTTCTTTAAACCTTCCGTGTAGTTCACTTAGCGTCTCGTTCTCCTTTATGGTGAGGTTTTGTAACCGATTTAAGAATAAATCTCTCTTGGCGATCCGAGAGTCTCGAGTTCCTTCTTGGAGCTCGATGAGCTTGTTCCACAAGTCTTTTGCGCTCATGAATGGACCTACCTTGACGAGTTGATCCTTGGCTATCCCACATTGTAGAGTGACCACTGCCTTGGCATTGGCTTGTCCTTTGCGAGTTTGCTCGGCGGACCACCTTGATGAGTCTAGTTCCTTACCTTCTTCGTCCTTCGGAGGTGTAAACCCTTCCTTGACGGAGAACCACATTGAGATGTCGGTCTTGAGATAATATTCCATGAGGCTCTTCCAATATTGAAAGTCCGCTCCGTCGAAGTAGGGTGGACGATTGGTGCTAAACCCTTCCTTCATAGTCATCTTCTTGCTCTTTAGGGTGTTAATTCGGATGAAGAGAACCTCGCTCTGATACCACTTATTAGGATCTTCGGATGGCTAGAGAGGGGGGGTGTGAATAGCCTCCTCTAAAAGCTTAAAGAATTTCTTCCTACAAATCGTTAGCGCAGCGGAAATATGCAAACGAAAAGATAATACAAGAAAAAGAGACAAACACCACTAACACCAGTATGTACGAGGTTCGGGGATAACTTGCCTCTACTCCTTGGCGTGTCCGTAAGGTGGACGATCCCTTGATCTTTCGGTAGATCACACCCCGGATAGATTCCAGCTAAAGATTTCCTTCTTCTCGGTGGAGTAACCTCTCCACAAAGTCTCAGAAGATATGTAAATAAAGCACAAGACTTACAATGATCAGTGGCTAAAGAGAATGAAGAATATGCTCACAGCCACGCGAAGACGACAGTGAAAGCAAAGTGCAAGAAGGAAGCAGCTTCTCAGCCAAGAGCTCAAAGCTTAGCACACTCGCTTGATCGACAGAGAGTTTTTCTTTCTTAGTTCCTTCTCTAAAAAATCTCTTGATCCTTCTTCTTATGCCTCTGCTTTTCCATTGCGTTCAGCCTGTATCGAATCGCTGTCAACCTGCACCGAATCGCTGCTGCAAGCTAAGGCATCGCCAATCACTCTTCCTCCTCATCTGGTTCTCTGAACTCACACCAATAGAACCCATGGTTTTCACAGGTGTCTCTGAGCTCGAACCAATAAACAGGAGTCAAGCTGATTGCCAGCTGATCGCAGCCAGATCGTAGCCAGTAAACGTTGATGCTCCAATTGCACCATTTGCAGCGAAACACAGTAGAAAGAACACTTTATCTTATTCTTCTGATGGAGCTTGATTTGAATTTAAGCATTGACATGATACCTGCAACCTGCAGATTTAAAAAGCTCACATCAGATGGTTAAATCAGACGAATCAGAAGTTGCAGAGAAACAGCAGAAACTACAGACCATTATTGTGGATCGGTCAGCAGACCGATCCACAGCCTCTTTGACCGATCAGGCTACAGCCTGATCGGTCCAGGAGGGCTATGATCGGTCTGTGGACCAATCAAGCTATAGGTGGATCGGTCCATAGACCGATCCCCCTATCCTTTCTCCCGAACTCTGTTGCCTCCTGATCAATCTACAGACCGATTAGTAATTCTCGGTGAGTTCACAGAGAGTTACTGATTGGTTACTGATCGGTCTGGTGACCGATCAGATAACCATAGTATCACTGGATCGGTCAACAGACCGATCCAATGCCTATGTAGGTTTAGAGCTTCCCAGCCCTAAACCCTAAAGCCTTCCTGGTCTAGAGAACGAGCTACCAAGCCCTCTCTGACCTAGTCCGGAGGCTACCGAGCCCTCTCTGACCTAGTCCGGAGAACGAGCTACCGAGCCCTCTCCGACTTCGTCCGGTCCAGAGAACGAGCTACCGAGCCCTCTCTGACCTAGTCCGGAGAACGAGCTACCGAGCCCTCTCCGACTTCGCGTGCCAAGTTTCCATACTTGGACTTTTCCCTTCCACCTGATCAACCTTGATCAGTAATCAATCTGAGTTTAATTAATATCTGATACAAACTTAAATCAGTGTCAACATCAAAACAACAGCCAGGTCAAACTGTATCAACAATTTCATCCAACTCTTGACACATGTCAGAATCTTCTCTCCTTTTAAATCATCCCTCCCTCCAACCCTTGACACATAACACATGTCAGAATCTCTCACTCTCTTTAAATTACTCATCCTCCAAACATTGACACCTGTCAAAACACCCCTTCATTTAAATTACCCCTCTTCAATGCTTGACATATGTTAGAATCTCCCCTCCCTTTAAATTATCCCCCCTCTCTCCTTCCAACCCTTGACATATGTCAAAATCTCTCATCCCTTTAAATTACTCCCTCGTCCAACCCTTAACACATGTCAAAATCTCTCATCACTTTAAATTACCCCCTTCAAATCCTTGACATATGTCAAAATCTCTCATCCCTTTAAATTACCCCACTTCCAACTCTTGACACATGTCAGAACTCCTCACTCTCTTTAAATTATCCATTCTCCAATCCTTGACACATGTCAAAACACCCCTCTCCTTTTAAATTACCCCTTCCAACCCTTAATACATGTCAGAACCTCCCCTCCCCTTAAATTACCCACCCTTCAACTCTTGACACATGTCAGAACCTCCCCTCCCCTTAAATTACTCACCATTCAACTCTTGACACATGTCAAAATCTCTCCCTTTAAATCCTCCTCTCACACTTTATTTTTAGTCACTCTTCAGTCACACCTCCCTCCACCGCTATCTCCCTCTCAGCCTCTCATTCTCTCTTCCTGAAACATAGTTATCTTCTTAGCCATTACTTTTCGTAATTCATAGAAGGTAACTATGGATGATTATTTGGATTTACTTTCAGATAGTGGGTCAATTGAGAATGACGTTCCTAGTGGAGAGAATATCTCCAACAACAGTCATGATTATATAGTCAAATTTACCACAGATTATGTTAGTTATTATCATTATTTTATGCATATTTGTTATTTATTTTATAAGTAGAGAAATTATATTAAGATTGGATAATTTCATACTTATACATTTTTGTTATATTTTTTATATAGATATTTAAAAGTAGAGACGATATGATACATTGGGTAAAGACAGTTGGTCTGAAGAATGATATTATAGTGGTTATTAAAAATTCTACTAATTTAAAAGGTGGTAAGCTACCAAAGTACCATCTTATGTGTGAAATAGGTGGAAAGTACAAACCGCCACGATATCTAGTTGATGGACAATCCTTAAAAAGAAATACTGGGACTAAAAAATGTAAATATTCATTTGAGCTGCGAGGTATACCAATACCTCCAGATGATGTGATGTGGGGTTTAAGGGTTGTCTGTGGTTTTCATAATCATCAATTAGAAGAATATATTGATGGTCATGAGTACCCGAGTAGGTTAAAATCAATAGAGAAAGAATTTGTGCTCGACATAGCCAACAACACCACAACTCGTGAAATTCTTAGTATTTTGAAGGAAAGAGACCCGTTAAACACTACGGGGATCAAAAGCATTTACAATGCTATTTTCACAAATAAATTCGCTAAATGGGGCGGTCTAAATCCTATTCAGTATGTCTTAGACGAATTAATCAAGAAAGAATACCTCCATAATTACTGTACAAATCCATACACCAATAAAATCACAGATATTCTTTGCGTTCATCCAAAAAGTCTAGAGTTGTCTGTTAACTTTTCATCTGTGTTGATCATTGATGCCACATACAGGACCAATGAGTATCATATACCACTATTGGAGGTTATGGGTATCACATCCACAATGTGAACTTACTCACTTATGTTCTCATATCTTAGTAATGAGAGGACAGAGCAACTGACATGGGCATTAGGTTCCTTAAAGAAGTGGATGGTTGAAAAGAATGCATCGTTGCCATTGGTGCTTGTTTCAAATCGGGATTTGATGCTTATTAATGTCATCGAAACATATTTTCCTAATGCACGTCACATCCTTTGTATTTAGCACATAGACCAGTGCGTAATAAGGAAATGCGCCCATATTCTTGGTCTGGAGTGACAACAATTTTATGCATCATGACACTCACTCATTAATTCATCGACACAATGATCTTCCTAGCAAAAGCGGGATGTCATGTGTAAGGAGTATCAATGATTCGAGGGTGTTCTAAATTACCTTTGGGATACATGGTTACACCCTTACAAAGAGCGATTTGTTTCAGCATGGGTTGATACATGTATGCACCTTTAGAACAATTCAAATCAAAGGTATAGTCACTTTATAGTTTTATTATTTAAATTTTGTTCATTATTATATTATTTCAATTCATTTTAGTATTAAAACACAATGTATTTTTTTTATTACAGGGTAGAGTCTGCACATGCGAGACTGAAGTTATATTTGGGAGACACCATGTCATCCCTACAATCATCTTTTGAAAAAATATATAAGATGTTGAGAATTCAGTTCAGGAATATTAAAAAGTCGTTTGAGAGATCTCTCAACATTCCACGCAATCAACATTTATATGATGACATTTTCAGTCAAATAAGGTGTCGGATTTTATTAGAGGCAATGGAGTTGATTTCTGGTCAACTAAAATGCATTGAAGAAATATCTCACCAGCTAGTCGGCAAATGCAACTGTTCTATCAAAATTGTATACGGATTTTCATGCGAGCATGATCTTGCATATTACTGTTACTTTTTCATTCCAATTCCGCTTCAAAGTATCAACGCTCATTGGAGGAGATTGTCGATACATGTACATCAGTTTAATGACGAGGGAGCACAACCTAACAGGACATCCCACATTGTTGAGATATTAGATGGGATGGATCGACATATGCGAGAGCATATGATAGATAAATTTTCGATATGATAGATCTATCTCAAAGTATAGTTCGAGACCCTTCGTACAACACATAACATAGAGGTCGACTTACGAGTAGAGATGAACAAAGTGGGTGTCGCATACCTTCTTTTGCAGATGCATCCACTTCAGGATCTAGGGTCTCTCAACCGACTACAACATTTCAAGGGAGAGGAAGACATGGAAGGGGGTCGAAGGTTCACAATACTCAAACGACCCATGATCACTCTCTAGTTCCACCCAATGATACTTATATTGAGAAATTATCTGTGCCTCTGCAGCGTTATATTTCTCACACTGTTGATGTTCAACCTGATGATCATTGTGGATTCAGGACAATAGCTGCACTAATTGGGTATGACAAAGAAGGTTGGTTTCAAGTACGATTCGAGCTTATAGAAGATATTCAACAAAATAAGGATCTATATGATCAACTTTATCCAGATCCAAATTTGGTAACCAATCTATTATTCTTATTAAATTGGTTCGAGCCGTGGGCACCATAAATGTATTGGATGGACTTTATGCCTTTGGAAATTGTCATCGCATCAAGGTACAATCTTGTACTACATACATTTGGTGAGAGTGTTGGGAGTTGTTTTACTCACTTGTCATTAAGAACTCCTCCAGTTCCAAACCATGAGCGTCAAGAAATAGTTATTGCTCATGTTGGTAATCACTTCGTACAAGTTTTCTTATATCCTCATTATCTTGTACCACCCATTCAACGTGGTGGTGACAACATTCATCGTATGAAGCTAAAGGATGAGTCACTCGTTATAGGACACATCTTCATTTGTGGTATGAAGTAATAGGTACACCACCATCAAACGCATCGAGAGCAGAATTTTGAGGCAATATTGATTAAAATTTCTAGTTTTATATATTTCCGTGTTTTTATTGTATTATTACATGTACTCTTTATTTGGAAAAAAAAATATTTGTTCCTAAGTTATGAATGTGTACACTATTAATTGTTAGTATTTTTGTTAGTTTTAAATATATAATTTTTATTTTGATCCATATTTTTATATATTTTTAAAATTTTTACAAATAATAACTCCTAAAATTTATAACTAAAAATAAACAAAAGATTATAAACATATAAAAAAATTATTAAAAAAAAATAAAACCGATAAAAAACTAATTAACAAAAAAAATCAATAAAAAAATAAAACCTAAAAAATAATAAATTGAAAAAAATATAAATATTATGAAAAAATAATAAATAAAATTAATTAAAAAATAAAGCTAAATAAAATTTATATAAAATTAAAAAATAAAGTATTGATAAAAAATAATAAATAAAATTAATTAAAAATAAAACTAAATAAAATTTATATAAAATTATAAAAATAAATAAAATTAAATAAAATTTAAAAAGTATAGTATTAATAAAAAATAATAAATAGAATTAATTAAAAAATAAAATTAAATAAAAACTAAATAAAAATAAAAATATATAAACATGAGAGATATTTTTAAACAAAATTAATTAAAAAATTAAAACTAAATGAAAAATAAATAAAATTAGTATTAAACTTATTTATTTAATTTAATAAATTATTTTAAATTAAACATTAAATATTATATATATATAATTTTTTATAAATTAAACATTAATTTACTGAAAATAATTAATTTATTTACCGCTCTATTTATAAGTAAAGAGTTTAGTGTGGATTACTATTATACTAATAAATTGTTTACTAGTTATTCCCGTCCCATCAAATAAGCTACTGTCTGCACTTATTGCATTCTCCACCCAAGTAAACAACTTATTAATTTAGAAAATTAGATGGACCATCCAATCAATTTGAAGGGCGTGACTAATGCCACTCTCACTTTGGACGATTAAAAAACAGAGAAATATCTTTAAAAATCAATGCAAACAGGTATCTGCCAACTGTTCGAGATGATTATTAAATTATATATATTACTTTTTACTTGTTAAATAGCTAATTTCCCTACAATTTTTTTTGGTAAAAATTGGAAATTTTATATTTCTAGATGCCTTAAATATTCGTCTTTTATTTTTTTATTTTCTATTTTTAAAATATATTTTTGGCAGAATATCCCTCCAAGGAAACAAATCCTTTAAAATAACGAATCTAAATTAATAGGAAAATATACCGAGTGTCGTCCTCCCCCCCTTCTCTCTCTACCTCTTCCTCTCTCTTCCATTTGTCCTTCGACAGCGGCAGAAATAACCAGAACCAGCACGCGTTCATCTGTCTCATTCTCTCCTCTCCTTCACTCCCTACTGTTGCTCCTCACTTCCCTTTCGTTCTTCGCTGGACCAAGACACGACCGACGGCGAACGGACGAAGACGACTCACCGACCCGCTTTCGTCTTCTCCCGTCCACCGCCGCCGCGTCATGTCGAATTATGCTGCCTAAAAGACGGGTTTTTTTTACTCGTATGCGGCGAAGTTAACCAGGTAGGAACTATCCAGTGATGGTTGAGATGTGGCGTTGGATCACCGGAGGAGGAGGAGGGTGCCACTTCTCCGCCCTCTTCTACTCTTCCCCCTCCAAGTCTAAGCTCACGGTCGTCTCTTACTTCCTCCTCTTCATCCTCGTGGTGGCCGCCTCTATCTTTGCCTTCTCACGCCTCCCTCTCAACGCCGATCCCTCTGCTTCTTCCTCTCCGCTTTCTCGCTTCTTCTCTTTGCCTGCGGACTCTTCGCTCTCCGCGCCGCCGCCGGCGTCGCCTTCCCCAAGAGAAGATGCGGCGGTGAGCGAGGGTTTGGCGGATCCGTTGCTGGCGAACCGAGGAGTTAGTTCCGAGAACGAAAATGGCGGTGCCAATTCTTCTTTTTCTTTGGAAAAGGGCGATCTTTCCCCCGAAATGCCGTTTCAGGGCTTGGATAGCGCCACAGTGAATTCCACCAAAAATAGTACTTTGGTGCTTGCCACCGACAAAAACAGTGATGGGAATTCCTCTGGTGAACTCGTAAGGGTTATATCCATTCCCCCAGAGGCCGCCCCCTCCAACAGGACGACTGGTTGCGGAGGAAACGGCAAAGGTAAAGGTTCTTGTTTTGAAGGGCGGATTTCTGAGAAGAGCGGAACTGAAGACCAAGATCTCCAAATTACTCATCAACAGCCTGATGAGAAGAATCGAACAGATGGAGAAAAGATTAGCGGTTTAGTCGTGAAGACTCCTCCTCCTCCTCCTCCTCCTAATGCAGCCGCTACAATCCCTGTCGTTGCTGATGCTGCTGCATTAATAAGGAACGAGTCCAGTCCTCCTGCCGAGGTGAAGGCTCAGAGCGGCCTCTCTGCGGAATGTGACATATTCGACGGGAGGTGGGTGTGGGATGAAAGTATTGAACCCTTCTATCCTCCTGGATCTTGTCCTTACATTGATGACGACTTCAATTGCCATAAGAATGGGAGGCCAGACACTCAGTTCCTCAAATGGAGATGGAAACCTTACGGTTGTGACGTTCCCAGGTAATTGCAAGCCATTCTTCCCATTCCCCTGTGGTTTTGCTGAAAGTTTTATTTCCATGTTACTTACTTTCAGACAACCATAACTAGATTTAATGCCATAGCTTGAGCGCCTTACTTGATCCTTTGCAATTCACTGAAGTATTGGCCTTAAGGTTTGATAATAATAATAATAATAAGAGGAGGAGGAGGATTTGAGTCTTTTTGAATCAAAAGGAAAAGAATGCAAGATATTAAATCTTTTTTCTTTCTGAATTATAGAAAGTAATTCTTCTAAATTATATTTTCTTCACATTCTTATGCTACTTTTTCAGCATGCATTGTACCTACATTCCAGATTGGATTGTGGAAATGCAAATTCATTTCCTTTGTCTTCCAACAGGTTGAACGCGACTGATTTTTTAAGAAGATTGAGAGGCCAAAGGTTAGTTTTTGTTGGTGACTCACTTAACCGCAATATGTGGGAGTCTCTAGTTTGCATTCTTCGCAATAGCATTAGCAATAAAAATAGAGTACATGAGGCTTCTGGAAGAAAACAATTCAAGATCAAAGGCCGGAAGAGGTTCAAGGTCAAAGGGCACTATTCCTTCATATTTGCGGTAATTGAACATCTTTCTTTTAGTTACTTCACTTTCTTCCTTAAGTGTCTTCCACCTCTTCTTACCTCTTTGAACTTCCTCATAGGATTATGACTGCTCCATCGACTTTGTCAGATCAACTTTTCTAGTAAAAGAAGTACTATACAATAATGCTAATGGATCCGATTATGAGAGGCTTAGATTGGATATTTTGGACGAGACGGTTGCTGCGTATCATGGAGCAGATGTTATAGTTTTCAATACTGGTCATTGGTGGACTCACGAGAAGACTGCTAGAGGGTGAGTACCTAAAGAACATCACTTAAAGATCACCTTTTTTCTCTCATTTTGTCGGGGCTAAATCAATATAGCTTTTACCCTAGTTCTACTCTTACAAAGACTGCAAAATTATTACTATACAATAAGAAGCCTGAAATTGTGCTCAAATACAATTCATGGTAAACCTCAAATTGTGCTACTCTTGCCATATGAATGAATATATTCGGTTGTAAATTTGAAACTATCATAGTCAAAATGTAGAAGTATCACTTTGTCAGGAAGTATATTTTTCATGTTCTTGACTCCATTGCCTTGGTGCATTAATGGCAGAAAAGACTATTATCAAGAAGGCAGTCATGTATACCCAGTGCTAAAAGTTATGGAAGCTTACAAGAAGGCCCTCACCACTTGGGCCAGGTGGATTGACAAGAACATCGATTCTAGAAAAACTCAAGTTGTTTTCAGAGGATATTCGCCAACTCATTTCAGGTAACTAACAAGAGAACTTTGTGCATGTAGATTGTTTTATTTGCCAGCAAATTCTCGAGTTGGACATCTATACAGATGACATTTATACTAAATTGCACTCCGCATTGCAAATCCTCAAGAATTGTATACACGATACGGTAGTGGTTGTCGATTCAGCTTGGTGGATCATACAAATCTAAATTGATATTTTCTCTGAAAAATGAAGTGGATGATAAAATGTGGAATTTTGATTCATGGCATCGCAGGGGAGGACAGTGGAATTCAGGAGGGCAGTGCCACAAAGAAACTGAGCCAATCTTTAACCAAACTTTTCTCTCCAAGTATCCCTCCAAGATGAGAGCTTTGGAGTATGTCCTGAAACAGATGAAAACTCCAGTTTTGTATCTCAATATCAGTAGGTTGACAGATTACAGGAAGGATGGGCACCCTTCCATATACAGAAAACGATATGAATCCGTGGAAGAACAAATTGCTGCAGAGAAATCGCAGGACTGCAGCCACTGGTGCTTGCCTGGTGTGCCTGATTCATGGAACGAGCTTCTCTATGCTACTCTGCTCGTTGCTGGTAAAGGATCATGGGGAAGACAAAAATAAGGGATGTCAACTGTATTCATTATTAATTTATGACATGCAATCTAATGTTGAAATGCGTCAGAGTAATATTATATAAATGTATTCTTTTTTTCTTGTGCTGTAATCCGTCAACAAAATGCCACCATTGCAGCTGAACGTACATACGTTGGCATGCACTGCAAGTTTGATTAAAGCATTTGATAAGGCTGCTGCGATGCTTAGTGTAACAAGTGGTGCTATAGATTGAAAAAATAGTTGAGATAAATGACTTGACTATACGATAATAACGACGATGTAATATGAAAGTGCCTCCAAAAGTGTATGAATTTTAAGAATATAAAAGCACTATTTATTTAAAAATATGTATATTTATTATAACTAAATTAAAGTAAGAAATTATTTACTATCACTAAATAAGTTTTTATATTTAGTTATTCTTTTACCGAAATGAAGGTATATATTATGATTAAATAAAATTACTTACTATAGTATATTTGCATTAGTTATTTTTCCAAATGAGTCTTCTATTATAACATAATAATAAAATTAAAACATTTGGTAAAATTAAAACAAATATTTGAGATGCATGCATATAGGGGGGCCGCCATGGCCTAATCTTTAAAAACAACTAGCACCGGAAACGTCACACACAACTAGTTTCACATTATATAGCACCACATTAAAATCTTTTTTGACCATACGCATTGTTTCCCAGGACAAATTTATAACAGTTCGCGTATTATGCACTATATACTAGCCTTCTCATATGCACCTCGGGAAGTAGACTTGACCCACATACCCTCCACCCATTGCCCTCCTCACATTGGCCTCGAACAACTTGGGATTATCGCGGAGAACCACTGCTGCATCGTGATTTAATGGATCCTCATCGTTGGGTTGCTGTTAACAAGACAGTTGCATTAGTAAGCAAATGATGCATGGAGTTTAAGAATTTGCTAATTATCAGAAAAACAAAAATCAAGAATCGAGCTGCTCCAGAGCAAGAACAGTTAGTGTCGATTTGTCAACAAAGAAAGTGTTGAGAACTGGCATGGAGAAAAGCAGATCATCATGGTGATCCGATCACTTGTCAACAACTTATATTTTTTTTCATCCTAACACTTAGACAGTTACCTAAGAATAATAATAAATTGTGTATTTAAGCCTGGAATTAGAAGCACAAAATAATACGAAACTAAAATTATGGAACTCATCCAAGAGATTAGCGGGAAAAAACAATATACATAAAAAATTCCATTTTATTTCGTAGAACCAACAAATTAACACCCATTGTACAAATTATGATTAAATTATGTGAATTTAAGTTTGGAAGGAACATTTCATTATTAAGCCCACAATAACCTAAATTATGAATATTGCAGCAAAAAAGATGAAGTAAAACCAAACTTCAAAATGAGCCCCTGCAATTAGAAATAAAAACAAAAAATATGAATCTGAAAAAATATAAAATGGTAAAGATGCAGGTATGCCAATTTATAGTGCAACATTACTTTAGTTAAATTAGATTCACCAAATCTTAATTGACTAGCTGCCTTGCTATGCAAAATATGGAAACATTTTGCATTACTCAAGTCCAATACAACCTAGTACAAATCAATTGGTGAAACCAATCAAGAGAAAGGTGATTAATACCCCAGCTTTGAACAACTTCCTTACATGCTAAGGTACCATGGTCAAGACTCTTGAAATCGTTAAAGCATATTGCGATAAATAAGCTAGAAAGTTAGATTAAACAACAAACTTATCCAAGTACGAAAAGAGGGATGAATATTTAGTAATTAGACAAAGTAGAAAGTTAAAACTAAGTACCATGAAGAGAAGAATCAAGCCATAAACAATAGTATTTATGCTAAGCACAGGCTTCCAGTCTTCACGCAGAATGTTAAGGCAGACATTTCCCTCCAAGTCAATATTAGGATGGTAAACCTGGATTAGAAATTTCATGTTATCAAAGTGAAAAAGAAAAGAACTTTCACTAAATACTACCACATGTTAAACTTTACCTTTGTCTTGCATTTGACCTTTGGTGGCTCATGAGGATAAGAAGGAGATACTTGGAATGTGAAAATAAACGTACCACCTCTAACAAAATCATTAAGCAGAAAATAAGTTGAACCAAACACATGACACGTCCAATTGGCTTACAAGAATTTAGAATTGGACAACAATAGTCAAGCTATAAGTTAAGGAAATATATTAAGATTACTAGAAAAACACTACATGCCAAATCACTTTTGAGTTTTGACATGAGTAGTCGCTTAAAAACACAAGTAAATGCTGGAGAACATTGATGGGCTACTACTTACTGATAGTAACCTTCATCAGGTCTTATGCTGATTTCGAAATTCATCAGATCATCCTTGCCATTTGGAAAAGTTATGTCTGTGCTTTTTGGTAGATTCAGCTCGCTGATATCTGGAGATAGAATTAAGAATATTAGGTATTAATTAATATCTACAATAGAACACAACACTTTATTATATATCATATCAGTAAGAATAGAATCTTACAAGCAAATTTTGACTTCAGTTCAATAACCCACAAATTAATTGAGAACTACTCTTGACAAATAATTCTAGATAATGTATGAAGAAACAATGGAAGACAAACAAGTATCATAATATGGAGCAAATCTACAACATAAGAAGCAACACATTACAACATGTTTTTGAGCATTAGATTAGTCATACTACTGAACACTCATTTGATAAGATATAGTCGCAATGACATAATATAAAATAGTTTCACAGCTTTATTTAACATTACCGTAAAATAGCGATCATCGCACAATGCTGAAGTTGAACTGAGAAAGGGAACATAGAGTTAATGGTTTTGAATTTTGATAACAAAATAAAGAATGGAACTAAAGGATCACCATATTCTTATGAATGAATACAGCAATAGTAGTATAGTGCAGCAAAGTTAGTGAAGATCATTTAAGTAAAGCATGTTTCCAATCAACAAACAATCTATGGCAAAAAACAAATAAAAAACACCAGTAGGGTATCTTTTGTACATTAACTTATAGATCTACCGAGGTATTAACCACATTTTGAAGTTTTGTTATCGGTGACAAGAGTATCCCAGAGTGGTACTGTACCCTTATTAAGCAGTGCTAACACAACAAACAACAATGTGATTTTACAAATAAAATAGTTTTATACATAACAATTAATATTTTTTAAGCTTAAAAATGATCATAATAATTGATAAACTAATAATGTTAATAAAAACAAAACTCGTAAACACTAATCAAAATTATAAGTACTAAAATATTTTATATGAATTTGCACAAACAACTAACGGTCAGACAAACCTTTGTGAAGACGCAATTCTCCAGCACTTTGCTTCTTGATAGGAGCCTTTCCACTGGAATTTGCTGCATCCTCCCGTCTTTGGTCCTTAATTTTAAAAAGCTTTATCATTGTTCTGCAATAGTTTATAAAAAAGAAACAGGAAGAATATCATTCATCAGAAACGTAAATACTTTTGAGTGAGTTTGATATAGAATTGCAAAGGATCTAATATTTGAGCGTGAGATATACAAGGCAAGCATGCACAGTTCTTTATTTGTGCATGGTGCTATCCAAACATGGGATTGCTGTAAGTAAACCCCCAAATTTAAAGGCATTGTTTAAATGAGATAACTGTCTAAAGGTTTTGAAATATCATTTCTTGCTCTGGTACAATTTCAGAGTTTTAGCTTTGAAAATCTTAATGGCTTGAAGCGTTTAGACATATATATATATGGAAAACTTAAAATAACACAAAAAATGTATGAAGCTTGGAATTCCATGTGCACACATGCGTGGACATACATAAGTAGGTTGACATAACTTGTTAGTAGTCAATCCGGAGAAAACATTAACAAAATATGCCCTCTAAGATGTTATCATTTTCTTTTCAGTATATGTCTTGTGTCCCTGAGCAAGATCTAGTTTGCACAGAAAGGGCTATCAGAATATGGATGATCGGATCAGCACAAATTAATCTTAAGTTTAGCACAAAATTTACCATCCTCCATCAAAAGCAAACCTAAACTGCAATAATGTTAAGAGAATTCCGGTTTTGGTTGTCAACCTAATCAAAACTCTCATCAAACAGACCAATTCTGCACCAGAATTAACTTGTTACAAAGAAACAGGAACATTAACTTGCCTATTAGAAAGAGGGATAGAATAATCTTTAAAAGAGCAGGAAGCAAGATATGTCAAGATCAAACAGACACGATCAGGACGATCACGAAAAGACCTAAGCGTGCTAATTTAACGGGCACCAGACGTTGTAGAACCTAGGGTTAGTCCTATTCATTCCGATAGAAATTACACGTATCCATGGTATCCAAAACCTTCCAGATACATCATACAAAGTAGGCGGAAGCAATCGGTAATCAGACAAATCGGGCTATCCCAAACGATATAGAGAAAGAAACATGGCGCAAGGTGGTCGAATTCGACGGGAACAAACGGAGAAGAGGGAGTAGAAGGGGAGGAAGAAGACATACGATAAAGATTCCCCAGTCGGTGCCGCCGCTCGCGCCGGTCTCCTTTCAGTACCGTCGCCTACACGGAGGCTGTCGCCTTCTGGTTTGGGGAAAGCGTAGGGCAGAATCGAAAGGAGCAGGGAAAGTGACCTTTGCGAGAGAAAAGCAACTTGGCTCGGCTAATTTATGCGAGATTATGTCTGTCATTGTCAAATGGGTCGAACTCACGGGAGGAATAGACCCGATGACGGTTTCGAATCGTCGATTCAAAACTATCGGTTCAGCAACGTATCAACCCGTAACCTTAATCATCTTACCATTTGTTGAAAGGTAATATATGGAGAAGTGATATTCAATGTGTCCTCTTTTCCAAATGTTCCTATTTCCCAAGTTTGTTAGTTATGTTCTTGCTTATTTTCTAGGCGTCTTTAATTTTCTAGTCAACAACTCTTGAGCTGGTTGTGTTATTTTCTAGAATCGTCTTTAATATGTTGTCTCCATGACAAGTGTATAAATATGTGTAAGATGAATATCAAACTATGATTCACATCACTGTCTAAATTCCATTCTCTTCCGTTTCTGTTTTCTTTATGGTATCAGAGCAGGAAGTTCTATATAAACTCTAAATTCTTTATATTTGGCATGAACCCTGACAATTTTTCCTCATCCTCTAGTGAGATAACTGTTGATTCTAACAGTTTTGATGCTGAGCAGAATACTTCTCACAAATTGTGTTCAGTATTACTCAATAAATACAATTATTTGCCTTGGTCTAGGGCCATCACTATTGCTCTTGGTGGTCGATCAAAACTTGGCTTCATTAATGGAAAGGAGGCAGTTCCTGAAGTAACTGCACCAGGATATGAAGCTTGCTAGCCAAAGACCAAATGGTTATGCCTTGGCTATTGAATTCCATGGAACGGAATATTGCTGAAATTTTCAGCTACTCTTTTTCTTCTCTAGAATTATGGGAAGCTGTTCAAGAAATGTATGGAAATCAAAACAATTCTGCTAGAATCTTTCAGATTCAGCAAGAAATTGCAAGTTTCAAGTAGGAGGGAAAATCCTTTGTAAGTATACTCGGTAAACTAAAGAATCTATGGAACGAGTTAGAAGTTTATCGCCCTCATACCACTGATCCTGTCATTCTTAAGAAACGTGTTGAGGAAGACAGGGTGTTCCAGCTACTTGCAAGTCTTGATTCTGATTATGAAGAATTCAGAAGTCACATTCTAATGACTACTGAGTTACCTTCCTTAAAGAATGTTTGTGCGGCCATTCAAAGAGAAGAGGTTCATCGGAAAATTATGCCTAAATCTGATGTATTAAATACCTCTAATCCTCATGCTTACCTTACTCTTAACGGGGAGAAGAAACCTTACAAGGGTAAGCGTCCGGATTTGAAGTGTGATCATTGCAGAGGTATTGGATACACGATTGATCGTTGTTGGATTCTTCATCCAGAATTAAAAAACAAATCTAGCAAGGATAAAAAGGGAAGTGATCAGAAACATAGTTTCAACTCCAAAGCTCACGTTGCGTCTCATTCTGCTGAATCCTTCACTTCTAATACGATCACTTTGCTTAATGAATTTGCAAATTTTTTGCATAACAAACAAAGCACAGGCACTTCTTCATAAGTTGAACATAGCCAAGATAAGCCAACAGCGCTCTTGAGCAAATTTGCAAGTTTTCTTACGGATACAAATATTTCAAATTCTAAGAACAAAGAAGGTATTTTATCTGCCTTTATTACTGCATTGAAAATTAGTTCAACCTTAAATTTGTGGGTGGTAGATTCTGGTGCGTCAGATCACATAACTAATAATCTTATTAATGTATGTGATTATATGTCTATGTCTTCATTTGTATCCATTGCCAATGGTCAGAATGTTCAAATCAAAGGGAAAGGGAAAATTAAACTCCTGTCAAAATCTATCAAATATGAAGTGCTCTATGTTCCTTCCTTTCCTTTCCAGTTATTGTCAGTCCACAAAATAGTTGAAACCTTTAATTGTGAAGTTTTATCCACTCCTTCCAAGGTTGTTTTTCAGGATCGTATCACCAAGAACATGATTGGTGAAGGGTTTCTCTTTCAAGGGCTATATTATGTTTCTCCGCATCCTAGAATTCCAAGAAGCATTCAAGCTCTTAGAAGTCATCAACAATTTTTGTGGCATCAACGTCTTGCTCATCCTTCCAGCCTTGTGTTTTCAAAGATCTTGTCCAATATGCCAATGGAAGCTCATGGTTGTGAAACATATCATCTTTCTAACTCATCCAAACTTCCCTTTAAGTTGTCCATGACAGAAAGTTTCAACCCTTTTGAATTAATACATTCTGATGTATGGGGCCCTGTGGTTGACTCCATTGACAATTTCAAGTATTTTGTGACCTTTATTGATGATTTTTCTAAAGTCACTTGGGTTTATTTGCTAAAATCTAAGAGTGATGTCTATGAAACTTACAAACAGTTTCATGCCATGATTGTCAACCAATTTTCTACAAAAATCAGAACCTTCATAACTGATAATGGCACCGAATTTACCTCCCACAATATGACTATTTCTTAGCTATTAATGGCATTGTGCATCAAACTAGTTGTGTTTATACTCCACAACAAAACAGAGTTGCAGAACGAAAAAATAGATATTTATTAGAAAAGACAAGGGCTATCATGTTTCAAATGAATTTGCCTAAACAGTTTTGGTCTTTTGGGGTTCTTACAGCAGCCTATCTAATTAATCGATTTCCTAGTCGAGTACTCCATTTCAAAAGTCTATTTGAAGTTTTAATGAACAAAAAGGCTGATATTTCTCATTTAAAGGTGTTTGGTTGCACATGTTTTGTTCATGTTCCAACCAACTCTAGAGATAAACTTGATCCAAAAGCTGTTAAATATATATTTCTTGGCTACTCAAATACACAAAAAGGATATAAATGTTATGACCCATGTTCCCGAAAGGTTGTTGTCACAAGGCATGTTCGATTTGATGAAACTAGGCCATATTTTTCCTGTTCCAAGAAAATGGGAATAAGTTCAGATTTTTTTCCTTTTTTGAATACTGAAGGCATTGGTCTGAACTGAATCAGTCTAATTCATCGAATGCACCATCATCTGATAACATTTTAAATAATGTTACTCCACTAAATCCGGAACAGGATGTTCATCCTGATCAGATTTATCAAGAGTTAGTACCTCGAAGAAATCCTCCTCGTCACCGTCAACAACCTAAGAGAATGGAAGATTATGTTGCTTATTCTGTAAGACATCCAATCTCAAAGTATCTGTCTTATAAGAATTTCGCCTTTACACATGCTGCTTTTCTCTCTAAAATATCTGCTATTCAAGATCCTCAAACCTTTCAAGAAGCTAATTCTAGTGATGTTTGGAGAAATGCTATGCAAGAAGAACTAAATGCTCTTGCTGAGAATTCTACGTGGAGCATTGTACCTCTCCCTAAGGGGAAGAAAGCTGTTGGATGTCATTGGATTTACAAAACCAAATTTAACTCTGATGGCTCAGTTGAGAGACGTAAAGCACGTTTGGTGGCTCAAGGTTTTTCTCAGGAATATGGAATGGATTATAAAGAGACCTTTGCTCCAGTTGCAAAGATGACAACCGTGCGGGTTCTGCTGTCAGTTGCAATTAACAATGGATGGCCTCTATCCTAAATGGATGTAAAAAATGTCTTTTTACATGGGGATCTGGAGGAAGAAGTTTTTATGAAATTACCTCCTGGTTTATTGAAACAGAATGATGACAACATGGTTTGCAAACTTCACAAATCTATTTATGGACTAAAGCAAAGTCCTAGAGCCTGGCATACAAAATTGAGTGCTGCACTTGAAGGGATGGGATTCTCAAAAAGCAATGCTGATTATTCACTATTTGTTAAACTTGGTAATTCGGAAAAATTAATGGTTCTAATCTATGTGGATGATCTTATTGTGACAGGAAGCAATGTTGAGTCTGCAAAAAAACTGAAAAAGCATCTTCAACAGTTATTTCCTATAAAGGATCTTGGTTCCTTGAAATATTTTCTCGGAATCGAAATGGCAAATTCCAGCAAAGGGTTCTATCTTAATCAAAGGAAGTATGCTCTGGATCTACTCAAGGATGCCCAGATGGTTGATTCTAAACCTACTCGCACTCCTCTTGACAGCAAACAAAAGCCCTACTCCAAAGGTGAAGTACTTAAGAATCCTACTCACTATCAGAAGTTTGTTGGTAAACTGATTTACTTGACAATTACTAGACCAGATTTGTCCTATGCGGTTAACATTGCTAGTCAATATATGCATGCTCCTACTAATCAGCATTTAAGCCTGGTTAAACGAATCCTGCGCTACTTGAAAGGATCCATTGGTAGTGGAATCATTATGACCAGCAATGGACACACCAAGGTTGAGGGTTATACAGATTCGGATTGGGCTGCTAATTCTTTGGATCAAAAATCAACTACAGGATTCTGCATAACTGTTGGGGGAAATTTTGTTTCCTAGAAAAGCAAAAAACAACAAGTTGTTGCTCGATCTAGTGCGGAAGCTGAATATCGAGCTATGGCCACTACAGCCTGTGAACTTATGTGGCTTAAAAGTCTCCTTTCAGACTTAGGATGTCCGTGTGCTACTCCTATGATTCTTTACTGTGATAATCAAGCCGCAATGTAGATTGCTGCTAATCCGGTGTTCCATGAAAGAACGAAGCATATAGAAGTTGATTGTCATTTTATTCGTCAACAAGTTCAATCAAAGCTTATTAAAACTTGTTATGTGCGAAGTCAAGATCAACTAGCTGATGTATTCACCAAGGCCTTACCTTCAGCTCAGTTTCAATGCCTTTTAAGCAAGCTTGGATCTCAAAATCTATTGGATCCAGCTTGAGGGGGAATGTTGAAAGGCAATATCTGGAGAAGTGATATTCAATGTGTCCTCTTTCCCAAATGTTCCTACTTCCCAAGTTTGTCAGTTATGTTCTTGCTTATTTTCTAGGCGTCTTTAATTTTCTAGTCAATAACTCTTGAGTTGGTTGTGTTATTTTCTAGAATCGTCTTTAATATGTTGTCTCCATGACAAGTGTATAAATATGTGTAAGATGAATATCAAACTATGATTCACATCACTGTCTAAATTCCATTCTCTTCTGTTTCTATTTTCTTTACCATTCACGATTCCCAACAGTTTATTATTATTATTATTATTATTATTATTATTATTATTATTATTATTATTATTATTATTATTATTTCGAAGAAGATAACAGATTGTTCCTAGTAACATAGTTGAACTCCTTTTCTTTGGACTAGTATCATCAAAGCAAGCTCCGGAGAATAATATTACTAAGTTATAGAGCAATAGTTAGTTTTAGCTGAGCGACATTACCATGGTCAATCGAGCAATATCATCAAAGTTCCGCAAGACAATATTACTTAGTTCCACAAAGCAACATCAAAATCCTGCCAAGCAAGAACGATCAATCTCAAAGAGTATAACATAAGGGTTCCTTGAGCAATATCATCCAAAGCTCTGGAGGATAATATTTTTTTAATTCCACAAAACAATGTCAAGACCCTATCGAGTAACTATACTCAATCTCACAGAGCGATAGAATAAAGGTCTGTCAAGTAATATCATCAAAGTTTCATAGAACAATGGCGCTTAGTTCCACAAAGCAATGTCAAGACTCCGCCGAGTAACAACGCTCAATCTCACAGAGCCATAGCATAAAAGTCTGCCAACTAATATAATCAAAGCTCCGCAGAGCAATAACACTTAGTTCCACAAAGTAACATCATTGAGGTTCATCGAACAATAATATTAAGTTCCCACAAGACATTATATTAAGGCTTGCAGAGCAATACTACTGGGCAAGTCTTTCATCAAAAGTTTCTAGTTTCCAACACGTACATGACACTCGATGATTGGAAAAATAAGTAATGGATATTAGTGGTGGTTCCTTTGATTCCTTCTTCATAATACACGACAATTGTTGAATGTTGATAGAGTAATGACTGTCAAAGGCAGTGTCTTCTTCACTTTACGTAGCAATCAAGGATTGGTAGCATAGTAACAAATCATCAGAAATCGCATCTTCATTGACTTAGACGGGAAGAAGTAAAAAGGTGCGAAGGTAGGTGATGTGGAGATTCTCTTCTAACAACTATATAAGCACCCTAGATGGTAACTTCTATGTATCATTATCTTTTGTTTCTAACTAGCGGAGACAACTCTTTCTTCTTTTACTCTCTCTCTCTATCAATTACTAATTTGAGTGTTTGAGGGACCGTGCAGAAGGAGTCGACCCGACTCTAACTGGTGTTACTTCCTCAGATCTGCAAAGCTATATGAGAGAGGAGGATTTGTTGAGAAGGAGGAGCCCGAGAGAGTAGAAAAAGGAGTCATCAAATTGGCGTCGTCTATGGGAAACTCCTACAAAAGACTACTATGACTCGATCCGGTAAAACTACAATGGAGGATCAACTTAGATATTCGGTTGGATCTTCCCAACCTTCATTGTCTAACCCTAACGAAGGTAGTCGAGATTTGAGATTACACAAAAAAAATCTCACGTTTGGTGGCAACTATATATCTTAGAAGAAGTTTGATGACCAGAGGGTGATCCTCACCCATTTGAGGGAAGAGAAGCGCTATCTACTAAAAGATCGCCGGTAATTACTCCTATCTTTCATAGTTATAGAGGAGTTACTTCTAAATATCGACTTGACAAACGATCGATCGTTGATACACCTGTTGTTCCATCATCGATGGTACCTTATCTGAACATTAATATTTTGCTGGAGGAAAACCTTGTTCGGATTTTCACCTCTAAAAGAATGATTGCTCGGTAGATTGTTTTCTATGAGAAGATCTTACCAGAAGATTTACCATGTCATTTTCATATGTCCCATGTTGCAGAATATAACAGTTCTTTAGATCTAGAGGATCATTTATATCGTTTTGAAAATTCGGTAGTCTTGTATCAATATACTGAAGGGTCAAGTGTCACGTCTTTTTAACCACTTTAGTTGGACTGACACAATAATGGTTTAGTACAGAACTATCTTTTCCTTTGATGATGTCACTATATTATTTTTACGATATTTTTATAATTCCAAGAGGTTTGTTCCCACTTCTCTTAGTTTGTTTAATCTTAAGCAAGGTCTCAAGAAACTTTGAGACAGTATGTCCAGCGATATACTCGTATGGCGCACGAGATTCCTGCAGCGGTTCTAAAATTTTGATGGGAGCCTTTGCACAAGGGCTTCAGAAAGGGAATTTCTTTCGATCTTTGTTCAAAAACCTCTATTAGATTATGATGTGGTCCTAGTGCGAGAGTAAAATTATATAAATATCGAGAAAACTTAACAAGCTAGGTAAGAACAGAGGGGAACTCGTCCGGATAATATTAATAAGCGATCGCTCGAACATCAGGTCCATCTTAGGCCGACCGAGATACCATCCTTATGCTTTACCTCTATATCATTCTAAAGAAAGAGCTATGTAGATTTGTGATGAACATCAAGTTTTGAGGTGACCTGTAATAGCATAAAAAGGACCTCAAAGACAACCTTCTAATGCCTTCTGCGACTTCCATCAAGAATATAGTCACACCATTCGCAATTATCAAGGAATAGTGCAAGTACCTCAGGATAGTTTTGATATGATCAACAAAGTTCAATTAGGTCCTGTTGTGTTTGATCCTTGTGTCTAAGTATATAGGAGCTTAGAAACATAAAAAGTCGAGCGAAAGACGCAGCTAGCGAGAAGGATCGATGGCACGGGAAGGGAGTCGACGGGCTCGGTGCATCCGAAGGACAAGATGCTGTGGAAGAGTACACTGGTGGATGAGAAGGACGTGCATGAAGGTCCGAGGGATGAGAAGCCGGGGAGGAAGGCTGCTCAAGGAGGAGGCCGAAGTCGGGTTCGGGTGAGCTCAACTCCAGATGCCGGAGCATCACCCAAGCAAGCAGAGCAAAAAGTGATTAACGAGGGAAGTTAACCATTTTCGGATGAACAGTGCGAAGGCACCTTCCATGAATAGTGATCATGTCCGAGTGCTGAGACAATGGTCGTAGGGGACGTGACGCTCCCTACTGGCTAGTCTGGCCTCACGTAAGCTCCACGATGACGTAGACCTCCGTCGAGAATCTGCAAGCACAAAACTGAGCCGAGAAGGGGTTCCCGGTGACGATCCTCCGATGCTCAAGTCAGTTCCTGACGGCGAGAAATTGAAGCAGAGTAACGAGGAACTGCAGCTACAATGGTGAATAGCGCATACCTCCGTTGAAGTCTGGGGGTCCTTATATAAGGCTCCCTGAAGGTGCGTGCACGCTTACCAAGACATACGCGCTTCTCAAAGTATACCTGTAATGAGTGTGTCAAAAAAGTGTGTCTGACGTCATACCTTAACAGACCGGGCATATCCCTGACGTGACAGTGGAGGCTTCCACCGTACGATGCTCTGCCTGACCATGTCGTCAACTATGTCGTTTGTCGGTGACACCTGCCCCGAGGAAGACATCCCCGACCCACCTGCTCATCTAGCCGTCTACAAGACTGAGCGGGGGGTCCGCTCGGCTGCGCCCCCACACTGTTGAGGGAATGACCGAGCCGAGTGGGAGGCTCGCTCGTCCCCTAGTGCTTCATCCTGGTCTCGCATCGCGACGCGTAGTTGAGCCGTCTCCCCCGTCCGGACGAGCGGGGACTCCGCTCGGCCCCTGAGTGTCGGAAACCCAGCGTTGAGCTGGGTTGTTGCATCACCGCCCGGGCAGTACACCGGTCGCTCGACCGAGCCCGGGATGTTGACCGTGCTAACTCTGACCCTACGCATCATTTGATCCTCTACCATCTGGGTCCCACTTTACCCCTAGATCAAATAGTATGAAGGCGCCTTCAAAAGCTTGAAGGCGCCTTCAGTGAACAGTACCAACCTCGAGTAACCGTTTGCTTCCGTTGAGTTGTGGATAAAACTTTATCCACTTGAAGGCGCCTTGAACTCTTTTGAAGGTGTCTTCCACCTACGGATGGGATTGTCTAGGAGCTATAAAAGGGCCCCTAAAGTTAGGAAATATTCAACAACTTGAACAATAACTCTTGTACTCTTTCCTAGTCTATTTCTTGAGCTATCAACGTCTGTAAGAGGCTTCTCTGTCTGCAACGAAGAAAATCTTCTAGTACCTTTCACTGCCTTGGATTAACAACTATTTAGTTTGCAACCAAGTTAATTTCTGACCTTCTTACATCTTTCTTTAAAGTTATTTAGTTCAATTTTATTACTGTTATTGTAATTGTACCACTAATCAAAGGATCAAGAAAGGAGTTTATTTTGTCCCCAAGGCATAGCACAGCTGGGGGCGCATGGTTTCATGGCCGAGAGGTCTAGGGTCCGATCCTCGGGGTGTCATTGTCTGTGGTTAGTGTCTCGGTCATGCGCTTTCAGCTGTGTACCTGCATTTACCTCCCTCCATATCCGTGTGCCTGACTCTAGGAGGTCACTGATGCAGGCCCTGCTATGCCAACAAGTGGTATTAGAGCCCAACCGCTTTAGAAGGATTAACCGTCGACTGAAGTACAAAGACGATGGTCGGTGCAAGTATTCATCCATTGAAATTTGATGGAGACTTCGCGCAATGGAAACGATGGATGGAGGTATTATTTAAAATAGATTTAAAAATTCTTTTAATTATAAAATATATTTTTGTCGC
Source organism: Zingiber officinale (assembly GCF_018446385.1). Taxonomy (NCBI): domain Eukaryota; kingdom Viridiplantae; phylum Streptophyta; class Magnoliopsida; order Zingiberales; family Zingiberaceae; genus Zingiber; species Zingiber officinale. The sequence continues at coordinate 132,860,534 of NC_055994.1, forward strand.
CCTCAAGTACCAACATGGAGCTAAAAAAGAAGAGTACTTATGGACAAAGAAAGAACAAGCTGACTTCGTGGCAAACAGTAAGCAGAGTTCTATTTGCTGAGTGTTCTTCTGCCCCAAGAGGGCAATCGAATCGACAGCTATGACTCCGCCAAAGAGCTCTGGGAGAAATTCCTGAAGCTTCACAAAGGTACTTCAGAAACCAAGTTAGCAAGGCGGGACATCCTCCAAACCCAACTAACGAACCTTTAGATGAATAATGGAGAGAAGGTACACGTATCAAAGAGCTCATTACTCAGCTCAGCAATCGCAGAATCGGTAATGAACCGAGATTTAATTCGATACGTGCTCAACGCTTTCCTAAGGACTCCATAATAGTCATCCTTAGTAGATGCATACTACATCTCTAAGGACTTCGAGATAAGTACACTAGAGAATTTATTTTCTACTTTTGAACTTCATGAAACTCGATGTGCAGATCCTAAAGAAATCAAAAAGTCGAATAACAACCCTGCCTTGAAAGCCAAGAAGGAAGATCCAGACTCCGAAACATCAATCAATGAAGATGAAGCGACCCTAATGGTAAGAAAATTTAATAAATTTATTAAATCTAATAAATTTATGACGTGGGCTAAGAAGCAATTTCGGAGCAAAAAGAATGTCCGTGTTACAACTATAATGAAGAAGGATACATCAGGATTCTTCATGTGAATTGTTAGAAACATCTTCCAATATTTGGATGGGAGAAAAAGAAATTGTTGGGGAGACAAGCCTTGGATGAGACCTAATCCTCATAGATTGTCTCTTGGGCAACAGGTGTGGTGGAAGAACTGTTTTCTTGGTTGTATTTGAAGTAACTTGAGTTTGCTGTTGGGATCACTGATGAATCGATCGGTTGATGGAAGATGACGAGAGTGATTTTGTTAGCTTCATCCATGACAACGCAAAGAAGTTGCGAGACAAAGGGGAAATAATAAGGGAATCAAGATCTTTACGAATAGATGTAAGAAAAAAAGGGGGTATGAATCATTTATAAATAAAAGGTTCGCAACATAAGAGAGAATATCAAAAGATTTGATTTTTTTTCATATTCAAAATTGGAAGGCTAAAAAAAAAGTAGGAAAAGTTAATGTTGAAAGACAAGATTAATGAAAAATATTAAAGACATACCTTTCATTGAAAATAAGAAGACTTTCGTCAATTCGAATACCAGGGAGATGGGTACAAATATAGCTCAAAAGTATGCAAAATTTTAAGGATCAAACAAAAAAATAGCAGAACAATAGTCATTAACAAAAAAAATTAGTTCATTACAAATATAAGTGGTTAATTCATTTGACCACACAACACATGAGGTAATGACATTGGTCTTCCATCAGACAAAGGTATTTGAGGGACCACAGGCGGGGGGTCACTCTCCCTCAGTTGTTCCTTTAGCATTTCCAATTGGGCCTGAAACCTACACACCTTTGTCATAGCCACACTTTCTTTCAGTCATGACTCCATCAGATCATCCAAAGCTTGAGTGTACTTCTCTGCTAGACTAGTGAAATGCTTATTGTTCTTCGAACATAGTTGTATCATACTATTGTTAATATTCTCCAGATCAACAAAAAAATTTTGATAAGTCATGCACAGTGGATGAGACAAATGTATGGTATCCTCCTGAGCATGAAAATAAAGGTTAGAACAAATATATGCAAAACAACATAAAACATTATTACCGTGGCTGAAGGAAGAGGGGCCTCTAAGGGTAGGGAAGAAGCATGATCAGCCATTGTATATCCTAAGGTTGTATGACCCAGATGTAAGACAAACACTAAGGGTGCGTTTGGTTCAAGTCATCATGTATAACCTTGGTTATGTGATTACCAGGTAATCACATAACCAAGGTTATAGGGAATAAAACATAACCACATGTTGTTTGGTTCAACTTAGGTAATGCAACAAAAACTTGTTTGTTTGAAGGTTTTAATGAATACCCTAGTTTAATATTTTACCGTATTACCCTCAATTACAAAACCAACTATATATAATATTATTATTATTTATTAATATTATTATTATTATTTATTATTATTATTATTATTTATTTATTTATTTTTTAATGTTTTTTTACTTTTCTTTTTCCTGTATATTTTTTTACTTTTTTATGTGTTTTTTTATTTTTTAATGTTTTTATATTTTTATATTATTTATATTTATATTTTTTTTATTTTTTTACTTTTTTTAAATTTTAATTTTTATTTATTTATTTTATTTTTAATTTTATTTTTAAAATTTTTAAAAAATTTTAAAAAATTTTAAATTTTTATATATTTTTTTAAAATTTTTTAACATTTTTTAAATTTTTATTTTTAAAATTTTTATTTTATTTTTTTCAAATTATTTATTTTAAAAAAAATAAATTTTTAAATTTTTTAAAACATTTTTTTTATTTTTTACATTTTTTAATATTTTTTTTTTTACATTTTTTCTCTTTTTTTCTTATCGGAGGGTATTTTTGGTAAAAAAAATTCGTTAACCCTGAATCAACAAAAACCTTAGTTTTCTGAGATTTTCCGATTCCGGGCTGCATGACCATTTTGCTGACGTATCGGGCATGGAACATTACTTGGGAATCATCGAATACCTAAACCAAACAAGGTTTTTGTTAATAACTTTGGATGGATAACCAAGGTTATCAAGAATAACCCCGAACCAAACGCACCCTAAGAGTGTGTTTGGTTCAAGTTATCATGTATAATCTTGGTTATGTGATTACCAGGTAATCACATAACTAAAGTCATGGAGAATAAAACATAACCAAATGTTGTTTGGTTCAATCTAAATAATGCAACAAAAATATGTTTATTTGAAGATTTTAATGAATAACTTAGTTTAGTATTTTACTATATTACCCTTAGTTACAAAATCAACTATACATAATAATAATAATGATAATAATAATAATAATATTATTATTATTATTATTTAAACTCTATTATATTTTACTATATTTTCACCTTTTTTTATTTATATTTTTTTTATTTTTTATATATTTTTTAATGTTTTTTAATTTTTTATATATTTTTAAGCTTTTTTATTTTTTTTATTTTTTATTTTTTTATTTTTTAGGTTTTTTAAATTTTTTAGGTTTTTTAAATTTTTTAGGTTTTTTTACATTTTTCTATTTTTAATTTTTTTAATGTTTTTAACATTTTTTATTATTTTTTACTTTAAAAATTTTTTTACGTTTTTTTATTTTTTATGTATTTTTGTTTTTTTTTTAAATTTTTAATGTTTTTTAATTTAAAAAAAAAAATTGTATTTTTTTAATTTTTTAATTTTTTTAATGTTTTTTCTATTTTTTCTATTTTTTAAAGTTTTTTTACCATTTTTTATTTTTTAATTATTTTTAATGATTTTTAATGTTTTTTTATTTTTTAAAATTTTTTTACGTTTTTTTTTTATTTTTATATTTTCCATTTTTTTCTTTACATTTTACTTTTTTTTTCATATTTTTCTTTTATCCGAGGGTATTTTGAGTAAAAAAAATTCGATAACCCCGGAATCAAGAAAAACCTCAGTTTTCCGAGATTTTTCGATTTCTGGTTGCATGCCCCTTTTGCTGACGTGTCAGACATGGAACATTACTCGGGAATCATCGATTACCTAAACCAAACAGGGTTTTTGTTGATAACCTTGGATGGATAACCAAGGTTATCAAACATAACCCCCAACCAAACGCACTCTAAGGAATAAGAAAGATGGAGGAAAGTGTAAGAGTTTTAGAGCATCTCCAATGCAAGTTTTGTCAAAGGTTTGTAAAATTTAAAAATCTTATTAAAAAAGCTTTTATGATTGTGTAGGTGAGGTTTGGAGTTTTTAATTTAAGAGCAGGTTTGAGTTTTCAACCCTGTTTTTTCTTTTGAAGATGGAGCTAATAATTAATGTACATAATTGACCTTTTTTAAATAATTTAAAAATAAATTATTTGATGAGCTAACTATAATATTTTAGTTTATAAATAATTAGTAATAATTAAAATTATATTTTTTTTCCTTTTAAAAATAAATATATTTGAGATAAGTTAAAAAAAATATACAAATGACTATAATTAAATTAAATTTATAAAATAATTAAATATTAAATAAAATAATAAATTATATTAAATTAAAAATTAAAAATTAATTAATTTATTAATTGTTAATTATAAATAAATTAAATTAAAGATTATAATTAATTAAAATATCAAATGAAAACTATATAAAGATATTAAATGAAAAAATTGTATGCAGGTTTTTTTTTATTAATTGCGGAAAGAATAATAGATTTGTATTGAAATTGATGTAATATGCATGGAGCCATATAACTACATGTGAAGAGAATTAAAAAAAAAATCTCACTCAAAACTTCAACGATTGAAAATATTTCAATGAGTTTTTATAAAACTAATGTGACATATTAAAATTCTAAAAAAAACTCATTCAAAGTTTAACGATTAGAGATGCCTTTATAGTCTCTTGAAGGTATAAAGACAACATTGACGGTAGATGTGAAGAGTCACACGAAACTAATGAGAGCGATAATGAATTCAAAAGTTACAACAATGGTCAAAGGAAGGATGCCAAGGCAGGTTTGCATGGAACTGACATTAGATTTGAATAGTGATGAGAGAAGCATGTGTATGAAATTGCTTTAACCAAGATAATGCCTCATTCAAAGTATAGTTGCAAAATCAAATAATCTAGTTATTTACCATGTTATTCATATGGCAAAAGGTGATTCGCTCGTCCTCAGCGCCCCCGTCAACCCATCCCTAGGCCAACACGAAGGAGATAAATCACGGGTGGTTACTAGCCATTAGTGCAAATGGTCCAGACATGCTCAGTCACGCCGAGTTTCGACCCCATGACCTCATGTGGCAACACCCCATACCTTAATCATCACACCACCCCGAGGGAACATTTACCATGTTATTCATGTCTCAACTTATAGTTGTTTTTATAAACCAAAGTCATTCATTACTTTCGAGCATCATTATAATGGTATAAGTATCAAGTAATTAATGTTTTAGAGTCATTAATAACGACCACTATGTCAAATATATTATCACTTCTCCAAGCATCAATCTCACTGCTTCTAAGTATTATTATAACGACCTAAGTAGATGTAACTAGTGCTTTCAAGCTACTAATAATAGTCATTACGTCAAATATATTTTCACTGCCTCTAGGAATTAATCTCACTAGTTTCGAGCATCACTATAACTGCCTAAGAGCTAGGTAAATAGTGCTTCCGAGCGACTAAAAATGTTCAATGCGCCAGAGATATTTTCATTACCTTCGAGCATCAATCTCACTACTTTCGAGTATCATTATAACGACCTAAGAGGCAGGTAACAAGTGCTTCCGAGCCACTAATAACTGTCAATGTGTAAAATATATTTACATCTTAAAAATTACATTCTGGTTATATTTTCATCTCACTGGTTCTTCTTGGTTATGTATCCTTACATTCTTAAAAATATGGATGTTACTTATTCTATAGAACTTTTGCAAAACATATCAATCTAGTCATATTTATTTTGAATTTATAAGAGCATAACTTTGTTGATATTTATGGCTTAGTTTGACAACACAGGGATCTCCCAGATTATAGAAAGACTCTAGTTATTTATATGGTAAATAGGGACATCTTCCATAAAATACCTTTCGAGTAATGAATATGAATAAATACTATGAGTGATATAACAGTGGTTGACCCAGGAGATGATATAATTTTTTTACACTTACTCATGCTTCATTCGACTTTGTTCTTCAGTCTGACTTGAAGGAGGGACATTTGATGGTAACCAGATTTTTTATTCAAAGAATAATCACCATTGAACATACATTTAATCAAACTTCATTCGACTTTCTTATTTAGTCTAACTTGAAGGAGGGGTATCTGATGGTAATTAGATTTACCCCGAGGGATGTAGCATGTTCTGCCGAGCAATATAGTCGAGCTCCTCCTTTTTGCGCTGAGTAATATCATCAAAGCCTTGCAGGGCAATATAACTAAGTTTGACAGAGCAACAATGACAAAGTTTTAGCCGAACGATATTATCGTGGGTCCACCAAGCAATATCATCAAAGCTCCACCGGGCAATGTTACGTAGTTCCACAAAGCAATGTCAAAGCCCAGCCGAGTATAACTATCAGTGTCAAAGAGCTATAACATAAAGGTCCGTCGAGCAATATCATAAAACCTCCACAAGGCAATGTTACTTAGTTCGACAAAGCAATTTCAAAGCCTCGCTGGGTAACAATGCTCAATCTCATAAAGTGATAGCATAGGGATTCGCTGAGCAAGATCATCAAAACTCCGCAGAGCAATGATGCTTAATTCCATAAAGCAATGTCGAGGTCATACTGAGTAACAATGCTCAGTCTCACAGAGCGATAGCATAAAGGTAAGCCAAGCAATATTGTAACGCCCTGGCTCAGGCAGACCCCACTGGGAACGCCACCAGAATTGCCCATGGGGTTGACGACTAGCTCCACAGACCACTAGAGATCCTTTTAACGTGCTTTGTCCTCACTCGCACGCACTCTGGAAAACTTCCCAGGAGGCCACCCATCCTCAAATTTCTCCAAGCCAAGCACGCTTAACTTTAAAGTTCTTAAATTTGGGCTTCAAAAAGGAAGGTGCACCTTGGTGATATGGATAGTATCATCTAACCTTTTAAGCCATACTTAACTAGAATCTCAGAACCGGGGTTTTATGGATTAAAAGTCATACTTCCCAGGATGGGTGACCTTCTGAGAAGTTTTCCAGGGTATGTACGAGTGAGGATAAAGCACGCTGAAAGGACCTCCGGTAGTCTGTGGAGCTAGTCGTCAACCCGATGGACAATTCTGGTGGCGTTCCCGGTTCAGTTCGGGTGGAGCCCGCCCGGGTCGGAACGTTACAAAGATCATCAAAGTTGTGTAGCAATGATGCTTAGTTCCAGATAGTAACATCATTGAGATTCACCGAACAATAATGTTAAGTTCCCGCATGACAATTATATTAAGGTCCATAGAGCAATACTACTGGGTGAGTCTTTCATCAGGATGCTTCTGGTTGTCAACACGTGACACTCAATGGTTGGAAAATAAGTGATGAATGTCAATTGCAGTTCCCTTGATTCTTTTTTCATAATACATGACAATTAGTGAATGACAGATGAGTAAAGACTGTTAGAGGTGGTTCCTTGGGAGCCTTCTTTACTTTATGTGGCAATCAAAGATTGGTAGCACAGTAATGGATCATCAAAAACCATGTCTTCACTGGCTTGGGCGAGAAGAAGTAAAATGGTGCAAAGGTAGTTGATGTGGAGATTATCTTCTAATAACTATATAAACACCCCAGATGGTAAATTCTAGTTATGATGGTCTTCTATTTCTAACTAGCGAAGACAACTCTTTCTTCTTTAAGTTCTTCTTCTTCTTTTTTTTACTCTATTTCTCTTCACCTTTGCTAATTTGAGCATCGGAGGAGTCACGCCGGAGGAGCCGACACAATTCTAACTGGTGTTACTTTCTCAGATCCACAAAGCTATACGACAGAGGACTTGTTGAGAATAAGGAGCTAGAGCGAGTAGAAAAATGAGCCATCAATTATATTTAAAAAATTAAATTATAAATTTATTAAAAAAATATATAAAGAAGGATTTGTTTTTTTAGTTGCATATGTATCCGATATAGGGAAATCAAAGTCCACTTGGTTCATATAGGGAAATCAAAATCCACTTGGTTCACTTACATTTTGTCCTTTCACACTATGAAGTGGTGTTGTTACTTATTTTTATTTCCTGATACCATAGTGTTCGTCCTTGCAATATCAAAGCCTTCTACTTGGTTATTTAGAAGTTACAATTCTTATATTCTTTTTCAGTTCTTGTCCCATCATCAATTAATGTTTAGACATTTAAAGAGTCGGGAGACAAAATAGATTGTCGTTCATTCAATATATAACCTCTGACACTAAATGTCCATTCTACAACAATAGTTGACATTAACAGTTAAAATTTCTATAATAGAATAGATCAGAAAACTTTTAGCATCATGTATTACCATGGTAGAATATTAAAATCCCACTTACTATCAGCCTACCTCTGTTTGAATGGGATGAGCAAAGACACATTAACGGGAGGGAAAGGGAGGGGAATGGAGGGAAAGAGAAGGGAAGTAAAGTATTTATATTCTCCTTGTTTGAGAGGAAGAGAAAGTTCATTAACGTAACATATGTTACCGTTTTGGAGAGAAAAGTGAGAGTAATGAAAGTTAAATATATAAAATTATAAAATTATCTTTACTTTTATTAAAGACTTAACGCGTTCAAAAACTAAGTACATCTTACATACATTTATTGGTTAAGACTTATGCATTCAAGTAATTGTAGCTCATTTGTTAAAGTTGACGTCGATATCGATGTCGAAGTCGGTACCGGCGTCGGCATTGACGTCGAAGTCGGTGTCGGCATCGACGTCGAAGTTGGTGCTGGCGTCTGCGTCGAAGTCGACGTCGGCGAAGTACAAGCCTTGGGCGATGCAAATCGAGCGATGCAAGCATTTTTCATTATGATACAAAGAATACCTAAAATAATAATTTTTAAAATTAATATAATAAACATTTCCTTAGACCCCATAGAGTGTAAAAAATCCTTTCATTTTATAAATAAGGAGGATTAAAACTTATCCTTTCTTATATTTTCTTCTGGTAGCTAAGGGGGCGTTTGGTACGCGCGTTTTCCATTTTCATTTTCTGGAAAGTACACGTTTTCTGAAAAACGGTGTTTGGTTTGCGTTTTCCGCACGCGTTTTCTAAAAAATTGACTATCATTTTCTAGAAAAACAGAGAATGACAAAAAATCATTTTCTATTTTCTAGAAAACACACATTTTCCAGAAAATGAAAATGAAAACGGTACAAACTAAACGCACCCTAAATTTCTCCGTAACAAGAGTTTTAAATTTTCCTTTCTTTTTTATGCCCTTTGCTCTTCTTTTCTCACCTTCTCTTCCCAAATAGTGCCTCCCAAATAGTGCGTAAATATATGAATAATTAGAAATAAAAACTCCACTTTCCGCGTATTTAACAAATTCTTCAATTTGGCCCATACCTTTTTTTAAAAAAACTAACATTTGCCCTAATAAATTTGATAAAATTATAATGAAATAACCCAAGTCAATTAAGTCGGTAAAGCGGCCATAATTTTTTATTCTTGTAAAACATAAAGCATTTATTTTTTAATTTTATGGGGAGAAAATTGAAAGGTGTGCTTTATTTTTTTTAAAAAAAAATTTAAAATGACACATCATGACCTGAATTGATCATTTTAAAAACAGTGTGGGCTATTTTGATATTCAGAGAATTAATACCACAGAGTGAAGATGGATATATTACAACCTCAGATAGAAAGAGCAATATAAACAGACGCAAGACATCCATTGAACAAACAACACCACCACAACTGCTATTTCTATCGTGCAGGCCAATTAAACAGTGATGACAACACAAATTCGCACACAGCAGCAGTAGAGACGACATGGAAATTCATACCTACCTTGGCAAAACTACTCGACGACTGATTTGCACTAGCTCAGAATCCAATTCCAGTGGCTCCAATGGGCCGATGCCGATCCCTCCAGAAGCAAGCATCCGGCGTCAAGCTTGCGGACGACCTCATTGGCTCTGACTTGCACCGCGTAAGCACCAGCGGCTCGTAAGCAAGAGTTGGCACTTGTGCGTGCTTGGCCACAGCATTGATTGTTAGCTTCTTCTCCGTGTCTGCAGCGAGCAGGGTTGGTGCTGGAGGACGGCAAGCATCTTGCATCGGAGTGCCAACTTCCTTATTCTCATTAGCGATCTCACTAGCTTCGTCAGTGCTAGTGACCATGGTGGTGGTAGCTGCAGCAGTGGATTTTGAAGGGTGGCGATTCCTCTGGAGAAAATCGTCGCTACAAACCCAAGTTTCTTTTGAAACCTCCATCGACAGTTTGGGTTCATACAGCATTAACAGAAGGCAGTCAGGCAAATCAGGGCTCTTCTCTTCCACGCCCTTTTGTCCTGTTTCCTCTTCTATCCTAAAATGTTGTCTGCCTCCGTCTTCTTCTTCTTCTTCTTCTATTCCTCTGCTATGAGTCTTTGGAACCGCAAAGATGTCATCTTTTCGCCCCATATCTGCGGCAGAGTCTTCTTCTTCTTCTTCTTCTTCATTCTGTTCTTGATTCATTGGTTCCTTTTCCAGTTTCAAGCCATCCTTCTCTATAGAGAAGCTCCAAGTTTCCTTCCCTTCACTGGAGAAGCTAGATCTTCTTACTTCCTTCTCAGTATTAAAGCTTGGCCTCCTAGCCTCCCTCTCAGTGGAAAAGCTATGCCGCCTGCCCCTTTCCTTTGAAGAAGGGTTATGTCTTCTTCCTCTTTCCTGTGATCTTCGACTCATTGTTCTCTCTTGCTTGTCTACTGTGGAAGGGCAGCTGCTAGATCTCATTATTATGCTTGGTTCCTTCCCTGTTTCTCTTTCTTGGAGAGGACTCTCACTGGGCATTTCGTTCTCGTCTATCTTTTCTCGTAAACTAGCCTTTTCCGATTCAACTAGTGCTACTTCTTGCTCTTGTTCGTCTCCTTCTGCATTTTCTTTCCCTCCCTCTTCGAGTTCAACGACCTCAGCAGCAGTAGCCACTTCTCCTTGTTCCTTGAACTGACTTTGCTTCTCCTTATCTGAATTCAGCTCCTCTTTTTTCAACTTTTCCAGTGAGTCGTCGAATTCTTTCATTAGTTGTTCTGTCAAAACGGAATCTTGATTCTCTTGCATGGCTTCAGGTGCTCTTGTTCCCTTTTCTTCTCCTTCCATTGCCACATTAGACTTTGCACATTGATCACCGTTTCTTTCATCACAGTTTCCTTCATCTTCATCTCTTTCCTCTACGCTGACCTTCATGGCTGGCGAATCCAGCAAACGAGTCGTCAATGCCGCCATTCTCACGGGATCAGACCTGCACCTCATCAGTAGAAGGGCATTCCTCGGAGGAATGCAAATCTGCACCTCTTCTTGTTTCTCCTCACTTTTCCCCACAAGCATCACCACTTCATTTCGCTTCTTCACCTCTACATCAAACCCTAATTCTTCCCCCTTCACCCTCTCCGCTATTACCATTCCCATCTCTCTGTCTCCTTTCTCTTCGACAACAACGCTAAAGACCCCCCGTTCCTTCCCCTCGTCGCTCTGAGGAACCGCCACTGGCCACCTTGCGAACACGGCGCCATTTGAGCTCCACCACTCCTCGCCGCATTCTTCAGCTCTATCTGCGCCCGATCTGGAGCAAGAAGAGGAGCAGAGGGACCTGCCACCGCAAGGGAAGAAGCAATTTATGCTCACCGGGAGGCGATTCGCCCACTTGTGCTTCCTGCTCGGCCAGCATCCTCGCGATCCATTTCCGTCCTCCATCCTCCTAAAGCTCGCCTCGGTGCCACTCCCCCTAACGGATCTCGACCGCACCACCGCCGCGACCGCAGGGGAAGCCTTCTTCTTCTTACTCTTGACCCGTACCTGGCCTATGCAGGTAACCTTCGGCGAGGACGGCTCCGCTGCCTCAAAGGCGACGCCTTTCCGCCGCCCTCCGGCTACCAAGGGGAACATCGGAGACTGTCCGCCCTTCACGCTGCCGCTGCTGCGGAGGCGGCGGCTGCGGGAGGAGGAAAGTGCAGGAACCGCCGCAGCCGGTTCGCGACTGCGTCCGGGGCTGGGAAGCAACCTAGACGGTGGCACCCGCATGGCTTCGCCGGAGGAGAAAAGAGCAGGAACGGACGAGAAAAGAGTATGCCGCCGCCGCCACTCGGTGGTGGGCAACGGGATCGGTCGCCTCAGTCAAAGCCTAGCGAACGCTGCAGCCGTCTCTCTCGTTTGTAAAAGTTAGCGTGCAGATCCATAAAAGCTGTCCCAAGCAATTAAATTAAATTAAATTAAATTCGGCCCACAACGAGAGATCTACAAAATAAAACTGTTTTAAACAAAGTCTGTCTAAGCAACACAGCTGTTTGATCAGAGTTCCTTCAGCACATGCGCTGCGCACGATGTTTGTACAGTTCGTAGCACTGCATCAATAGATGCTGAGCAATTAATGAATAGATATATTTTTCGGT